>NW_005364671.1:1707444-1731720 GCF_000412655.1 Myotis brandtii
GGGAACGTTGGAGTCCGCAGTCACTGGAGCAAGCAAGCCTCCCTGTTCGCTTCAGTGCATGGCTGCCGGCCGCCATCTTGGCTGGCAGTTAATTTGCATATCGCCCTGATTAGAATGGGAAGGGTAGCGGCCGTATGGCTAATTACCATGTTTCTCTTTTATTAGATAGGATTAAGCCACAGGGACCAGGAGCACAGGCGAGGCGATGGCGGCTGCAGGACCTGGAAAGCAGGAGCAGAGAGCAGACATTGCCTCAATGAGGTGGGAAAGCTGCAGCTGACACTGCACTGGTCCATGCCAGCAACTGGATTTCAGGGGGGGACCCCAAAAGGCTCAGCCCCAAAAGTAAGTGGGGCTGAGCAGAGAGAGCAGTTAGACCCCCTGACTCCCTCCCCCTGAGACTTAATGAACACGTCCCCCCATCCCCCTACCCCCTGCCCAACTTGCACAGAAGTCTAGAGGTCTATTCCTTGGGGAAGGTCTCTGGCCTGGGGGGAGCGGGCTTGAGGGTGGGAAAACAGAAACATACCTGAATGCTTGCATACTGAATGCTGAGCCCCCAGCACCCATTTCCCTGCCCCTCTCAGCTCCTGCACCTGGTGACCAGGCGCACACCTCTAGGCGGGAGATTGGAAGATGATGCTGGGGGAGAGGGCAGCACCTGGTGAAACGGCCCAGTCAGACCCCACCCCTCCCCCAGGCTCACTGTCAAGGGGCAGGACCCCTGTGCACACAGCTTCCCATCCGCTTTAAAATTTGTTCTCTTAAACTTTATTTGTCCACCTAATTTCAGACAAAGAAAAAATCCCAAGAATTTTTGTCTACTCTTCACCAAATCCACCTAATATGTACATATTTTTTTACTGAACATGATGTCACTTTATCCCTGAATAATTCAGTGTGTGTTTCTCAAAACCAAAGACATTCTTTTTAACATTGAAATTAACATTGATTCAGGGCTATTATATCTATAGACCTTATTCAGATTTCGCCAACTGTGCCAATAATGTGCTTTAGAGCAGAAAATCCAGATCATGTGCTGCATTTAGTTGTCATGTGTCTTTAGTCCCCTTTAATCTGAAGCAGTTTCTCAGTCTTTCTTTGCCTTCATGACATTGACATTTTTTCAAGAGTGCGGGACAGGTTCTTTGCAGAATGCCCCTTGGTTTGGGTGTCTCTGCTGTTTCCTCCTGATTTATGCACTGTTGGCAGGAGCATCACAGAGGTGATGCTGCCTTGCAGTGCATCGTATCAGGAGGCATACGGTGTCTGCTTATCCTGTAGCCTGTGATGTTAACTTTAATCACCTGTTTAAGGAGGTGTCGGCCGGACTTCTCCAGTGTGAGGTTATTGTTTTCCCCTTTATAATTAACTAGAGGCCCGGTGCATGAAAATTCATGCACTGGAGGAGGGGTCCCTCAGCCCGGCCTGCCCCCTCTCACAGTATGGGAGCCCCCAGGGGCAGGAGGCAGGGCTGAGGGGACTGGGCGCCGCCATCTTGTGGCTGTGGGTACCACCATCTTTGAGGGAAGGGCAGTCAATTAGCATATTCCCTCCTTATTGGCTGTGGGTGCCACCATCTTTGTGATGGTATGAGGGTCAATTAGCATATTTCCTCTTTATTAGCTAGGATAAATGTCTATCACTCACTAGTTTTAGCATCATTGATGATTCTTGCCTGAATCAATTGTTTTTAAAAATGTTTTAATGAATCAGTTGTTATCATGATGTTACCTGGTGGTAATTTTCTAATTTCACCATTTCTTTTATATTTGTTAGTTTTCTACTGCCATAAGGAAGAGCTTTCTCTTCTTCCCATACATTTATTTATAAAGTTATATCAATGTGAACTTGTGGATTTTATTTCAGTCAATGAGTTATAGTCTGTTACTATCAAGTGTCTATCTACCTATATCTATATTTAGTCAATTTGTCCTGCATCTATTCAGTGGGCATGCTTTCAAGCTGATCCTTATGTCCATCATTATGTCATGTCTTGGAGCTCTTTCTGCCACAAAGAGTTATCTGGGCTCATCTACTACTTGCTCTGCCCTAGTCCAGGAATCAGCCATTTCTTCAAGAAGCGTTGGTTCTTTTAGTAATGCCTCACATAGAGATAAGAAAGGGTCACCAGAGAGCCAAGGAAAGTATCTAGTAGAAAAGACAGAGACTAGATTAAAAAAAAAACAGTATCTTCAAGGCAGGTAATACACCCTGCCACACCCTGCCTGCATTTTGAGCTATACAAAGGAAACAAAGACAGAGGCCAAGTTTATGGATCTGAATAGGCCCAAAGGGCCCTCAGTGACTGGGTTGGAAGAGGGGCTGGTCCAACTCGCTATACTGGGAACAAGACTGATAAAAACTCCAGGTTGCCAGTCATTGGTCTCCATACAAGGATCTCTGACCAATCAAGGCGAGAATATTTTGGGCCCTTCCCAGAGGAGTAGCTCTAGGTCAGCAGGAAAATGTTCATCTTACTCCCTGAAAGTGAAACAGCGCCAACCCCACCTAAAGCCCTGTCAGAAACAGAGGCTTGAGTGATTAAGACTGACAGCTGGCAGACAGGCAAAGAGGGAGGATTGGCCTGACCTGCTTACAGCCAAGACCTGTGGAGACAGACACAAGCAGAGGACCTGTGGATCGCTTGGATCTTTAAGCAGAGTGCTACAGCCAAAAGACAGTGCCTGAGAGTGGCCAGATTCTAAGTACCTAACAGGAAGCTCAGAATTAGCAGACAGAACAGAATAGCAGGGTACTAAACCAGCTCCGATGGGGCATTAAAACTTGTCTGAAGCAAGTGACACTTCACTTTTTTATCTTTTTATTTTTATTACTAGAGGTCCCGTGCACAAAATTTGTGCATGGGGGGAGGGGGAGAGGGTCCCCTCTGCCCAGCCTGAACCCTCTCCAATCCGGGACATCCCTCTCACATCCTGGACTGCTGGCTCCTAATTGCTCACCTGCCTGCCTGGTCGCCCCTAACTGCCCACTCCCTGACAGCCTAATTGCCCCCAACTGCCTCCCCTGTCGACCTGGTTGCCCCCAACTTCATCCCCTTTGCCGGCCTGGCCACCCCCAACTGCACCCCCCATTAGCCTGGTCGCCTCTTACTGCCCCCCTGCTGGCCTTATTGCCCCCAACTGCCTCCCTCTGCCATCCTGGTCAACCCTAACTGCCTCCCCCTGCCAGCCTGGTTGCCCCCAACTGCCCCCCCTGCTGGCCTGGTCACCCCAACTGCCCCCCCTGCCAGCCTGGTCACCCCTCATGGCGTCCCCTCTGGCCCGGGTGCCCCACGCAACCTGCTTGTTCAGTTGTTTGGTCGTCCCTCACTAACCCCTCTGCCAGCCTGGTTGTAGGCAGCCATCTTGTGAGGGTGTGATGGTCAATTTGCATATCACCTCTTTATTATATAGAATTATTAATCTTGTATTATTTATTTGTATTACAATAGTAAACCTACTTTTGCCTATCAATGTATATGCATCCATAAGTTTACTATACATTTTATTGATGTGAATAACACAAAATTTACAATAATAAAATATCAAATATTCTTTATTGTAAATTCTATTTAGCCAGTTGATTCTCACAGAATACTTTCACTGATTTTTGCCAAATGCTTATGTTTGCAGTTAACAATGGTTGCCATTCAACCATAATTTGACAATGGGGTTCAATTCCAATCTGATTTTTTTTCATATAAATTTATTGCCATTAAATCTGATAGATGTTCTTCTGTAAAACCATTCCCCAAACCTCACACAAATTATAGTTGTAAAATTGAAACCTCTTTCAGCTTTAGCACTACATATTTTGGAATTTCACCTGTTTGTCAATGATGTGAAGGACTTTTTTTCTGCATTAGATAAAATGCATTAGTTTTCAAATGTTGGAGAAATAGTTCCTCAATATTCTATGTGATTTACAATGTAACAGCTGCAGACCTTACATGTTAACAATCTGCATTATTAACATTTTCTACATCACTTTCATATGTCTAGAGGAGAGGTCAGCAAACTTGTAAAAGGTGAGATAGTAAATATTTTAGGCATTATGATTTCTGTTACATATTCTTTGTCAATTTTTTTTAGCATTTAAAAATGCGAAAATCATTCTTAGGTCACCATACAAAAATAACATGTTGTCTAAACTGATTCCTGGTCTAGACAATCAACGAAACAGTAACTCAAGCCTGATTTGTCATGTTTGCCCATTTCTGTGGTGTAAATACTCTCACCATGGCTGATTTCAAATTATTAATGTGATGTCCCTGAATACAGAGCTGGGGAGAGAGGCGCAGTAGCACGCCGTTATATAGTATTTATGTCAAAGAGCGATGGTAGATTAAATAACCTCAAGAACATAGAGAGTAGTGAAATGTAAGACAATAATCAGCAAGTAATACATTTTGAGTATGCATCACCTTTGTTTTTCTACACAGCTTTATCTAATTGTAAATGTATTGAATTTAATTTTCAATAGTGGTGGAATTATTTCAATGCAATGGGAACAGGTGAGGGGAATGGAAGAAAACTGGGGGGGCGGGGTCTAGGGGTGAGTTCAGTCTCTAATCAAGGTCAGAACGGGGAACAGGTGGGGGAATGGAAGAAGACTGCGGGGTGTCTAGGGGTGAGTTCAGTCTCTAATCAAGGTCAGAACTCAATCTATGGGTAAGGCCAGGCTCAGGCTATGACCACCATGGCTCAGTCTTTATAGGGCTCCGTCTAGGGTTAATTTTGGGGCTCGATATATGACCTGGTGAAGCAGAATGACCCCTGCACAACTGGAGCCTCAAACCCAAGCCTCTCTATTTACAGTCCTGGGAATCAATTCATGGACCTCAGGCTAAGCAGAGGCTGAGTTATTGTGGATTTCCCCGCCTTCTGAGCGAAGCATCTCCTCCTGTCATCTCTGTATTTGCCACTAGAGGGCAGAAGAGACTTGACTAAAAAGGAAAATGTCAGTGGAACCTTCATCCAGGACACAGGCTGAAACCTGAGCCAGGCTTGCTGCGGGGATCTGAGGGTGGGGGAGAAATTTTCACTCCCTACTTGCAGGACCACCATGGCTCCAGGATAGCCTTCTGGCTGAGGCTCAGCTCAGCGGTTCAGAGGCCAGATTCTGGAAGTCTAACTGACCCTAACCCCCACCCCTCACCCCACCTGAGCCTTGGCTCTGCCTCTGAACAAATGATACATTCCCGGAGGTTGAGAGTGGGGTGGATTGCCTTTGTATTCCCAGTGCCTGGCACAGAGACCAGCATTGAGTGGGTGCTTAGGAAATATTTCCTGAATCAGTACTTGGAGGGTGGGGCAGTGCAGTATGTGGGAAAGAGCCTGGCTTTAGAATGAGACATGATTTAAAGTCTAGCTCTAGCTGTGTGACCTTAAGTAAGTCACTTAGCCTCTCTGAGCCTCTGATTGTCCATCTGTAAGAGAAAATGCAATATCTAACTTGAAGGGCTGTTGTGAGGATTAAATGAAATGACAAGGGAATGGATCCGGTACACACTAATTGCTTAATAAAAAGGGGGCAAATATTATGATAAAGTTTTGAGGATGGTGAGCAATCAGGTATGGACTAAGGAATAGATGGGAGATGAAAGATGTGATTGTCAGAGAAGGAGGCTAAAGGTCATGAAGGAGCCTGAAGGCCATGTCAAGGACGTGTGGTTTTCTTCTGTCGACAATGGGGAGCCCCCGAGGAACTCTTGGTCTATTTGGTGAGATGGACCCAAGTACAGAGGAAGCATCTTATCTCAGCTCTTTGGCAATCTCACTGATTGAGAATCTAGCACACACACACTTAATTTGGGAATTATTTCAAATTTGCAGAAAAGTTGCAAGTATAGGAGGAAGAATACCATCTCCCTTTGATCCAGAGTCACCTATTGTAAATTGTCACATTTGCTTTATCATTTCCCCCTCCCTTTCTCTCTGTTTATTATTTCTTATTCTTGAACCACTTGAGAGTAAGTTGCATATGTCGTGACCCTTTGCCTATAAATACTTCAGTATGTACTTTGGAAGGATAAGAAATTTTCTCACGTAAACACAAGGCAGTTATCAACTTCAGTAAATTTATCATTGATGAACTTTAATCAATTATGAACTGCCTAGCCGGAATAATGCCCATCCAAAGATGTTCATGTCCTAAATAAATCTGTGTTTTAAGCCACTAAATTTGTGATCATTTGTTATAGCAGCAATAGAAAACCAATACTAATATTTTCATTAATTCTGACCATAGTCCAATTTTGTCAATTGATGTAGCAATGTTCTTTTAAAAATATATTTTAATATGTTTATTATATATTTTTAAAATATATTTTTAATATTTTTAAATTGATTTCAGAGAGGAAGAGAGAGGGAGAGAGAGATAGAAACATCAATGATGAGAGAGAATCATTGATTGGCTGTCTCCTGCATGCTCCCCACTGGGGGTTGAGCCTGCAACCCAGGCATGTGCCCTTGACCAGAATCAAACCCGGGACCCTTCAGTCCACAGGCCAACACTCTATCCTCTGAGCCAAACCAGCTAGGGCTCTAGCAATGTTCTTTATAGCATTTTTTTCCCTTCTAGGACACGACCACACATTGTATTTAGTTGTTGTACCTCTTTCATTTTCTGTAACTTGCACTAGCTCCTTAGCATTTCCTCGTATCTTATGACAAGGACAGTTTTCTAGCAACGTTCTTTATAGCATTTTCTCCCTCTAGGACACGACCACACATTGTATTTAGTTGTTGTATCTCTTTCATTTTCTGTAACTTGGACTAGCTACTTAGCATTTCCTCGTATCTTATGACAAGGACAGTTTTGAAGATACAGCCTGCCCCCTCCCCCGGCCCTTTTTCACTCTGAGTTTGTCTGATGTGTTGTGATTAGATTCAGGTGCTGCACCAGTGGCCAGGACACTGCATACGTGATGTGTCCTTTTCAGGGTGACATTGGGAGACACTCAGTGTCCCTCTACCTCTCATTGGTGATGTTAATTTCGGTCCCATGGTGAAGGTATTTTTAATGCTCGGTGCCTTGAAAAGCACCCCACGTGGGGGGTACTGGTACAATTTCCATCAAGGTTGTCACTGATCTGCTGGGAACTGGGCACCAGGAGATAAGTGACACCCAATGCCTGCCTTTGAGGGCTACATAGCCTCCCAAGAAGCTCCCAGCCAAGTGGACGTTCATTCACTCATGCATCACTCTACACCTACTTACAGAGCACCTACAGGGGCCTGGGCTGGGATACAAAGGTGAGCAGCAGAGCTGGTGCTTACCTTCACGATGCTTACCGTGTAGTGAAGGGGATGATTGAATGAGATTGCTGTGTCCCCAGCACCTAGATTGTGCCTGTCACACAATGGCTGCTCAGTAGACAGGGGTTGACTAAATGAATTGCTAAACATGAGAGCAGCATCAGTCCTTCCCTGAAGGCAATGTTTTGCTCCTCCTCCCTTAACAAGTGGGAAACAGGCTGAGAGAGGGGAAAACAGCCCTCTGTGGCCCAACCAGAGGTTGTAAGTCCTGGTCCTCACAAGCAGAATAGGCCAGTAGGTTGGAGTTTCCTGTCTGTGAGCGGCTGGAGGTTGGCTCATCCCAGAAGGAGCTGTCTCCCCCGCCTTCCTGCTGGGCTGCCTCCTGATCCTGCTCTGGGGCCTGGGCCCCCTGATTGGGCCTGTGATTATTTAGTCAGCGATAATATTGGATTTACTTTCACCTCTGAATTGCATCAAACGTCGCCAGTGACATTTAGCTGACACACAAGGAGGAGGCTGGCATTTTTAGATTGTTAGCGTGTTACAGATGTAGAAGTGGATTGTGTTGGGGCGTCTGGTTTATTGTTAATTAGATGGAGCCGGTGAGGCCTCCTCAGTGAGTGGGTGGATAAGCCCTTCCATAGCTCCCTCTTCAGACCGACTTCAAACCCCCTCCCAGAAATTAATGAGGCCCTGCCAATTTTCCCATTGTGGTGGGAATTCATTTCAGAGGTTTGGGGAGCAAACGACAAAGTGAATTGTTCTCCATCTGTGGTTCTCTTTTATATTTCAATTATGCCCTGACAACTTACTGTCTTTCTTCTTTGCAACTGAGAGATAAGTGAAAGGAAGACAGTCAGATTTAGAGAACAATTCACTTTAGTTCAACATTTACACTTCAACAAATATTTGTTGAATGTTTATTAGCTGAATCCAGGTGAATTCCTTATCCTCTCTGCCTCAGTTATCTCATCTGTTAATTGGGGGTAATAATAGTCCTACCTCATAGGGTTGGTTGTTGTAAGAAGTAAATAAATTTAAATATTCAAAGTGCTCAGGATAGTGCTTGGCACATAGTAGGCACTACATCCCATTCTGTACCCCCTACTAATATCACTATGCTTATGATCAGTGTGGTGGATACTGAGGAGATACAAAGTTGTGGCTGATTCTCCTCACCCCTCAGGTAACTTATAATCTCATGGAGGAGATGAACGTATCCATAACCAACTCTTCAGAGTCTATGATTGCATTTTTTCAAGACTCAATAATCTCATGGAGGAGATGAACATATCCATAACTCTTCAGAGTCTATGATTGCATTTTTTCAAGACTCTATGATTATAGGACCTGAAAGTTCTAGGATTTAATATTTTTAGGATTCTTTGAATTCAGGGCCCTAACATTCTATGGGTCTATGAGTCTAAGGTTCTGTGATTTTTAGTGCTAAGAGATGATCTGAAGTGACAAACACTGACTTGTTGGTCATCAAACCCATTTTCTCCTCCTTCTGGGCACACGGACTGTTTTGCCAGCCTCCTTGTAGTTAGATGTGGCCATGGAGCTGAGTTCTGGCCAAGGAAAGTGGGTAGAAGTGATGTAGACCACTGCCAGTCTGGCCTGTGAAACCTCCCATGGGATCCTCCACGCCTTTTCCTTTTCCATCTCCTGACTGAATGGAGAGCATACTAAGGACCCATTGGTGGGAAGAGCCACAATATTTAAGGAGCCTGGGTTCCTGAATGAGCATGTGGAAGGTTATCTAGCCAGGAATGTGAGCAGGAACTGAACTTCTATTGTGTTAAGCCACCAAGATTTCAGGATTTATCTAATTTTGTGACAAAACTTTAGTACATTCAGGGTCTTGTTAGAAGTGATAAGGAGTCAGAGGTTACAGAAGTTTAGGTGTAGATGAGAAGGCAGGTGGGGACCTATCCTGGTAGAACCTCCTTCTCCTTCTTTCCCTATTATCTCCTACCTGCATCAGTTCTTTCTTCCCTGCAGCTGGGTTATAACATCACCAACATGCAGGTCCAGGCCTACCCCTTTCTGAGCCCCAAGCTCAGCTTTTAATGGAAGGGGCATAGAACTGTCTGCCTTGGTCACACCCTATGGCTGAGGTCCCTGCCTCTCCTCACCATGCTATAAGTGAATGTTGTCATTGCTCTGACCATTGGGCCAATGACCCCATCCTGTGGGCAGGCCCAGGTCTCTCATGAGAGCCCCCTTCCATTTCTCTGTTGTAATAAGCTGGGCAAAGCTCTTTCCCTGGATGTGCAGGAAGCAGGCCTCTCTTTGCTATTGCCTGCACCTACACAGCCCTCCCCTCTCCCTGGGCCACTCCTCTGACAGGCTGCTTCTCCCTCTCTGATAAAGCAGCTCCTGGCTCAGCCAGAACCTGGGGCACCCCTCAGGAGAGGGCAGAGGTTGCTTCAACAGAAATAAGAGAACAGTCTATTCCTTGTCAAAGGAAACCATTTATAATTTACTAGAGGCCTGGTGCACAAAATCCATGCATGGGTGGGGTCCCTAGGCCTGGCTGGCGATCAGGGACTATTGGGGCTGTCTTGCCCAGACCTGATCGGGATTGAGCCAGCCAGGGCCTTCTGGCTGCCAGACGGGGCCTGCCAGTTGGAAGGAGGGCTGGAGGGAGGGACCGGGGGAGGTTGGCTGTGGGAGGTTGGCCATGGGAGGTTGGCTGTGGGAGCACACTGACCACCAGGGGGCAGCTCCTGTGTTGAGCATCTGCCCCCTGGTGGTCAGTGTGCATCATAGTGACTGGTCGACCGGTTGTTTCAGTCCTTCTGGTTGTTTGGTCATAACAGTTGCTTAGGCTTTTCTATATATATATGGTTCACCTTCACTGGGAGAGATTGTGTTTTCAACTTGCACTAGCTCAGTAAGTGAATGGGCACACAGATAAGAACCTTTGCTTCTGCCAGGGCCTGGCTCACAACCTGGGATTTGAACTTTAGCAACAATCTTATCAACCTTTAGCTACAAAAGTAGTGAGAGTCAGCAGGGAGGGGCACATGGAACCCTGTCCTCTCTGCATAGAAGACCCTCCCCTTCTGTTCTATTTGACAAGCTGGAGCTCCCAAGACACTTCGTCCAGAATGCCTTCCTTCATTCCTCCAGAGTTAGCTGCTACTTCCTCTATGCCTGTTTCCTCATCTGGAAAAGGCAGATGCCTATTCCCAGGGCCACACTGAGGATTAAATGAGATGCTTCTTATACATACCATCCTCAGACCTGGGCCTAGCCCTGGTGAGCACCCAGTTCTATGAGCTGTGCTCTTGGGTGGGTGTTGGTGTTGGGTTGGGATGGCTTGCTAGGATTCCAGTCTTCATGGTGATGCACTGACCTTCTGGGGAAAAGACCATGAAAGAAAACGTTATGTAGCTTCAGGAACCCATATTAAGGACTGGACCAAAGGGGGACCTCGACTGTCCCTGGACTCCGGGAAGGGTGTCCAGGAGCGGCAGGAGGTGGGCTCAGTCACCTGTCCTCAGTGGAGGGAAGCACTTTTAAAAAGTATAATATCCATTTTATTTTTTCCAGAGAACATTCCTCAGTCCTTAAGGACTTAGCTCTTTACTTGGGGTTTGGTGGCTGTTGTGGGGCAGCACCCACAGGTCTAAATCGGGGAGGGGGTGTTGGGCCCTCCTGGGTGTCACAGGAACGATTCCTGATTCCTTGCTGTGAGTGGCACAGCTCACACAGTAAGTGGGTTCACATATAGCTTAGGAAGCACATAGGTGTCAAAGACACTTTGGAAATGTCTCTAATGGCTGAGGTCTCTACTAGGTTTCGAATGACAAACTTCTTAATGGCCTTGTCGTTGGGCACACATTGGGTGCGGTTGGTGCAGCGAGTAAGCTGCACAAGGCCGTGGACTTTTTTGGCACATGGTTCCTTCTTTTCTTCGTCATCTTGGAAGCGAGGAACTGAGAGGGAAACATTTCTGAACAGGGACCCTGAAATATCTTCCAACCCAGCCTTCCAGCAAACATCTGTCGCCGGGTCCTAAAGAGAACAGCACAGGTGCTCAGTGGAAACCTGTAAATGGGAACTGGGGCAACCTGGTGCCCAGATAGTTCACACCTAAAGAAGCTGAAGTTGAGAGAGGGTTAGTTTCCTCCCCACGGCCACACAGCCATTAACTGTCAGAGCTGAGGTGGGATTGGCAGTCTCCTGGTCTTTCCCTTAGTCTGGCCCAGGGCCCACACGGATGAGGGCAGCAGCTACAGAGGCAGAGAATTTGAGTGGTCTCCTCGCTGGCAGGGTTGGTGAGGGCAGCTGGACAGCTCTGGATGCTCCTGAGCAGAAATCATAGCCTCCCCAGGGACCACGAGAAGGAGGCTGGGGTCTCACGGACTCACCATTGCCCTGTTCCCTGATGGCCGTCCCTCCAGCTGGTTGGCAGGGAAGTCAGCAATATCACACGTGATGCCTGCTCCCTGCAGATTAGCGCTTGTTTGCAAGGGCCCTGTGCACTGTGCATTCGCTCCATGTAAATAACACAACAAAAAGGCAGGCTCTGTCACCATGCAAATCTGAAGTCCCTGTGCGACTCCTCTGAACCTTGGAGCAGGAGGCTTCCAACGGGAAGATATTTAGGTACGAGTGGATTCCACCTGAATTGCCATCTAAATAGCAAACACCTTTGCAGCTGCATAAAATCCTTCCCATGTCGGGTGGGTGGCCCTGGAGAGAAGGCAAGCTGGGCGGAGGTGGGCCTGACGTGCTGTTATTATTAGAATGTGGGGAAGGCTTCAGGGACCGGAGGAGGTTTCTCAGGTTGGATAGAATCTCAAAGAATAGAAAGGGGCTGAAAGAGGTGATGATTCTTTAATGGCAGAGCCTGAGGTAGAAGGCTAAACGGTTTGTCTCCTTTTAAACCTGAGTTTTATAGGGATGACATTTAGTATCCCTCTTGGTGTCACCCTTATGGCGGCCTCCAGGAATGGAGCTCACAAGAGTCCTCCCTGGAGTCTCACCGAGTCCCTGGCCAGCGAGTCTGTGGTAATTCGCTCGAACACCTGTGTATTAGAGGTGGCCTAAGTGTCACAGAGCTGGGAATATATGGGAATTCTTTCCTTGTGGCTGCTGCAAAGTCAGAAGACGTGGGCAGCTGATCTTTGATTAATGGTGAGCTCATAAATAACCCCAGGGTATGAATGTGTCCTGGGACAGGGAAAGAGTGTCAGGAGGAAGCCCAGTCAAGAGGGGGGGAAGGGAGTTTGTGGGGTGGTTCCCTGTCACAAGATTGGAGGCAGCCATGCAGCGAGAAAGGCACCTGTTTCTCCCTGAGACACAACCAGGCTGGTCTCACATCTGCCACTTTTGACTGTGAGGCTGGGAGAATCCTTTCACCTCTCTGAGCTTCGATTTTCTTATCGGGGAACAGGTAGAAACCCCTGCCTTACAGGCCTGCCAGGAAATAAGGAAAGGAAAGTTCCAGCAACCAATCGATGCCCAATAAATGCTGTTCTTATCCCCTCTGGTGACAGCTGGGTTTAACCTAGCTTTGGTTTGCTGTATTTCTGTGTTTCCTTTCTCTGTGTGTGTGTGTCTTAGAAGCCAGGCTGAGCAGAACAAAGATATTCTAGGGGTGAGAATATGGTGAGTCTGTTTTCTACCAAACATCTGGCATTTCTGAGGTCTGGAATGTTGTGGTACAGACGTTCTCTTGACACAAGTAATTCTTCAGCTATAGATTAAAACTTGAAGGGCTCGGTCCCTGCTCCTTGGTTCTCAGCTCACAGTGGGTCCTTTGTAGCTACGTGTGGTGGAATGCTGGCCAAGGAAGGGACAATCCGTGCCCATCCTCCTCCAGGGATTTCATACCTGAGCTCCATGCAGGCAACATGTATTGGCCTCCAACCCTTGGAAGTGGCTGAGCAGATACTGAAACACTTAGACGTGGAGTGCCCTTCGGTTTCCTCAAGTAAAGGTTCTACTCAACATGCGAGGCCCAGTGGTCGGCAAACTCATTAGTCAACAGAGCCAAATATCAACAGTACAACGATTGAAATTTCTTTTGAGAGCCACATTTTTTAAACTTAAACTATATAGGTAGGTACATTGTTATTAACTTAATTAGGGTACTCCTAAGGCTTAGGAAGAGCCACACTCAAGGGGCCAAAGAGCCGCATGTGGCTTGCGAGCCGCAGTTTGCCGACCACGGTGCTAGGGGAACACCTAGCAGAGAGGGACTAATGGTCTGGGAGTTGGGAAGGCTTCACAGAGGAGGTGACATTTGAGCTGGGTCTTGAAGACACACAGGAGTTCTCCAAAAGGAGAAAGAGAAAAAGAGTGCTCCTGGCAAACTGCATGCAAAGCCCAAAGGCATCAAGGTGAGCTTCAGTCACCACCTAAGTGACACCTGAGAATGTCGGACAGCAGCTCTGCGGCCGGCCCGTGGGGCAGCTGGTGCTTCCCAGGGACAGAGTCCTGCCTCGGAGCTGCAGCTGGGGATGCTGCGCCTCATGATTATATTCATTAGCATTTATTGAGCCCTTAGTGTGTGCCTGTCACTAGAGAGGCTTTACACATATTCACTCCTGTCGTCTCCATCAAGCTTATGAGGGAGCTGCTATTTATCCCCATGTTAGAGATGAGGAAACTGATGCCCACAGAGGCTAAATAACGTATCGAAGGTCCCATAGCTAAAGGTGACAAGCACCCCTCATCCCTGTCCTCTATTTCGGTGCACTGTCATTTGGTGTCTCTATGGGAGAGGTGTGCTGCCCACAGATTTATTATATGATAAGGTCAGGATGAGCCAGTATTTTGAAAACCATTGTTCAGCTGGAGATAGGGAGGGGAAGGAAGAAGAAATTGCAGGCGATGACAAGATGGAAAATTAGAGGTGGCTAAAATTAAGTGATATTACTCACACACCACAGACCTACTCCCACACCTGCTTTTCATCCCGTCTCCTTCCTTTCCCCTCCCCTCTGCAGTTTAGGGCTGGAACAGGTCGCTGGTGATAAGAAACCGAGAGAATTACAGTGTCCAGAGTGGTGTCCCTGCTGGCACTGATCTGGGAGACAACTCCCTGGCACAGGAGCCACTTTAATTTCCGCCTCTCTCCTGTGTCATTCTCTTCTGAGGCTTGACTTTAAATTAAAAATGTCCCCTCACTTGTTGAAGGCCCAGGAAGTCTGTCAATAGTGGGGGTGGTTGTAGAATGGAGGGGGAGAAAAGGAGGAGAAAGTGGGAAGGAGCGGGAGGGGGAGGGACTAAGCGGAGGAGGGGGAGAGAGAAGGGAATGTGGGGCCAGAGAAGGGAATGGAGGCTGGGGGAGGGGAGGAAGAGTAAATAGAAAGGAAGAGAGGGAGAGTGGAGAGGGAAGGAGATGTCAGATGGTGCCCTGGGAACCTCTTCTCCCTGCCTCTCTGCCTACCTCTGCGGTTAACAAGGCGGGGATTGTCCTTCTGGTCCACAAACCTCATGCCCAGGGGAAGGCCTGTTTCGGGGCCCTGGGAATCCACTCATGTGGTCGGAGCAGAGTAGGCGCTCAGCCACGGTGCTGGAGTGAACTGAATGGGCATGCTCACGGGAAGGGGCTGGGGTAGCCATCGGTGACTGTGTGTGAGGCTCACTCTCAGACTCTAGAGGAGGGGTGGCTCCAGGGTGGGGTGGGGGGTGCTGGGTGGTGGGCTCCAGTAGACCTGTGTTCAGATCCCAGCTTCTGCCACTCACCAGCTGTGTGACCTGGGTAAGTCACCAAACCATTCTGGGCCTCAGCTTCCTTTAGGATTGCTCTGGGGTCGACATGACATAAATTATACAAAGTACTTGGCTCATACAAGTTCCATCCGTTGTCTCTACTGACTATTAACTAGTTGTGTGACTCTGGACATATCATGCCACTTCTTCAAACCTCAGTTTCTTGATCTGTAAAATGGGAGAAATGATGAACTGCCTCTTGTGCCTACTTCACAAGGTCAAGGATGAGAGGCCACAGGAGTACTTTAAAATCTATAAAAACTAGGAAGAACTGAACTGATAGGAGAAATCATTGGGGTGCTGGTTGTGCTGCTTTTATCTGAGTGCTGGGGTTGCAGAGCCGCAGGGCTGGCCTGAATCTTGCATGACTGTCTTTGAAGAACAGTGCGATTACTCTGTGGCAAGGGAGGCTTATGGGGTGCTGTCATATTCTGTATTTTGATCTGGGAGCTGGTAACACAGATGGTGAGCCTTGTAACAATTCATACATATTTTTGATTAGTGCACTTTCTATATATATTTTTGAATTTAAATCTTTATTGTTGAAAGTATTACAGATGTAATTGCCCACCTCCACCCAGTTCCCACCCCGCCTCAGGCCTTCACCACCCTATTGTCTGTGTCCATAGATAATGCATATAAATTCTTTGGTTAATAGCTTCCCGACCCCACCCCTGACCCCCAACCCCCTTCCCTCTGAGATTTGTCAGTCTGTTCCATGTTTCCATGCCTCTGGTTCTATTTAACTCATTTGTTTATTTTGTTCATAGATTCCTTATTCATTTATTTTGATTTTTAGATTCAAGTGTTGATAGATATATATTTATTGCTATTCTATTGTTCATATAGTTTTAATCTTTTTCCTCTTCTTCCTTCTTCTTCCTCTTTCTTCTGTCATCTTCTTTAAAAAAAAAATCCCTTCAACATTTCATGTAATCACTGGCTTGGTGGTGATTAAATCCTTCTTCATATTTTTTATACAGTAATAAAAAGATACTTGTGTGCTGATTGCATTTTAATACCAATAAATTGTTAAAATTTTAATGTAGGTTAATTTATTTGTTTAACAGGAAAAAATTCTTATGTTTTAAAGTACGGATTGTGGGCTTGATCTCCAGCTGGAGGTGTGCAGGAGGCAGCCAATTTATGTGTCACTATTACATTGATTTTTTTCTCTCTCTTTCCCTCTCTCTTCCCCCTTCTCTAGAAATCAATAAAAAATATTTAAAAATTTTTAAATAATCATATGATTATCTCAATAGACATAGAAAAAGTATAGAAGACATGTACCTTAACATAACAATGGCTATATATGATGACCCCTCAGCTAACATCATACTCAATGGTGAAAGGTTGAAAGCTTTTCCTCTAAGATCAGGAACAAGACAAAGGTGCCCACTCTCACAATTCCTATTCAACATAGTATTAGAAGTCCTAGTCACAGCAATCAGACAGGAAAAAGAAATCAAAGGCATCCATCTATAATGGGGTATTATTAAACCTTAAAGAGGAAATTCTGCCATTTGTGATAATTGGCAGGTGATGGAACTGTTAAGATATAACAACTGACACGGTGACTTGGAGGGTATTATGCTAAGTGAAATAAGCAAGACAGAGAAAAACAAATACTGCATCATATCTCTTATATGTGGAACCTACAAAAAAGTTGAAATCAAAGAAACAGAGAGTAGAATGATGGTTGTCAGGGGCTGGGGGTGGAGGAAATAGGTAGAGGTTGGTAAAAGGGTACAAATTTTTAGTTAGAAGATGAACAAGGTCTGAGGATCTAAGGTATAATATGGTGACTATAGTTGATAACACTGTATTGTACAATTGAAATTTTCTAAGAGAGTAGAACTTAAGTGTTCTTACCTCCTAAAAGATGATGTGATGTGATGAATGTGAGGCGATGGGTATGTTAATTAACTAGATGGGGGCAATCTTTTCACAACGTATTCATATATCAAATTATTATGTTGTAGACTTTAAATATATTAAAATTTTATTTGTCATTTATACTTCAATAAAGCAAAAAAAATCTTAAAAAATTTAAATAAAACGACAATAGATGTAAAGTACCTAGAACCATATTGGGCTCAAAAACATTAGTTAGAAGAGGGTTCGGTGTAGTGGTGGAAAGCTTAAGCTCTGTAGCCAGACTTCCTGGGGTCAGTTCTGGCTTTGCCCAGCATAACCTTGGGCAAGATACTGATCCTCTCTAGATGCCTCTCTAGTTTAACCTGAGACACTACAGACTGGGGATGCCAAGGCTTAGGACCTGCAAGACAATACCCACCCACCTACCATGCCCCTGACTGCGCTGCTCTGAAGGGAGACGGGGACTCTACTTTGTTCCTCATATCACTGGCTCAAGGGCAGAGGCAAGAGAAGCAGGTCGAGGAGGGGAAGAAAATAAATAACATTTATTGAGACCTACTGTTTCATATTTATTCATTTATTCAACAAGAATTTAATTGCACACCTATCGTACTCTAGGGGGCGCTCTCATCACAAACAAGACAGGAGGCCCTCAGGAGCCTACATCTTATGGGGAAGACAGACAACAGGCAAGTGCAGATGAACAGGCAACCTCAGACTCTGGCTTCACCTGGAGATGAGTGGGATGCTAAGATGAAGGAACTGGAACACCTCCTTGGGTAGTAAGGAAAGGCATCCCTGAGCTCTGAAGGGCACAAGAAGAAGCCAACCATGTGAAGGTCTGGGGCCCAGGACTTGGTTATATTATTTCATTATATTGTATATTATGTTATATTATATTGTAATCCCCACAATAGCCCCAGATATAATTATTTCTCTTTTTTATATTTTATTGATTTTTTACAGAGAGGAAGGGAAAGAGATAGAGAGCCAGAAACATCGATGAGAAACATCGACCAGCCGCCTCCTACACATCTCCCACTGGGGATGTGCCCACAACCCAGGTACATGCCCCTGACCGGAATCGAACCCGGGACCCCTCAGTCCACAGGCTGATGCTCTATCCACTGAGCCAAACCGGTTTCGGCTATTCCTCTTTAATAGATAATGAAACTGAGGCTGCAACTCCCTGGGGAAATGGTAGAGCTAGATTGAGCCCAAGTCATTAGACACAAAGTATCCTTTGGGTAATGTTTTTGTGAAAAGAAAATAAAGGTAAAAGACCAACATTTTATCTCATAAAAATAAAAAATTAAATTGGCTTGTGAAAGATGCAGTCTTTAAAAAAAAATCCTCACCTGATGACATTCTTATTGTTTTAAGAGAGAGGGGAAAGGAGGTGGGGGTGTGTGAGAGAAAGAAACATTGATCGGTTCCCTCTCATACTCACCCAACTGGGAATTGAACTCTCAACTTTTCAGTATGCAGGATGATGCTCCAATCAACTGAGACATTGGCCAGGGCAAATGATGTAGTCTTTTTTTTTTTAATTAAATCTTTATTGTTCAGATTATTACAGTTGTTCCTCTTTTTTCCCCCCATAGCTCCCCTCCACCCGGTTCCCACCCCACCCTCTGCCCTTACCCCTCTCCCCCTGCACTGTCCTAAAAAAATTTTTTTATTGATTAAGATATTACATATGTGTCCTTATACCCACATTACCCCCTAACCCCCCTCCCCGCTCATGCCCTCACCCCCCCGTTGTCCGTGTCCATTGGTTAGACCTATATGCTTGCATGTACGTCCTTTGGTTGATCTTTCCCCCTTAACCCTGCCCTCCCCTACCTTCCCTCCAAGGCCCGACAGTCCAATCAATGCCTCTCCATCTCTGGATCAGTCCTTGTTCATCAGTTTATGATGTTCATTATATTCCACAAATGAGTGAGATCATGTGGTATTTATCCTTCTCTGACTGGCTTATTTCACTTAGCATAATGCTCTCTAGTTCCATCCATGGTGTGGCAAATGGTAAGAGTTCCTTTTTCTTCTTCCTCTTCTTAAAGAATACCTTTCAGCATTTCATATAATGCTGGTTTGGTGGTGATGAACTCCTTTAGCTTTTTCTTATCTGTGAAGCTCTTTATCTGACCTTCAATTCTGAATGATAGCTTTGCTGGATAAAGTAATCTTGGTTGTAGGTTCTTGCTATTCATCACTTTGAATATTTCTTGCCACTCTCTTCTGGCCTGCATGGTTTCTGTTGAGAAATCAGCTGACAGTCGTATGGGTACTCCCTTATAGGTAACTGACTTTTTTTCTCTTGCTGCTTTTAAGATTCTCTCTTTGTCTTTTGCTCTTGGCATTTTAATTATGATGTGTCTTGGTGTGGTCCTCTTTGGATTCCTTTTGTTTGGGGTTCTCTGCGCTTCCTGGACTTGGAAGTCTATTTCTTTCACCAGGTAGGGGAAGTTTTCTGTCATTATTTCTTCAAATAGGTTTTCAATATCTTGCCCTCTCTCTTCTTCTGGTACCCCTATAATTCTGATGTTGGTACGCTTGAAGTTGTCCCAGAGGCTCCTTACACTATCTTCGTATTTTTGGATTCTTTTTTCATTTTGCTTTTCCGGTTGGGTGTTTTTTGCTTCTTCGTATTTCAAATCTTTGACTTGATTCTTGCGATCCTCTGGTCTGCTGTTGGGAGTCTGTATAATATTCTTTATTTCAGTCCGTGTATGCTTAATTTCTAGTTGGTCCTTTATCACAACATCGAGGGTCTCACTAGATTTCTTAAGGATCTCAATACATTTATCGGCGGTTTCCATAAAATTCTTGAAAAATCTTAGAACCGTGGTTTTGAACTCTATATCCAGTCGTTTGCTGTCCTCCATTTCTGTCATTTGTGACCTGTTTCTTTGTCTTCGCATTTTGTCTGCTTCCCTGTGTTGGTAGAGTGGTTTTGTGTGCTAGGTGTCCTACAGGGCCCAGTGGCTCAGCCTCCCCAGTTACCTGAGGTGGACACTCTTGGTGCACCCCCTTGTGGGCTTTGTGCACAGTCTTGTTGTAGTTATGCCTTGATTGTTTTAGGTGTCACTGGGAGGAATTGACCTCCAGGCCAATTGGCAGTGAGAATCAGCTGTGTCTGCAGTGGGAGAACTTCTGTGCTGGAGACACCCTTCTGGGGCAAGACTTGCTTCAGTGGGGCTTTGGTGCTCACTGAGTCTGCCCCCTGAGTGTGTCCCTTATGGATCTGAGGAGTTGTAATCTGGATGGTCCCACTCTGACCACTGGGTACACTGGCTCTTGGATCTCTAAGGAGGTGCTAATTTAGCCTCTGCCTGAGGCTACCCAGCAGGAGCTATGGAGAGATCTGCAGATTCCTCTTCTTTGTTTGGGGTTTGGAGGTGCCCAGATGAGGCCCAGCTGTGAAGCAATGCAAGCTGCTGTGGGGCCTTGGGCCTTCTTTTGGAAGTTCTGGGTCTCTCCGACCCAGCTGCAGTTTGTCAGGTAATTTTCAGATTGCAAAGGGCCAGGCCTTTTGTATGCAAAAGCCTCTGAGCACAGCGTGGGTGGGGCGGGGTCTCAGGGGATTAACAGGGCGGAGCAAGCAGCTATGGCTGCTCCTCAGTCCTACCCTAAGAGGCCCCACGTCTCAGTGTCCCAGTAATCGCTGCAAGTACCTCTGAGAGAAAGCTGCCCTTGAGTTTCGCCTGATGCCAGACAGTCCAGTTTCTCTGCGTATGAGTCTGGGTCCCCAGAGACTTGCCTGGAACTGGAGATCAGAGCAGTTGGGAGCTTGAGACTCACTCCCGATTGAAAAAAGCAACCGTGTCCTCAGTTGCCAGCCCTTTCTGCGTGCACCTCCATACCTCTGCACTTTACTTCCGCATCTCCTCTGAGTCTCAGTGTGCTTTTCTCTTTCCTTCTAGTTGTAGAATTTCCACTCAGCCAGCCTTCCTGTGGTTCTGGATGATGTCCATTTTGTCTTTTAGTTGTATTTTTGAAGTGGTTGTGAGAGGCAGTAATTTCCGGTGTTTACCTATGCTGCCATCTTGGTTTCCCCAAATGATGTAGTCTTAAACACAACTCCCTCCTTAGGAGGATCCTCAAGGCAGATTTCTCCCTTCCACATCATCGCCTGGGCCAGCTTCTCAGTCTGGAACATCTTTTGTTTCTCTGTGCCCATCCATATCCTCCCATTTCTCAGGGCCCAACTCCAGCTTCACTCCACAGGAAACCTCCCCGGAGGACTCCAGGCCTCCCCCCACCCCTATATCCAGGGAACACCTTCCAGAAAGGAAAAGGGTTCTGCCTGGGGTAACCAGCTGCAAAGGGGTGTCACTATCAGGAGGCTGGGCTCAAATCCAGTTCTCCTCATGACCCCCTTCTCTCTCCTTCATGGGCACACCCCTGCCCTGGCTCCCTTCACCCGGTGCCCATGGGCAGCTGTGTCCTGCCTTCTGCAGGCTGTGGTTCCCACCCCTCCCTCACCCTGCTGCTCAGATTTTCTTCTGGGAGGAAAGGGTTTTTTCTCTCACAGAGATGACTCCATTCCTGTGGCCATAGATTACTCCTGATGCCTAATTATTGTACATCATCGCGCCATAGGATGATGATTAGAGGTGTCACTGTCCCAAATTTGTGCTCATAAAATACCTGCTCTTTTTGTTTTCCTCCTCTGCATATGTCTGGGAGAAAAGACAAGCAGATTTATTCCAGCTTCTCAGAGGAACTTAAAAGCACAGGAACAGATGAGTTTTAGAGGTGGGTGGTTTTAAAAATACCCTGCAGAGGCAGGAGGCCCCAGTCCTGCTGATTTTGTGTGGCCTGGGGAGAAAACAGAGACCTTGGTGAAGATGTTGACTCCTAACCTGCATTTTTCTGCCTTGGTTGTCCTGGCAAAACCCCCTCCTCCATCCTTTCTCCCTGCCCCCCCTCCCTCCCCCCCCTCCCCCGTCTCCTTATCCCATCACTGCTTTCCTAGTGGGCTTCTCCAAGGAAGCATTGGAATGTGATGGAAAAGGTTCCCATTCTAATGTCACTCGGACTCGGGTTAAAATCTTGCTTCTTCAGCTCACCAGGCCTGTGACTTTGGGTAAGTTATGCCATCTCTGGAGTCTTGACTCCACCACATGTAAAATGGGGAAAAGCAAATTCTACCTCTACCTCACACGGCAGCTATGAGGTTAAGAATAAAACCACTTAGAGGTAAAGTACCTACTAAGAGGCCTGACTAAAAAGAGGGGCTCAACAAATGTTTTCTGCTTTTCCTTCCCTCGGAGAGTTCTCTTGCCTGTTCTCCCTAAGGTGGCCCTGGAGAAAGAACCACTCCTTTCCCAATTAACATTCCCCTCACAAGCGCAGGCTGCAAACAGGAGCCAGGAGGAAAGCAATCGGATTGAACTGGTTGGCATTAGGGGAGAGGCACTGGTATCCCTTTAGCTCTCCGAGTGGCAGGAATAAGGACATTTGGAAAGAGCAATCTTATTTATCTGTGGGAGGAGCCTGTTCCCCCACCCTCCCTGCACACAAGCTCTCTGCTAGTGGCTTCCTGGACCTTGTCCACCTCTCATGGGGGTGTGTTGTCTGCCTCCTGAGGTTCATCTTCAGCGTTTCCTCCTTGAGGCCTCATGCTGGGCCCCAGCTCTCATAACAATATTTCCTCTGAATTACAGGACTGTTTTTGTTTTCAACCAAGATACTTAACTTATGAATCCAAACCAACCTGCAGGGGATTCCCAGCCTTAGATGGGGGACTTGAGGACTTCTAGGTGGGGATAAAGAGGGCAGCTTTCCCCATATCACCTCTGCCTGGCAAACACCTCACCTCTCAGGCTCAGCCCAGAAACTGCCTCATCTGAGTGCCTTCCGCAGCCCTGGCCTGAGGTATTTGTGTCCTACTCTGAGACCTCTCTGTACTAAACGCCTGCCTCTATGTAGCACTTTTCTCAGTTGGCACAGGGTCAGTGGCTGTGTATAGGTCTGGGCCACCCTCTGGCCTGGGATCTTGACTCTTAGGCACCCTGCACACTCTTCACGCTTGTTCAATGTCAGTCCCTCTAGGCAATGGCTGGGTCAGCCTGCTCACTGCTCGTTCCAAAGAGCCTAGTACAGAGCCTGACACACAGTAGGTGCTCAGTGAACAATCATAGTAACCCTGACCTAGGGCTTGGTCTTGTCAGGCACTGTTCAACTCAAAAAATCGTCACAACAATCTTGCAATATGGGTACTGTTATCCCAGTATAGCATGGTGATTAAGAGCAGATTACCTGGATTTTGGTCCTAGCCCCACCACTTATTTCCAGTGTGACTTTGGTTAAATTAGTTACCCTTTCTGTGCCTCATTGTTAAATGGGGATAATAACTATCTACTTCGTTGAAGGGTTGCTATGTGGTTAAATGAGTTCACATATAATACCTATATATTAGATATTGTCCCCATTTTGTGGTGGCAAAAGCTGAGACTGAGAGTTCTAGTAACTTGCCCGAGGTCACACAGCTGAGAAGGGACAGGGGTATAATCAAGGCTCTTAGCCACGCACCGCGCTACTCTTACTGAAGACGGATTGGAAGACCTGGCTGCCTCATGGAGGCACAAGGAAAGGTCCCTCCTGATTTGAAACCTGCAGCTGAGAAGGGTGTTTAGACTTCTTAGGCCTGTCTTCTCAGTATGAGCGCAGCACCAGGTGCTTCTGCCAGCTGGTGAGCTGGAGGATCTCACCCTTTCATAGTGGCTCGGTCAGTGGGGTTGGGTGGAGGTGTCTCGGCGCGGGGATGGGGAGAGGGAGGGGAGAAGGGGGAGGGCCCCCACCCCCGGCCCAGCGACTCCTCCTTTGGCCAGCAGGGGTCAGCCGCTGCCGCTGTTGTTGCCTTAGGTGGGCGCTGCGAAGCGCGGAGCACAGGACTCGGTGCGGAAGGACCCTTGGAGGTCATGCGCCCACTGCTGGGCTGAGAACCCGGGGTTGCGGGGAAGTCCTGCCCAAGATCATCACTCAGGGGTCCATTCCGACGGGGCGGGATCCCAACTCCCTCCCAGCTGCCTGGCTCTTCCCCAAGCCCCAAAGGCCAGTTCGAGGTGCTCTGGACAAAAGGACGTTTAGGCTCCCTGGAAGGTTCCACGGAAGGTATGGGTCCCGGTTCCAGCGGTACCACAGACGGACGTATTGTGTGACCTTGGGCAGGTCATCCATCACCTGGTCTAAACCCATTGTCCGTCCAAGGAGGGGGCCCCAGCGGCTGACGCGGACAGTGATTCTAGAGAGGGTTCCTCTGTCATTACAGTGTCCGCCGGCCTAAGGAGGTCCAGAGCCGTCCCAGCCCCGGTCGGAGCCTGCCCTTAAACATCGGGGTCCTAATCCCGGGACTGGCGGGCTGGCTGCTGGGAGCAGAGTGTGCGGCGTC
>NW_005364671.1:1731780-1768027 GCF_000412655.1 Myotis brandtii
GCCGCGCCCACATGACCGTTGCGGAGCGGGTTTCGGAGACTTGGTCTGGGGCGTCCGGCGTGGAGGGTCATCGGGTTTCTGGAGCTTGATGTGTGCGTGAGAGTGACCGGGGTGAGAGGAGGGGCCAAAGGAGACCAGGCAGGCCTCTGTGTGACCTTGAGAGGTCTCTGCCCCTTTCTGGGCCTCAGTTTCCTGTCCCTGCGAGTGAGTTTATTGAAGAAGCCAGTGAGACATTCCATGTCAAAATGCTTTAGAAAATCTGAGTCCCAAGGCCGGATGCAAATCAAAAAGCTTTTATTGAAAAAGCTTTGCGCAAACGATCCATCTTTCTACTTCCGCAGCCTGGCTGCAACCATTTTAGCCGTTCTTACCGGTGTTCCTGATGTTTACCTATATCTTTCAAAGTAATATATGCTAATACAGCTATTTCTTAATTTAGCAATTTCAGACATTATCTATTGTCTTCCTGTCGGAACAAATAAGGATTTTAGCTGTTTCCCAACCCAGGCCTGCCTAGTATATATCTGGAGCACTATTGTTAGGTAACTCAGTGATCAGCATTCCTATTAAGAAAATGTGGCTCTTCATTTCCCCCAAATCTTCCTCAGAACTGCCCTCCACCCCTCATCCCTATTGTACCCCCCTAGAAGCTTTGTCTGTTCCGTATTCTGTCTTGGGCTCCCTTTCCCTGCAGACCGCACTGCTCAGCTGCCTGCGGGGGATTGCCTCCCCCTGCCTGTTTCTTGGTCCTCTCTCTCTACCGGTTTACTCTCTTCCTTTGGAAACTCCAGTTGCTTCCCAAGAAATGGAGCAGGGGTGGGACATTTTCGTAGATGCGAACTTAATCTGTATTCTGTCTTTGCCCTTGATTGATAATTCATCTAAGCATAGACTTCTGTGCTGGAAATTATTCTCCGGATCATTCACGCTCTGCCCCACTGTCTTTTGCACCTGGCGTGACTGTTCAGAAACATCATGCCTTCTGATTCCCTTTATATGTAACTGTTCTTTCTCTCTCTCTCTTTTTGGATTTTTAAAAATGATTTGCTCTTTTATCCTCGGAATTCTGGAACTTCACAATACATGTGACATGTTGGTGACTTTGTCATTCATTGTGTTCGGCCCTGGGTGGCCCGTTTTAGTCTGGATTTCAGTGTCTTTCAATTCAGTGACACTTCCTTTCTTTAATAATCTCTCTGTTTCCCCTCTGGAAATGCTGTGAGTTGGATCCTGGACCCCAGGACTGACCTTCCAGGTCTCTTTTCTCATATTTTCCTTGTCCTTGTCTGTCTGTTCTACCCTCTAGACCAGAGGTTCTCAACCTGTGGGTTGTGACCCCTTTGGCGGTCGAACGACCCTTTCATAGGGGTCACCTAAGACCATCCTGCATATCAGATATTTACATTAAGACTCATAACAGTAGCAACATTACAGTTATGAAGTAGCAACGAAAATAATTTTATGGTTGGGTCACAACACGAGGAACTGTATTTAAAGGGCCAGAAGGTTGAGAACCACTGCGTCAGACTATTTCCTTGAGTTGATGTCCCAATCTTTCTGTTGAGTTTTTTATGTCAGCTGTCATATTTTTAATTTCAAGAGTTCTTATTAAGTCTTCTCTCCCTCTCCCTCCCCCAATAACATAGACACAGCCTCTTTATGTCTCTGATAATATTACTTAGTGATTTTTCCCTCCTGCTCCCTTACTTGTCTGTCTCCTCCAATTTCCCCATTTTGTTTGGTTGGTTTATTGGGGTCTCTCTGGCTCTTTGTCACTCCTCATGTTGGAGATTTCTCTAATGCTTTGTGGTGCTAGGCTTTTGCCGCTAGTTAAGGGTAAGGGTCCAAGAAGCTGACTGGCATTGGGTGTCCTGGTGGACCAGGCAGGGCCTGACCTTTTGGTCGGGGGACACACAAGTATCAACAAGAAGAATTCTTTTCTCTGGGGCTGCTTTGTTTCCCCGGCAAGGCAGGGTGGATGTGGTTAAGAGCATGGCTTCTGCGGCCAGACTAAAATGGAGTACACATTGTAAGCATTTTATTTTAATCCAAAACATACAAATGCCTGTTTCCTTTTCTTTGAGTGTGAGTCTGTTGACTAGAATTCTGTAAGGTCTTCCTTGCACAAACCTCAATGTACAAGGCATCATCTATCATTTCCTGGTGTGGCTTCCTTGTAGTGCAGCTAAAACTTAAATGAACTTATGGAACCATCTGAATGTAGGTTCTTTCTGGATTTATATAATTTCCTCCCAATCTGTTACAATTGCTTATCCATAACTCATCTGAACATTTTTTAAAAATAGCAATCTGCCTTCCCCCAGTCAAGGCACTCGTCTTAGTTTCATAAAACACCCCCCCTTCACAGTCATATTTTATTGGTTTATTAATATTAACTTGAATCACGTAATTCCAAAAGCAAGTATAACTGGCATGAATAGGTTTGGGAATAAGCGATTATCTCTGGGAAAGCAGACGAATTAACTGGAGGAGGTGTGTGTGGACGTTCAGGGGGCGTCCCTCCAGACCGGGTCTTCAGCCCATGAAGATAGTGGAGAGAATGGTGAGTGTGGCTATTCCAAGAATGTTCCTTTGTTGGCGGTGGAACATGGCAGCTCAGGTTGTGTTGTGGTTTCCTCTACTCTGTAAAATAAGTACCATTCACTCCTCCATCCTCTTTCAATCTTACAGAAATTTGTTGAACTCTCTCATCCGCTAATGACGCCTCTTCCTTGCTTCCTGTCCTCTGGGTTTGTATCTTCCCTTTCCCCTGCTGTCATTTTAAGGGAGGGGCTGTAGAGAAGGAGAAAAGAGAAGCATTAAAGTTCGAGCCACTGTTTTTATCCAGACAATTCTCTCCTATTGAAGACTCCTGACATCCAGGGAGCTGCAGAGCCCATTATTATGTCCACAAAGGTCACGCAGATGTGACAGAAGCCAGTTTCACATCAGGTCTGTCAGAGGCTGTAGTGGATACTGTGGTGCTTTGCTTAGAGCCTCTCTCCAGGTTGATACACGATCTCCCACATGCTGGGCATATTGGTTGCTGGTGGTGCGCTGGACATTGCCCTTGGCTGTAGGAACTGTCTCACCCCAGGGTAGGCTTCATCTTGGGGGATCACAGTGGCTAATGACTGGCTCATGCAGGGATATAAAAACCCAACCTCTTCCCTCATTGAGGACTATTCTGAGGGGCCATCCCAGCTCCAAAAGCTCCTTGTGGGATCAACTGAGACATCAGTTGCAATTCACTGTGGGTCAGCTTGTTCCTTTGCTTAGTTACAGGTGTGACTCCAGGGAGCACACTCCAATAAGTCTTCTGCACACAACTCCTTCCTTCAGAGTCTGTTTCTAGGAAACCTAATAAAAGGCAGAGGCCACTGTCCCTCGTCTTTTGTCACCTCTTCAGGTAGTGGAGACCCTGAGCTCCTAGGTTATATTGAGTCAGGATTCATCAGCAGGGAGAGGAAAACTGGGCTGAGGTGGTTCTGACAGAACTCAGGACCCAGCAGGGGCTGACATTCGGCAGGAGTGGCAGGGATGGCCTTTGTTCTTTACAAAAAGTTGTAGTGTGGAAAATTCACACTCATACACAAGTAGAATGTGAGAGGGTAATGAATTCCCATGTGCCTATCACCTACCTTCATAATTATTAGCTCCTGGCCTATCTTGTTTCATCTACTCCTGCCCACTCTCTTCACCCTACCCTGCCTCTAGATTATTTGAAGCAAAGATCAGATAGCATATCATCAAATCTATATAAAGATGCATTAAGATACATAAATATAGAAATAAACCAATAACAAAAAGACAAATATTGTATGATTCCAGTTATATGAGATACTTAGAGTAGTCAAAAGCATGGAGACTGAAAGAATGGTGGTTGCCAGGGGCTGAGGGAAGGGGACAAAGGGAGTTATTATTTAATATGTACGGAGTTTCACTTTTACAAGATGAAAAGAGTTATGGAGATGGAGAGTGGTGATGGTTACACAATATCATGACTGCATTCAATACCAATGAGCTGTGAAAAATGGTTAAGATGGTAAATTTTATGTTATGTGTATTTTGCCACAAGAAAAAATTGTGAAAAATAAATTATAATCATTACCTACCTAAGAAACTAACAAAAATTTCCCTAATATCATCAAATAGACAGTTTGTGTTCCTAGGTTAACTCACAATTTTATTTCTTCTACAATTTGATTCAGGATCCAAATAAGTTTCATATGTTGCAATTGGCTGATAATATCTTTTAAGTCTCTTTAGTCTGTAGACTCCTCCTCCCTTATTTTCCTCCAGCTATTTATCTGTTGAAGGAATTGGGTTGTTCATCCTTCCCACATGCGGACTTTGCTGATTGCTTCCCATGGTGCCCTTTGCTATGCTCCTCTGTCCCCTGTGTTCCTTGTCTATCAGTAGTTACATCTAGAGGCTTCATCAGATTTGATATTGGGGCAAGAATATGTCAGAGGTGGTGGGGGAACATTTGTCAGGAGACACAAAAATGTCTAATTGTCATGTCTCTTTTTGTTGTTAGCAGTCATTGGTGATCGTTGCCTAGATCCATTACTTTTCCAGTTTGCACATAGTGATATTCTAATTCTATCTTTTTTTGTTTGTTTGTTTCTCATTAGTTGGACTCGTGTAAAGACTAAAATCCTCTCACAAGCTATTTGGATACCCTGAAGTACAGCTGACATAGGAAAGGCAGGATTTATTTTCAGTTTTTAATTTTATTTTTAATATAATTTTATTGACTTCAGAGAGGAAGGGAAGAAAGAGAGACAGAAACATCAATGATGAGAAAGAATCACTGATTGGTTGCCTCCTGCACACCCCACACTGGGGATCGAGCCCACAACCCGAACCATGACCTCCTGGTTCATAGGGCGATGCTCAACTACAGAGCCACGCTGGCCGGGCTATTTCTAGTTTTTAAACTGAGTTGGTTCTCTAGCATTATCTAAAGGTGACCAATGAGATTATTTTGTATCATTATGAACTCATGGATTTAAGTAAATGTAATGTGTTTCAATCCATTTTTTCTTTATTGCTGCTTCAATGGTCCTATCTTTGGTTAATGGGAGCCTTTTCAACTTGGCTCCTGAGCCCCTGTGGTTGTGACCTCAGTAGTCTCTCTTAGCTTCCTTGCTTTCTAAGATGACAAGATGTTCCATTTTGTACATTTCCTGCCACAGATCTGCAATCAGCCATTCCTCCAAGGGTTGGGATGAAAAGGGGCTTCAATAGGTTTCTAGTTTAAAGTGCTACTTATCTATTGCCTCCCTTTCTTTTTACTGGGAAAAGGTTTTTAGAGGCCACAGTCTGGGTATTAAGGGTTTCATTATTTTTAATATTACATTTGATACACACAAAAGACTGTATGTACCTTACATATAATATGAAGATCATAGTAAAATGGCTACCCACCAGCCACCACCCAACTTAAGAATTGAAACGTTGTCCATGACAGTTCATCTTGAATGTGCTCCTCCTTTATCTCAGTCCTCCCTCAGCCTCCATCCTAAAGGGTCTATTGTGTATCTATCATTCTGCTTAAAAAGAAGTTTTATTATATACCAGAGGCCCGATGCATGAAATTCGTGCAAGGGGCTTGGCCCCCCACCGAGGCCGCGGCTGTCTCTGCCTCAGCCCCTGCTGCCACAGCTTCATCCAGAAGGTCAACTGGAAGGACATCTGGAAGGACGTCCAGTCTAATTAGCATATTACGCTTTTATTATTATAGATGTTTATGTCCTTACAACTAAATATGTTTAGTTTAAAGAGGAGTTGAGGGAGGACAAAGAGGATAAAGGGGGTCAAATACAAGGTGAAGAGGGAGGCTAGACTGGGTGGTGAGCACACAATAGATATAAATACAGATATAAAGTTGTGCAACTGAAATTTATATAACGTAACTCATCACTGTTATCCCAATAACAGTGAATAAGCTAAACATGTTTAGCTTAATTTGTTTTTGAGCTTTATAAGAATGATATCACGATGAACGTTGTCTTCTGTGACCTGCCTTGATTTTACTCAATGTATGTTTCTAAGATTTATTCTGTCAGGGTTTTTTGGGCTATAGTTTATTTTCAGTGCTGCATAATATTCCATTGTGCGATTGTACCATAATTTATTTTATCCATTCTGTTTGTGGGCATTTGAATTGTCTCCAGGTTTTGCTGTTACAAATATTTTGCTAAGATAATGCTATTATAGGTATTCTCGTTTTTGTCTCTGCTACACATGTACAGGAGTTTGTCTAGGGCAGTGGTTATCAAGCATTTTAGTCTCAGGATCCCAAAGAACTTTCATTTATGTGAGTCACAGCGATTGATATTTACCACATTAGAAATGAAAACTAAGAAAAATATCAACATTTTACTTATTAATTAATTTTCAATGACATAATGAACCCATGTTAGCACAAATCATAAATTTTAAATGAAAAATAACTAGTTTCCAAGACAAAATACATTAAGTGAGAAGGTTTTGCAAATCTCTTTAATGTCTGGTTAGAAGAACCTGCTCATCTCTTGACCTGGGGCGCCGTTGCCCCCTGGGTCCTTGGCAGCTTGCATTCTCCCCCAGGCAGCCACACTCCTCCAGGCCTCGAGCAGCCTCTCTCCTCCACCCTGGGTCTCCTCCCTGTTCACCCAGGTTCAGAGGGGCTCTGCCAACAAAAGCTGGGATTTGAGTTTGGTCATGGGCTGGAATAGTCAGGGGCCTGCTTAGCGTCTGACCAGAGGGGCCCAGCTCACTTAGGTGATGGAACCCTCCCCATGGTCCAGCACAGTTCTCAGCACTGGTTTGGGGCCAAAACTTCATTTAGAAATCAGTATAAGTGAGCCATCACTTCTATAATGATTGTCTTCAGTTCTTTCTTCACTAAAGGACTTGAAGGAGTGAGGTGAAGGCAGGTCAGGGTGTGGGTACAATAACATCCAGTGACACTGAAGTTCACCCTGGTTTCTAATAGTGTCCCCGACCCATCAGAATAAACACGCTCAGTGCTTATCCAGGTGGGCCCCAAATCTCGCAAGGCCTTGGTCCTGCTCTGCTGTGGAAAGGTTTTACATCATCACCAGCCCCCCATTGCCATTGTCATCATCAAACAGCTTCTGATTACTAAGCACCCATGTGTGGATCAGGTCCTGTGTCCCGTTTGGTTCCTAAAGTGCAATAGTTCACTGGATCCTTGGGGACTCCGCATGGCAGGCGTTATTAGCCCTGGAGAGAAAATGGAGGCTCAGAGAGGGAAAGTGACCTTCTCCAAGCCACACACCCACTGACCGTGGGGTACAAGGTAGTGCCCAGGGCTCCCACCTCTTGGCGCAGGACTGTTAGTGGCCAGAGCAGGGGCTACCATCCCATGGCTAATGTGGTCTTGGGATTTTTGAGAGAAATTGAAGCAAAGGGCAGGGTCTAAGTGTGGAGACTGAGCTGGCTCATGCAAACCATTGGTTGCCACGAAAGCTACTTACCCTCCCCTCAGGGCACTGTACAGAGGGGCCCACTGGGTGCTTGAGCAGAGGGAGCTCAGAGGGTCTGTAGGGCCTGTGTGATCCAGGGCTCGCCACCTAGGCTCCCTGTGCCTCAGTTTCCTCTTCTGTAAACAAATCCCAGGACCATCTCTGCTTTTTTTCAGGACTTTTGGGAGGAGGCAACACTGATAATCAACAGCCACCATCTATTTAACACCTACATGTCAGTATGATGCCAGGCTCTTTACACGGTCTCATTTATTCTTAACAACCACCCGGTGCACTAGGTATTATGGGAAAATGGAGCTAATTGTTTCAGTGGGGAGGAGGAAGAAGTTCACGGCCAGGTAGCATATGGCTGTAAAACCTGAACATCACAGAACAAACACAGCCTTAGGTGTCCTCACGTCACCCCAGCATGGTCACTAGGGCAGACTTCTCTCACCTTCCATTCGCCTTGGCCATCCACCACTGGAGTAGCAGAGCACCAAGCCCTCTAAGGCAGCATCCTAAAGACATTGGACACTGCTGTCCTCACCCCCCATCTCCTCCACTAGTTCCCCTGTAGCGGGTTCTTCCTCGCCACTGCATGATAACCAGCCATAATCTGCTCAGTGTAAAGTGTGCTCTCTAATTAAAAGATCACATTATGTTTAATTTTCACTTAAAAATCACTGGGAGAAATTCTTACTGGGTGTAAGAACAGTGATGGGGCATGTAGAGGGAGTGCCGTGTCATAGTTAAGAGTGGGGCCTCTATGCCGTAACCGGTTTGGCTCAGTGGATAGAGCGTCGGTCTGCGGACTGAAGGGTCCCAGGTTCGATTCCGGTCAAGGGCATGTGCCTTGGTTGTGGGCACATCCCCAGTGGGGGGTGTGCAGGACGCAGCTGATCGATGTTTCTCTCTCATTGATGTTTCTAACTCTCTATCCCTCTCCCTTCCTCTCTGTAAAAAATCAATAAAATATATTTTAAAAAAAAAGAGTGGAGGCCTCTGTGCGTTGGAACCCTAACTTTGCCCCTCACCAGCTGTGTAACTTTCAGCAACTCACTGAATCCCTTGGGCTTCATCTCTAAAATAGGGGGAATGGTAGCAACCATTTCCAGTGGTTGTGAGGATTCCAAGAGATAATGATTGTAAAGCCTTAGCACAGAGCCTGGCATATAGTCAGTGCTTAGTAAATGTTAGCTATCCCACAGCGCAGAGAGAGGAGGATCCACTGAGCCCGGGGTGTGGGGTGTGGGGCGTGGGATGCAGGGAGTGAGGGAAGTCACTGTGGAGGGAGACACTGGAGCTGGACTGGAAGGGTGAGTGGGATTGGACAGGAGGATGAGGCAGAGGGAACAGAGAGACACAGCAAGTCTCTTTTGAGGTCTCCAAAGGGGTCTGGAATGACCAAGGTCATGATGTCTGGTTAACACTGGCTGCAGGAACATATAAAACTCGTAAAAAGTCAATGGCTTCACATAATTGATGTGAACTTCTTGCTCACATGAAGTTCAGTCAGTGGCAGTGGGTGAGGAGGGGTACTCTGCATCTCCCCATTGTTCAGTCACCCAGGCTAATAGAGCCTCTACAACCTTCCATGTGGCTTCCAAGGTCACCCTGGGCATTGACCCCCAGCTGGCAGACGAGTAACAAAAGCGACGAGGATCATGCCGGAAGCTTCTATGGGCCGGGCTTGGAAGTGGCACACACCACTTCCTCCTCCATGTTATTGGTTAGAACTTAACATTCGGACACATCGAACTGCAAGGGCTCAGGTTTTCACATTGGAAGCACCATGGCCCCAATTGTCCTTTCTGAGCTAATTTTGAGTAAGCCACATAACAACGCTGAGTTTCAAATTCCTCCCCCATGAAATGGGAGTGAAAATAATATCTACCGGGTAGTTGGAATTAAATGCAATAATTTATCTTAAGGGCCTGGCACTTAGTAAATGGCAGCTATTACCATTGTTTTTCTGTTTACCCATTTGCTCATCAAATGTGTCCCTCGGAGTCAGAGGATGTGAGGTCTAGTTCAGCCCTGGAGCCTGGCCGCGTGCCCTTCGGCCCCACTTAACCTTTTTTGGCCTCGGTGTTTTTATCTTCAAAACTTTTTGTATCCACTGTTTTATTTTTTCATTAGATGCGATGAGTCAAAAAGAATGTATCCTTTTGAATGAGTCCAAAAGCTGTACAGTATTCACAAGTTTGAGAGTTATTTATGCCTTTGATAAAAGAGACTCAAATCCAGAACTGGAGTTGAAAGCAAGGACTTCAACTTCAAACAGGGAAGAACACCTCTCTTACGACTCCCAATCATGACTGTTTTGAAGACCAAATAAAAAAAATGCAACAGTGCAAAATTGACTATACTGTGCTCTACAGTGGGAAGCACTCTTAGAATTTTTTTTGTACTAGTCACCAATAGGAGTAACTGCCTGATCCTGCCCTAGGGATAGTCTCTGTGCTATATAACCCCACCCACCTGCCAGGAGTGTGCCCCTAACTCCACTGGACCAGTCAGAGGGCTTGATGGGACTCTTCAAACTGGAATGAAGGGAAGAAAATCCTAGCTCCTTTCTGATAGAGGAGTTGTTGGGTGTGAGGCTTGGGAGGTGTAGGCCATGTGGGGAAAGCTTTGTTTTTCTTGGTGCTGATATGCAGAGAGAGGCCGAGGTGGTGACACAGAGGCCTGGTGGCATTTAAGGCCCTGGCTTCTGTGGTTCCCGAGGCCCAGCTGGACCTCAGTCATAAGAGACACCCCAGTATCCTTTCCCTTTTCATCTAGGCAAGTTTCAACTGGGTTTCTGACACTTGTAATCCTGACAAATACATTATTCACTCAACAAGTGTTTATTGAACACCTGAGCTAGATGCTAGTCCAATGATAGAACAGATGGGCAAGGCTATATTCACGGCCCCCAGGCCCATCTGCCTGCCTCCGTAGCAGGAACCGGCAGAGTCTACCTCCAAACCCTGCGTAGCCAGACCCTTGGGCAAAATCACAGAATCATAGAATCTTAGTCTCCTAGAGCTAGTGAGCCAGGAAATAATTCAGCTTGAATTCTCACAGACGTTAGGGGAAAGCCCTGTATGGAAGATTCAAAGCCCTCTTTTCGACTTACTGCTGGGGGTGAGTTTTCCACCTTCTTCATTGGGACTTGGGATGGAGGTGGGAGTCAAGGACCATTTTAAGCAGGGGAGGCCCTCTTTCACTGCAAATTGGAATTAATTTGCATTTATTTAAATAAATAAATTTGCATTTATTTAAAAAAAGATTCCAGGTCCTGCCTCAATCATCCAAATCAGAATCTTTAGGGGCAGAACCTAGGGATCATTATTTTTTAAAAGCTCCAGAACTATATCTTGGGTAGCCGGTCCATAGGCCTCTGTGGTAGAGGCTTATGCGTTCCTTCCTCTCCTCTTCTAAAATGAGAGAAATGGGACAAGGAGGGGCCCAGGGACATGACTCAGAGGGGCAAGAAGTAGAGGGCTCAGCTTCATTGTCGGGGTGACTCTGGAGCAAATTGCTCCCCTCTCTGAGCCCTGTTTCCTCGTATGACCATCAGGATGATAACTTCTGCCTATGGGGATGCTATGGAGAAAAATGTATTGGTTAGGCCCGTGGTCGGCAAACTGCGGCTCGCAAGCCACATGCGGCTCTTTGGCCCCTTGAGTGTGGCTCTTCCTAAGCCTTAGGAGTACCCTAATTAAGTTAATAACAATGTACCTACCTATATAGTTTAAGTTTAAAAAATTTGGCTCTCAAAAGAAATTTCAATCGTTGTACTGTTGATATTTGGCTCTGTTGACTAATGAGTTTGCCGACCACTGGGTTAGGCCTTCTCCATGGAGGAGCTGAAGCCTCCAGGGGGGCAGACTTCCAGCATTTTCCTTTTAGTTTCCAAAGAGTTGAGGATGCAGCTGGTGTTCTCTCCATCTCCCCAGCCACTAGGTGAGGCCTCATCCCCTGCCACCTGGGCTGTGGCCCCACCTCCTTCTGGGTCTTCCCCATTCCTCCTGGAGGTCATGCTTGGAGGAGGCCCAGCCCTTCCTCATGGCTCCTAAAAACTCCACAAGGTTGCCCAGGCACTCTGCTCAGGAGGTCTGTGTCAGTCCCCAGTGGCTGGTTGGGGTTTCCTGCTGGCATGGTTTCTTTCAATCTCTCCTCTCAGTCTTCCAAAAAGGATAGTGATAGACTTTAGCTCCAGACTTCTCAAAGCTGGCTTTATAACAGAGTGAGCTGAGAAAAGACCCTTGAATCTTAGGGTCAAATTTCTAGCTAGATAGCCTGAAGCATCGTCTTTGGGGGCCTCAGTTTCCTCCTCAGATGTCAAATGAGAACATACTAGGTAGGACTTGTCCTGTAGGACTCTGTGAAGGTTGGAATTCAGTGCCTAGAAAAGAGGGGTTGTTCAGTGAATGGTGTACCTGCTCCCTCATGAAGCTGGGAACTCTTTGATGGTAGAGACTGTTCTTTTGTGTGTGTGATGAACAATTCTAGCCTACTGAGCACTTCCTGTGAATTGGGCAGAACTTCCATGGAGCAAACAATTATACTTACTCATAGGGTTGTGTGTGGATTAAATGAAGAGATTTGTCCCCATTTGACAGATGAGAAAATGGAGGCTTAAGATTAACTTCCTTTGCAGCTGTGTTTCTCTGTCCCTGTATAGAGCCTCAAAGAGGGCAGACAGTTGAGTGATTGTGAAATTGTAGTACCTGGCATGTGGGAGAGACCCAGGCTTCCCCAGCCCCTTTCCTTGCCTTTCCTGGCCTTCCTAGTAGGAGATGAGGGCGTGAGTCTGTTGCTGGGCTGGCAGTGAGGTGCAGGGCAGTGGAAGCCCATCAGAGGCCCATCCTTGGTGGTGGTGGGGGGGGGACATTCCAAGAATCCAAGGAGAAATCTGAGAGGGCTTGAGTCAGACTGAAGTGGAGGGTGGGGTGGGGAGTGGTAATAGAAACGTACAAAATCTCACCTCTGCTCTGATTAGCAGAGTTTTCTGTTGATGGCCTCAGTGGGCAGAGGGGCTCAGTGCTCCCTGCCTCTTTGTTCCTCTCATTATTTGACTTTTCTTTAGATATCTCCAACAGTAGAGCTACACTTGCTTCATTCTAATTATGGGGCCACTGATGCCCACAGAGGGAAAAGGCCCACTCACAGGCCCACAGCCTGGGGTAGGAGAGCCGGGTGTAATAGCCTGAGCGCTGTACTTGGGTCAGACAGACTGACCCCTTCCACCAGAGGCAGCACTCTGACCTTGCACAGGTGACTTTAACCTCTCTGAACCTCAATTTGCTCATTTAAAAAGTGTGGATACAGTTGCTCCTAGGTGACTGAGGGGGATTGAATCCAGAGCCTCTGCATATATCAAAATCCCCGGATGCTGGTCTTCTACATAAAATGACGTAGAACAATGTATACACACTAAGTACTCTGCATCTGCGAATTCTCAACCTTGGATTGAGAATACATTTCTATCCATGGTTGGTTGAATTTGTGGATATGGAACCTGTGGATACAGAGGTTTACTGTTGTAATAATTTCCACCCCATATCATTGCCATGAGGATTAAATGAAGAAATGAATGCACCTTGTCCAGCAAGGTGCCCAGCAAGAGTAGATGTTCAAAAATGAAGGTTTGTTTCTTTGATCTTTGGCTCCTGCCTCCCCTCCCCTCCCACCACCCCAACTGCCTCAACTCTCTTTCCACTCACCATTTCTTGTTCCTCGGGCTTTTTATACCGTGGTGTCAGCATGTGCTTCTGCTTCATAGTTCTTTTTTTCAGAAGCAAGTGAGGGAGAAAGAATTCAGGGGACAGCTCCGAACCTCAGGCATCAAACTCCACAGAATCCATCTCAAAGGACTCAGTGGGTTCACCCACAAAAGAGTGACCTGCATGTGGTTACTGGCTACACTTAGTGTATGCATGGGCCATGGGAAGAGAACTGAATGGGGAGCTGGGAGACTGGGGTTCAAGTCCCAGCTCTGCCACCGCGTGGTTGTGTGACCCTGGGCTGGTCCCTTCCTCTCTCTGCACCTCAGTTTCCCCACCTGACAATAAGGGAGCATGCCAAGGGAATTTCTGATTTTATTCTGTGGTCCCTGCATTGGATGTGATGAATGAATATTCCTAATGAGAAGAGGAAACAATTTGTGGTTGAGAGCTGTGCCTCAGATCAGAGTGACAGGATACATGGCCAAGCTATATTTTTTCATTAGATTAAATTAAAATCTGGTCCAAGACTTTCAAATATGAAGAAAAATGAAGACGACAGGGTATTTCAGCTTAGGATCAGGGCTAGGACAAGGCCAGTTGCCTAGTGTGCAGCATTTAGGAAGGCACTTGCACAGTCCTGAGGGTGAGTACCTCCTTTCTTGTCCCATCCTTGCCCAGCCCAGTCTGGCCACCTTCTTCGTGGTGACCGCCCCTTCTCTCTAATCTTCTTGGCAGCAGAGGCAGCAAGCTGCAGCAACCTGCTCCTGGGCTTGGCTTTTCTCCTAACCCAGTGGGAGGCATTAAGTTAATGGCCCTATAGGTGAAATCAATCTAGTTAAAATTATTGCCAGCTCCTTTCCTTGCCCACTTTAGAAGCTAGCCATGCAGCATTAACTGTTCTCCCTCATCTTCTCAGTTCGTGTGTCCTCTAGGTTCATTTTTAACCACTGGGGTGCCTGGCACAAGACTGAGGTGGGGCTGGCAGAGAGGGGCGAGGCCAGCTGTTGTCAGAGGCCAGGAACTCCTCGGGACTCATAGCTGAAACCTTGAGTTCAAGTCCTAGCTCTGTTACCTCCTGACTGTGTGACCTGGGCCATTCTTTAGGCCTCCCTGAGTCTCCTTGTCTCCTCTGTGAGGTGGGGAAAATAATTTTGCCCTGTCACCTCCCAGGCCACAATGAGAGGTTGATGTGAAAATTCTTTAAAAGCTAAACAGGAGTGAGGCTAAATGGGAAATAATCACTATCCCTTACACAGCACTTACTGTGTGCATCTCTAACCCACCATCATCCCCGTTTGGAAGGAAACCAAGGCTCCAGGTTAAGTACCCAAAGGGCACACAGCTCAAAACTAGGAAAGCTAGTCAAACCCTGGCAATCCAGCTCTAGATGTGTGATCTTATCCACATGCTAGTTTTTCTTCTGAGACCTTCCCCACTTATTCTAAAATGTTAATTAAGAATGATCAGGTGCTGATTTATTGATGACAGGTGTGAGGTGATCACTCATGGTGGTTTTAATGATTAGTGACATTGAGCATCTTTTCACATGTCTAGTGTCCCTCCGTATGTCCACTTTGGAGAAGTGTCTATTCAGGTCCTTTGCTCATTTTTAATTGGGTTTTTTGGTTTTTTTTTTTTTTGGTGTTGAGTTTTATAAGCTCTTTATAAATCAGCCCAGTAAATGCAATTAAAATATATACATAACATTTTTTTAAAAGGAATACTAGTTGCTTACTAAAAGCCAGGCACTTTACATATAGTTCTTTCATTTGATCTTCCTGAGATAATAGAAATTATTCACAGATTTTGCATATAAGAAAATTAAGACTTAGTTATCTAGCCACTATGCTGTACACCTGAAACTAATACAAAATAATATTGAATGTAAACTGTAATGAACAAAATGAACAAAACAAAAACAAAAAAGGGATTCAAACTTAAGTCTATTTGTTTTAGAATGATAACTATAGTGATGACAATATGGTGCTAACCATATAGTAACAGTTATCAACTAGAAATGGCTCTCAGGGTCAAGATAACCTGCATTCTCATCTCAGCCCTGCCTTTGATCTCTTTATGACCTTTTGCAAGTGCCCCCCCACCCCCGTCCCCGCTGGGGATCTCATGTTGCATTTCAGTCTCTGGTTCTCAGGTCCCTCCAGCCCTGGCAGGCAGAGTCACAGGGTTGGCAGTCTCAGGGCAGCTGATTCCCTCAGATGGAAGCATTTGTTATCTGTACATTGGAAATATTTATGTGTCTCAAACTAATTAGTGAACAAGAATAATTATTTAAAAAGCTACCCTGGAAAGGGAATTGCTGTTGGAAACAATTGTTTAGACAAAACACCATTTGTTCCCAGATCTTGCTCCCTGCTGGAATGGCGGGCCACTTGTTTTGGTGACAGATGCCTTTTGACTGGAGTTTTGGAGCGTGAGCAGCTGCGTGCAGTGGGGGTGGGGGATGGAGCTGACCCACTCTCAGCTGGCTTCTGAGGGGATTCCCAAGGTCTCCTGGAGGTCAGGCACTCTCTGACCACCCTTCAACCAGTGGGGCTCAACCTCTGGGACCAAAGCTAACCCCTTAGTCCTGATGTTACCCTGTAAAGTTTGGCTCAGAACTGTAGTCCTGAGATACCTAGTGAGCTGCCCAAGGTCACTCAGCAAGATGGTGGCAGAGCCAGCACTAGATTTCTTTTCGTGGTGGTGGCATGTGGTCTTCTGAACCGGTGATGCTATCACCTCACCTGGCTTTGGTGTCTGGTATCTGGTCTGCCTGCCTATGCATAAACCTAGTTAGGAATGATTACTCTTTGTGTCCTGCCAGTGACCCTGAAATTACTAGCACCTTCTGGCCTGGACAGATACTAGGGGGGTTTTGTGCCCAGCAAAACAAGTGCGTGGGATCCAGCAGCCTAATAGGGGATTGAGTCACGTATAATGGTTTGGTCTTGGTCACATGGTTTTCTCGCTTGTGTGTGATCAGTGGGTGCCTATTCACCAGCATGGTTCAGTCTCAGATTCCTCATTACAGCAGTAATCTCTATTCTCCATCTTCCATTCACAAGGGCACTGTGAGGATCAATTACATGAAGAAACAAAAAGTGCCTGTAAACTAAAAAGTGCTATAAAATATTGTTAATAATAATGGCCAACATTTACCAAGCACTTTCTATATATGTGTTCATTGAAGTAGTTACACTTGCTGCTGGAACTCACAATCTCCAAATCTCAGTGGATTAAACCACAAGGGTTCGTTATTGCCCACCACAGTCAGAAGTTAGCCAGGTGGCTCCTGGAAGCAGCTCTTTTCTAACTTTACTCTCCTGGAGTCTTTCCCTTTCAGCCTCACAAACAGGGGAGAGAGAGAGATGTGGAAGGTGCATGGTGGACTTAGAGTCAAGGCTGGAATCAGTATGCTTTACTTTGTCCACATTCCATTGGCTAGAATTCAGTCCCATGGTTCCTCATGAGGACTGGGAAGTGAAGTGAAGCTGTGTGCTCAGCTACAGTGTGCTGTGCACCTTGTTGATTCTCATAAAAATCCTCTAAATGGTTCTATTATCCGTTGTTTTTTTTTCCAGATGAGGAAATAGAAACTCAGAGACTTCAAATGACTTTCTGAAGATGTGAAAATCATGGGAGGGTGGTGATCTAGATTCAGTCTGTCTGGCTGCACAGTCTCTGCAATTTTATTTTTTCCCTAAGAGAACTTTCAGCTGCTGGTAGACCAGTTCACTTCATGCTGTTTATTCAGTGCCCACTACAGACTGAGCACTGTGCTATATCCTGTAGTGTTGTAACCATTCCTCTTTCTCTTCCCCATGCCCAGGCTACCATCATTTCCCAGCAATTCTAATTCTGTCTAGTCTTCAATGTTCACCTTTAGGAAGTGCCCCCTGATTGCCCCTGGGAATTGCTGTTTTCTGAACCTCTATCAGGCTCGCCTCAGTTCTAGGAAACAGTGTACAGGAGAGAGTGATGTACAGAGTGGATCCTTTTATTTTTTTTTCCAGGAATTGGCAACTAAAGTTGATGGCTTAGAAAAAAGACACCGAGTCCTCACCTTTTAGAGAGACTGATTGGGGTAGCCACTGCTGGCGGAGAGAACCAGCCCCACTCTGACCTCTTCCTCTAGAAGAGGAGGGATGGAAGAGGGAAAGCTGTTACCTCCCTTCCCATTCCCTTGGAGAAGAGGATTTCTCCTCCCCAAGACAGGGCCCTAAGGAAAAAGTAGGCTGACATTTGGCTTTTTCGTTTAAGTATCTGGCCTGGCTCAGGCATAGCAGTGGGAGAGTAGAGGAGAGGTAGGTGGTTTGGCCAGACAAAGGGGGCAAGGACAACCTCCCCACCAAAGTCAGGCCTGGAATGTGCTCACAGGCCTCTGGGTGGAGGCCCACAGAGGTTAGATGAGATTAGGGACTTTGTGCAGTAAGGGACATGGCATTCAATTGTGAGACCATAATGGGGGTGTCAGTCAACGAGGAGCAAATCTCAGTGAGGAGCCAGAAGCTGCTAGGGGAGGGTCCTCATCAACAGAGTTTGTGGGCACCTCCCCACTGCCCATAAGGATCCCAGAGATAGCAAAGCAGGTGGGAAGACTACCTCAGTGTCTGCTACCTCCTGCCTCCCTCCTTGCACCCCAATACCCGAGCAGTGAAAGAGGGCTGAGGTGAGTAACCTGCCCTTCCAACTAGCTTGAGTGGGTTAGAGATGGGGGTGGGGTGAGGGGCAGGGAATGACATGGGTGGGATAGGAAGAGCTATGAACAAAATATAAGAATAAAAAAAATAAGTAAATAGGATTGAGTCCTAAAGAACCCAAGTGAGACTATTCTAATCACTCAAAGTGGCTGAAAGTTTGGGCTCAGACAGAGTTTGTTAAGGCAGCCTGCTATTCAGCAGGAAAAGGGAGGGTTCAACAGAGCGCAGTTGGTAGCAGTTATTGGAAAAATAAAACTATTCCAGGTTTATAACCCAATGAACTAAAACTCCACAGTAAATCAGTTTCATAGTTATCCATTTAGCTACTATTTGTTGAGCTTCTAGTCTTTGCCAGACAATGCTCTTGGCACTGGCAATTCCAAGAAGTTTACCCTGGTGGGGAGACAAACAAGCAAAAAAGGAACCGTTCAGTGTGAAAACTGCTATGAGGTAGGATGTTAGAGCACAGTGGGGCAGGGAGCAGAGAGGGCTTAGTTATGGTTGGGTGGCCAGGGCAGGGTGTGGGAAGATTTCCTGGGGTCTTGAAGAATTAATAGGACTTGACTAGCCAGCTGCATCGCGGAAGGATATCAATATACAAAGGCAAAACAAAAACAAACAAACAAACAAACAAAAACCTCACACACCAAAACAAAACAACAAAAAACCACCCAAAACATGAAATAATGGGACCCATTAGGGGAACTGCAAGGAATGTGTTTGAGCAATGCGTAAGGAGTGTTCATTACTACCATTTTGTTTCTTATTTTCATTTTATCTCCTTTGCTGAACAGGACTGAAAGCTCCTTCAAGGAAGGGCAATGCCAAATCTCAGTTTTATCCCCTCACTACAACTGCATGGTGAGTAAATGCAATATTGAGCTGCTTTTCACTGTAGGTAATCCAGCAAAAGGTGCATAAATTCTCATGGCTTAGGGAATCCTGCAGTGGGAGGGAGGTAGATAGACCTGTATGTGGCTTAGGGCAAACCATGCCCTTGTCTAGTCCTCAGTATCCCCTTTTGTATGTAAGAAAGTTGACCAGTAGAGTTAGCTTGAAATTAGCCTGAATTTAGAAGTTGGTAGACAAGAGTAGTGGATTGGAAGTTAGGAGACTTGGTCCCTAGTTCCAGTTCTGCCACCAGCTTAGTGTATGACCTACTTTACTCCTCCAGGCCTCAGTTTCCCTATTTGTAAAATGCAGGAGTAGCACACCATATATCTAAAGTCTCTTAGCTTCAGCCTTCTATGCCTTTCTCACTGAATTTAGTTGACCTTGTCCTGGCCTGGTGTGCTTTCTCAGGAAGGCCTCACTTCCTTCAATATTCTTCAGATGTATTTCCAAACTCTGTGGGGCAAGGGAGGTAGATTAGGGCCAGGAGAGGGTATTTGTGTGAAGCAATGAATATTTATAACAGACGTTCCCACCAGAGGACACATTAAGTCTTGCAGCATAACAAAACTGAATTACCATGAAATAAACTTTCTTAATTAAACAAATTAAATTTCTTCCCAGTATGTAATTTAGAAACTCTGATAAACCCTGGTTGAAAAGGTTTGTTTTAGCCTTAAGCTGGCTGAGAAAGCAGGAACATCTGGTTGGTGGTGAAAAGGCCTGTTTAGGCTCCGGGCCACGGGGGGCAGCACCATGGCGCTATCCACGGTGCTGAAACAGCCTCTGCCTCGCGGCCTCAATAAAGGACTCAGGCAGGCCAGGGCCGGTGGTGCTTAGGAGATGCGTATTTGAGGACAGTGTCTTCCACTGTAGGCTCAGTGTACTTTTCTCTTCCTATGTTTGACAGCAGCCACTCAGAAGTTAACCACGTATTCTCCCCACCCCCACAAACTCACTAGATTTTTAAAAGATGCCATGAATTTTCTTGTTTATGGAATCCTAGACTCTCAGAGCTGGGAGGCATGGCCTGGTCCAACTTCTTCATGAACAATAAAGGAAATTGGTCTTAAAAGAGTTAAAGTAACTTGATCCAATGTCACACTTGACCCAAGTGACAGAACTGAGATTCAAGCCCAAGTCTCCGACTCTAAATTCAGTGCTCTTTTCAGTAGGATGTTCCTGTTGTCAGAGAAGCCTTTGAGGGTAGGGGCCATGTCATATGCACCTTTATTTTCATCTGGATTCTATCTTAGTGTCTGGAAAACTTTTTGAACAAATGTATAGGTCCATGGTCTTTCTATTCCTCCATAGTCAAATACATTCAATTGCAACCATACCATAAACTAATTACACCAACACAACTCTTTACATTTGTAAGGTTATTATAGTTCACAAAGTGCTTCTTGTCTTTGTTATCTAATTTGATTCTCACAATAATTCTGGAGGCAATAATATTAGTCCCAATTTATACCAAAGGAAACTGAGGCCTGGGGGTCTAGTGGCTTGTTCAAGGGCATGTGGAGAGTCAGTGAAGAAGTTGTGAGTAGTATCCAGCTCTCCTGATTCCTAAGAATGAACCTAGAACAGCATTTATCACATTGGGGGAAGAAACATTGGGTATAGATGGCTCCTGCTCTCAAACTACAGTCCAATAGTGGAGGTAAACTACACTATTCAATGTATAGAAACAGGGCACAGGTACACAGGAAGCAAGTAATGGGTGAGGTGATTTGGACTATGGGCTGGTGAGTGGTACAGAGTGGCTGCTTTGGTATTTCAGGACAGGAAGTAGTCCCAAAGGCCTATGGGAGATTAGGATAAGTCCTCAGAGAGCAGGAATGAGCTAAATTGGGACTGGAATTTGAATGTTATTCTGATAGGTGAAGGGAACACCATTCTCATGAAAACAAACAATTTTTATGTTGGAAGAAACTTAGAGGTGATCACCTCCTACCCCTTCATTTTATAGATAGGAAAGCTGGAAGAGAAGGAAATAAGGGACTTGTTCAATGTTATAAAGTCATTTATGACAGACTTTTATGTGTAGACACTGGGGACACAGGGCAGGTAGATGGAAGCCCTGCCTTCAGAAGGTTCCTAGGCTACTAGAAAGAGGGCACGGAAATGAGTAGGTGCAATCAAGTGTCACAGAGGTTATGATAGAGTCTATGTGGGGCCTAGTGTAGTTTCAAAGGAGGGGCACTCACAGAGTAGCACACTCAAACTTCAAAAGACAAGGTCAGTCAAGGTCAGGCACAAAAATGCTGAAATTCATCTCACAACTTCTGAAACCACTGACTAGAATGAATTTCTGACTCAGAGTGGCTTACGTTGGAACGATGAAGAGAAGCAGACACTGAATCTAGAATGGAAAGGGCTGAGGTCCGATTTTTGCTCTGCTTTTTCCTGGCTGTGTGGCATTGGGCTTGCTACTCCCACTTCCAGGAGCATCAATTGTTTCATGACAAAATCAGTTGTTTCATTATAAAAGCAAAGGAGCTACTTTGCCCCTTTTTTCAGGGTTGTGGGAATGATCAGAGGAAACATCTAAGAGAAAGTGCTTACTTAATTATAAAGTGCTAAAGCAATGTATATGTTGCTATTATTTCTTCTGTATAGAGTTTGATGAGGAAGAAAGAAGTCCTGGATTATAGTTGAGTCACCTCTCTGGGCTCCTGCTTTCTTGTCTATGGAATAAGATGGTAACTATTCCATCCATCTTACAGAAATTGTATAAACTGAAAAGTACTCATGGTAATAAAATGATAGGTGCAAACAAAAGGCATGACTGTATTACTGAATGGGGATCAGTGATTGAGTAGAAGGCAAACCAGGATTGTTACTGTAAACTCACATTTGTACCTGAATCCATTAACAAAGAGCATTCACAGCTATTATCCCATCTAATTCCATCAACAGCTCTGTGAGATGAACCTGGAGGGTGAGCCGACCACAGATGATTAGCCTCCTCTCACAGATGAGAAAACTGAGACTCAGAGGAAGTGATGAGTTTAGAGACTGAATCTCAGTGTAGCCTCACTGAGGCCTACAGTTTCCTGGTGCCCAGAACTCTCTTCATGCAAGTCAGTTTGGAAGACAGGCCAAAGTCAAGCTGGGAATCAACTTCCCCCTTGCCTTGGGAAGCAGTACTGGTCTGTCTCCCCCCTCTCACAGATGAGAAAACTGAGACTCAGAGGAAGTGATGAGTTTAGAGACTGAATCTCAGTGTAGCGTAGCCTCACTGAGGCCTACAGTTTCCTGGTGCCCAGAACTCTCTTCATGCAAGTCAGTTTGGAAGACAGGCCAAAGTCAAGCTGGGAATCAACTTCCCCCTTGCCTTGGGAAGCAGTACTGGTCTGTCTCCCCCCATTCTGTACCTAACCCTGGGGGTACTTGATAAAATCTCTTTCTCAGAAATGGGTTGGAGGTCTCACCTGCACCAGGTGCCTCTCCAAACTAATAAACAAAGCCATCTCTACTATTTTCTTTATTCAAAGGATTCCAGATGGGAAACCAGCACAGCTGGCATACTCTTCAGGATGCTTCCAGCTGCTCAGGCTGTCTCAGCTAAGACATGCTCTCCTTTGTTCCCAATCTCAGTTGAGGCAGGAACCTAGGGGTTATTGTCCACTTCTCTGTTCAAGCCCTTCCTTTGCCAAAACCCTCCAGTGGCTGGATTAAGCCAGTTCCCATGTGTGTTCCTTTCCCCATAAAGATCCTAAAGTAGAGAGAATTATATTTTGGGGTTTGGGGACATTGTATCATGTTCTGTTAGAAGGTTTACTGCAAAGACTCTTTTCCTCACTTCGGCCATGGAAATTTGGGAGACGCTTCAATAGGGACTGAAATATACAGAATCTAGGAATTGGGCATGGCTGAGTCTTCTCTCATTAGGGGCAGGATCTGGGTGTGAAGTATACTGATCCAATTAGGAGGGGAAGGGATTACCAGGTCCAGAGCTGGTCCAGGAACAGGAAATGCTAATGCCTGCCTCCTGGGGAGCAATTATTGACAGATGATTATCTTTCTAGGGTAGCCCAGGCACCCATTCTTTCAGGATCTTCCTTGATCTCCAGGCTGTGTTGGGAGGGGGTCTTCTTTGGTCTCCCAGATCCCTGAGCTTGTCTCTGTCCCAGCCTGATCACACTGTGCTGTTATCTGTTTTAGTGACTACCTCCCTCCACTAGATTCTGAGCCCCCCAGACACTGGTTCTGGTGGGTTTGGCACACAGTGAATTTGGCACTGTGTTTAGGATCCTGGGCCAGACTGCCTGTGCTTCATTCCCAGCTTGACCACTCTTAGCCTGAAGATCCAGGACCAGTCCCTTAACCTCTCTGGGTCTTCATTTCCTCATCTGTAAAGTGGGAGAAATAATGGTAATTATCTCATAGGGTTGTCACAAGGGTTAAAAATGTAATGCGTTTCTAACAGTGCCTAGCACAGAGTAAGTGCTATATAAGGGTTGGATAGCATTATTTAAATCCCAATTCTGAATTTTAGGTCTTCACTTTATGTAAAACAGGTCCACCTGCACTAGGAGGTATAATTCCAAGGCCCCCCACCCCCGCTCCCTCTGCCAGCCTAGCTCTGGGAATGAGTTCCAAGCTTCTGGGGCTGGAGGGCAGACCAAGGAAGATTGCAAAGGAGAAGTTACAATGTTTTGCAAAATTTGACCCTTGATGACCTCTCCGTGTTGGATGACATGAAATGCAATTAGACTCACTCCTCCTTTCTCTACCCCTAATCTGTTCAATGGCACTCATCACCTGGGCCCAGCGGACGCTGAGAGGCATTAATGCAGCAACAGGAAGGCCTTCTGCAACAGGAAGGCTGATCCAAACTGGCCTTGGCTGGTCTGTGTTGAGTGGCCTGAGTGGGAGGGGAAGTGGAGGGCAGCCAGTGGAGAAGGGTGAGCAGAAAGTTCCAGAATGCTTCCTTCCTCCTGAGAAGGCTATGGGTAGGATAGTCCTATGGCTATGTCTAAGGGACACGGTATCTGGCACTACATAGGTGTTTGTTAAATAAAATAAAATATACCCACATTAATCTGGTGAGGGAGGATCCGGGAATGGCCTTTGGAGTCTGGCAGTCACGGCTCTGCCACTTATTGGTTGTGTGACCTTCGGGAAATTCATTTGCCATTTAAACCCCAGTTTCCTCTTCTGGAAAATGAAGGTCAGAAAATCAGTGTTCTCAGACAAGACTACAATCAGCATTCTTAAACTAAAGCAGATTCTCGGACCTCACTTCAGAGAGTTTAATTAGTTGGGCCTGGAATGGGGCCCTGGAATCTGTATTTCTCATAAGCAACCAGGGAGTTGTGACACATGGGCCACATCCATGGGAACAAATTGGTTCTTCCTGGATTTCATATGTTATGGGTTTATAATTTTCTTAAGGTTAAATTACAAGTCTGACCATATTGAGCCCCAATGGCCCATCACAATTTACCTGGGAGGCTGGGATTATTATCTTCTTCACTTTACAGATTGAGAATTTGAGGCTCTTAGGAGTTGAGGAAATTCTTTGAGGTCACACAGCTTGTTAGTGGCAGAGGCCAGGCTTGAACTCTGTTCTTGTGACTTTCAATTCCATGCCTTTTCCCCTTTTTCACAAACAGGAAGAAGACAGAGCCCTGTCCTTGAAAAGTGGCTGGCTCACAGGAATATAAGAACACCAAGAAAAGCCTATAATCCTATGAACTTCATAAAGTGATTCATATAAGGGGAATTCAGAGAACAGCCAGAGAGGGCAGAAGCAGTCAGGGAAGACTTCCTGGAGGAGGTGAAGCTTGGGTAGGTTAGCTTTGGAGGTTGGGTACAGCTGGGGCAGGCAGAGGTGGGGCAGTTATATTTGTGTCCCCACTCCTAGCTCCCTAGGAAAACCTTGATCTGAACCATAGGGAGGAGACTTGAACTATGTAGAGAAAACTTAGGAGGTCTGGACCCAGCCAGGATGGCTGGAAAAGGTCTCCAGTTTGGGAAGAGGAGGCAGCAGGAAGGGCATCAGCCACATATGGGCAGAAAGGAAGTAGAAGAGTATCCTTAGAGCCTTCCAAATGGCCAACCTCTCAGCATTGCCAAAATGGCCAGCAGGCCTCCCCATTCAGTCAGGCCAGGCACCAAATCCTGCTGTCCCAGTGGCTCTAGATGTGGCCTAGGAGCTTCTGGGTATTACTCAGCCACCCCCACCCCACCCCCAATCCTGACCCTACCTCCATCTGGGACCAGGCTACTCTTCTGGGCACCCAGGAGGCCTGTTGGCTCCAGCAGCTGGTGCAGGATTAATAATTGAGGCTCTCTCCTGAGCCTTGCATCCACCAGGGACTAGTCCTCCCGCTGCCTGCTATTATTGCTCTCTGATCAATTAGTGGGGAAGAAATGAGGTCAGAGAGAGCAGGTGTGGGCTTGGCTTTGTTTCCGGGAAAGGGTTAGGCTTGGCTGGGGCTGAGGTGGGGTGTTGATGATGAGGAGAGAGTTCTCAGGGCTTCAGGCCATAGGCAGTAGAGAGGAGAGTGGGCCACAGCAAGTACAGGGCTTTTAGCTCAGAGGGTTTGGCCTCACTGTTGCCAAGAGATAAAAACAGCATTTGGAAAACATTTGTGCTCCAGGCTGCACAGGGCATGGGGATGGGCCCATTAGCCACTTAATGTCCTGGATAATGACCATCGGCTTCCGAGAATGTCAGCTGGAAACCCAGACTCTACCAACGCCGTGGAAACAAGCCAGCATCTTTAGCTTCATGTTCAAAGCCCTCCCCATCTAGCCAACCAATCTCACTCACTTCATCTATAATCTTCCTCTAATGTGGTTCTATGCTCCAGCAACCTGAGCATGTCCTGGGCTCTCTTATTTCCCTTCCTTGGCTTAAAATGTTGCTCCTTTCTTCCCCTCTCTGTTCCATCTCTACCTGGTGAAATCCCCTTCATCCTTTCATAAGCTACCTTCCTTTTTTTTTTTTTAATCTTCACCCGAAGATATTTTTCCATTGATTTTTTTTTAGAGAGAGTGGAAGAGAGATGGAAAGAGAAAGAAAATTGATGCGAGAGAAACACATAGATTGGTTGCCTCCTGCATGTGCCCTGACCAGGTCCCGGGCCGGGGAGAAGCCTGCAACTGAGGTACATGCCCTTGACTGGAATCGAACCCAGAACCCTTCAGTCCACAGACTGATGCTCTATCCACTGAGCCAAACTGGCTAGGGCATATAGCTAGCTTTTGTATGTAGCCCTCTCTTCTAGTCCCCATCAGAAGCTGTTTCTTGCCTCCAACCTCCAGGATGCTGACAACATTTTACCTTATTTAAGGAAATCTGAACTTGTTCTCATCTTCTTTCCCTGCCTGAGAGCACTGGAATCACAGAAGACCATGACTTGTCCAGCATGCTTTCTGGCACACATTAGGTCTGAGGAACTGTTTGTTAAATCTAATACCCACCGATACATTGCAATCTATTTTGATATATTACTCTAAACACTTACTGAATGTAAGTGTTTATCCATGGATGACTTTACATTTGCTGTTCCCTTTGGCTTAAGTACCCTTCCTTGCTTTTCTCTCGGGCAAGATTCAGCTCCAACTCAGGTTAATCTGTGCTCTCTCTGTATCTTTTATTCTTGTCTTTGATGGCGTGATTCATACTGTGCCATGAATAAGGCAGCCTTTCTCAGTGCTCAGGGTGGGCTGTCCCTGACCCAGGGTCTCTGGTCTTTCTTGACTTGAAGGATGAACCTCCTTTAACCCTTAAAGTGGCATCAGCAAAAGGAGACCTGCAGATGTCTTATAAGTCTGTGCTAAATTTTTCTCTTCTCTTACAGCATTAATCCAGCTTTGATTTTACAGCTAACCATCCATGTTCTTGATTTTCTGCCCATTTAAAAGTTCATCATCAAGATGACTCAAATGATCCAGGAAGTGGTGGGGAACTTGGGCTCACGGGACAGATCAAGGTGCTAAAGATAATCTCCTGGTCACTTCCCACAAAAGAATACTTTCCTCCCTCTTTAAATGGCAAGGGTATCCCATTCAAATCAGAAGGTTAAGTATAAAGAGCCGATGAAGACCTGGGAACAATGCATCATAGAGTTAAAAGGATAATGACCATTGAAATCAGCCTTTCCAGAAGTCACTGACAAAGTCTCAGAATCACTGTTACCTGAATCATGAGGATTATGTCCTAATGACAGCACAACACAGGCCATTATCCAGATAAAAGCAGAAATAAAGAGCAAGCTTAGTTTAGAAAGGTCTGTGGTAGTAATTGTTCTGACTTTTAGAACACAGCAGTGACATCCTCTGAATGTCTTAAGATTGACATAAACTACAGTGAAGCAGAGAAGAGAGAAGAAGGGAGAGGAAGGAGAGCAGAGGTCAGAGAGAATGCAGAGCAAGTGATTAGGAGCAGAGATGGAGAAGAAGAAATGGAATAAGTTCCTGTGCATAGGAGGTGCTGCTGAGCTCTTTACTGTGCCAGGAACTCCACACCCATGACTCATTTATGCCTCGTAATAACTCAGGAGTGTGGGTAGTATCATCATCACTTTATGCACCAGGAAACTGAGGTTCAGGGAGGGCGAATTACTTGTGCAAAATCTCCCTGAAAATAAGTGACAGAAGCGGGGCTTGAACCCAGGACTATCCGACTCCCTAACCTGTGCTCTTTCTTCTGTGCTCTACACGGCTGAGAGTGGGAAATGGTAGACTAGGGCAGAAGGAAGAGAATTTGGGATGGCAACAGGGCTGGAGGAGGCTCACAAAATCCAAGTGCTTGCCAAGCCCAACCACTCATGCCTGAGCAGCCGGCTGATTTTTCATAAAATAAAAGAAACCCTTGAATTGAGAAATATGTGTGTCTCCTAGATTGGATTGTGCAGTGAACAGTAGCCAGAGCGAGCAGCAATCCATCACGGCCTGGCATTGGCGGGTGGAACTGTCGTGAAGGTGACTTTGGGTGGAAAGCCAGGGTCCAACCTCTAGCTGCCTCCCGGGAGCCTGGGTGTGGGGTGGAAGGGAATGGCGACAAGTTCCCTCCTCCCTATTGCTGAGCTGTTCTCCTCCATTTTCCTTCCAGTGTTTTACGTGCTGCACTATGCTAGTCTGGCAGCAGCCAGCCAGGTCCTGGGAGCTGAAGATCGGGCTGAGCCTGGAGAGATGGATTGAGTCAGCAAGACACTGAGACTCAACTTATCCACCTTTGTTACTCCAGACCTAACTGTTCTCCCTTGTTGGCTGTGGGTCCTGGTGTGGGGCTAATCAGCCTGAGATGGGCCCTGGAGGGTATCCCCTTACCAGGGAATGCTAGTGGTTAGGGACTCTGGCTCTGTAGTCAATCTGACCTGAGTTCAAGTCCTGGCTTGGTTACCTAATTACTACCTGTGTGATTTTATTGTTCTTAGAATGTAGTAGGTTTATAGTTTAGGCTTTGGTCTCATTCAGATCTGTCACTTACTAGGTGTGTGGCTTTGGGCAGGTCACTTAACTCCCTTGGGCCTTAAGTTCCTCATAAAGTGAGGTTGATGACAATCACCTCCTCCTCGTAGTTTTGTAGTTCATCCATGTGGAGCATCTAGCTCTGATCCTGACCCATGCTGCTGCTCAGTAATTATATTTTCATTTCCCACCGGAGGTAGAAAGACTTATTTTTAAGGGTTAGTGTGTCATTTCAGGTGGTTTGTGTATATTTAAAAGAGGGAGTGGAAGGGCCCTCCAGTTTGCTGAATGTGACAAAGAATCTTGAGTCCTTCTGAGTCTCATTTGCATTCTTGTACCCAGGAGCCTAAATGGCCTTGCAGAAAACTTGTGCATGTTAGCATCCAACACATCCATGTTTAAATCCAAGATTTGCCCTTGATCTTGAACAAAACTGAACCTCTGTGAGCCTTATTTTCTTAAGAAGGTGGGGGACAGGAGTAGGCTGGTGGACATACATAACGCTTTCAACAATAAAGAATTATTAAAAAATAAATAAAATGGTGATAATAGTGTCTGTCTGCAGTGTGTGTGTGTGTGTGTGTGTGTGTGTGTGTGTGTGTGTGTGTGTTTAGTGTCCTTTACAGAGTCTAGCACAGAATAGGTGCTTAATAAATGGCTGCCTTGTGTGCCAGCTAAGAGGTTGTGTAGCTGGTTTGTTATCACAAAGCAGAAGATGGGCAGAGAGCATGGGTGCTATCCCCAGGTGAAATGCAGAATGGTCCTTTTCTAAAGATGAGGAAATAGAGGCTAAGGAGTGAGGGACAGATTGTCCCAAGGTCACACAGCCAATTAGTGACAGCAGCAGGACTCCTGGTCCAGAAATCTTTCCAGAAATCATTCCACAGCTCAGCCTAAAACACCACTCAGCCTTTTAATTCCATGCTTTGTGCTCTTCTCTGGTGGGTTGAATGACAAAACAGGGGCCTCAAGAACCGCTCTGATCCATAGAATCCCTTGTTGAAAGATAAACAGCAATTGAACCTTCTGCAGTGAGCTGGACTACTTCTCCCTTCTTTTTCAAGGGGGTTATAGTGAGCGACTCTGATAGATAGCCATGGCCTTGGAGCTACACTGCGGGGACCCTTCAATAATCTTCCCTTGTTTGTTGGCTAAATGCATGAGGATTAAAAGCCTCACCTATCAAGCTCGCCTTGTCTCTTAGATGCCTTTGAGGTCCCCTCATTGAGAAGCTGAACTGTTCCTGTTGGCCGAGTCTGGCTTAAGTAGCTGATGCTCTTCTGAGACGGCACTGCCCACTCACATCCCTCATCTCCCCTATGCTCTATCCCACTGGCAAGTCCACACCCTGGCCCAGCCCTCCTCCTTTCCAACTGGGGCCCTGCAGCCACCTCTGCTTGGCCTCCCTGTCTCCCTCCTGGTCCCCTCCAACTCACTCTCCACACTCAAGCCAGATCTGGTTTCCTTGTCAGTGACTCACCTCTACAAAACACTTTTGGTCTTTCTCTGCCAACTGAATAAAACTCCAAATATGTTGGCTGGGCCTACGGTTCTCACCCTTCACAGTCTGATCCCTGCCTGCCCCTCCATCATCTCCCACATTCCTGCTGGCCCCATTCCCTCAACGTGCTCTGCACATTCCAGGTTCCAGGCCTCTGCCCTTGCTGTTCTCCCTGCCTGCTGTGCTGGCCCCCCCTCATCTACCTGGCCAGAGCTCCAAGGCCTAACTAACCCCGCCGGCCCTGCCCCCAAACAGCTCAGGCCTTCCTTCACTGGACTCCCACCACACTTCGCGTGGATTTCTTTTATAGCACTTGTCCCACTGGGTGGTAACTGCTGTTTACCCTTCTGCCGGCCCCTTGGATTCCCACTGGGCAGTAAACTCCTGGAAGGCAAGGCCTTGGGTCTCCTTCATTGGCATGTCCAAGTCTACTGGCTGGGCTGTACCAATAGAGCCCAGCGGATTACCAAAATATTGAGGTATTTTTATACTGGTTGGCAATAACTGTCCTGGCCTTTCACCCTGGACCAATAGACCTCCTACAGTCCAGCAAGTGAAGAGTTAATACTGGGCATAGCAGGGGGATCCTGATTGGTCAAGCTGGTTGTTACATCCCAGAGAAGTTTTTCATAGGGAATGGCCCTGCTCCATACATCTCTACCAAACACTCAGGTTCTCTCCACGTCGTGACTTCCAGCTTATGAACAGACTCCGTAGCTATAGAGGCCTTGCTCTCTGGAAAGTAACAGAAGTGTTCTGTCCAAGATGCCCAGCTCTGAGGACATGGGAAAGTGTGGCCCTTCCCTGAGGTCTCGGCTTGGAGGCAGGCACTAAAAGCTTTAGATTTCAGGCCCCAGGCTGCAGCTTGAGAGGGCTGGATCGCTTCACTCCTTCGCTCAGTTATCCGACCCATGCTGCCTGCCTGGCACCAAGTGAGGCCCAGAGTGGACCCTGCTGTTTGGAGTTCACAGCCTGGATGCGGGACAGGCATGTAAATAGACAGTGACAGCAGGGGGTCATGAGGTGGGTGTTGCAGTGGCCCAGAGTCAGGTTGCTGGAGCGGAGTTCTCCTGGACTGCACAGAGGAGCCCTGCCCTGGGCCCAGAGCCACCACCCTCCTGGGGGAGCAAAGCCCAGTCAATACTAGTAACTAAACAATAACTAAAACTTAAATAGTGCTTACTGTGTCTTAAGTTCTTAATATATAATAACCCATTTAGTCCTCAAGATGATCCTATGAAGTAGTTGCAATCAATATTTCTATTTTACAGATGGAGAAACTGAGGCAAAGAATATTTCTGCAACTTGTCCAAGGTCTTAATGGTAGGATGTGGTAGAGCAGCCAGATAACCTAGTTCTCTGGTTTCTTTGCGATTAACCACCATACCTCACGGCCTCAAACCAGCTCCAGAATCACTGTTGGGGCCTTACCTCTGTGGTCAGCCCTAGGAAGTGATGTCTCAGGCACCTGGAAGAACTTTTACCAAGAGTATAGTCAGTAGTCCCCACAGTCTCAGGCATCAGGCACCTTCTGACACAAGCTCCTGAGAGTCCAGGTGCTCTGTGTGTCTTTTGAGGGTCACAGCAAGGGCGCCATCCATAGGCAATCATATGCCCCCTCGCCCCCTTGCCCAAGATGTGTAAGCTAATCACCTAGAGGAGCTTCCAGGAACCCAGCCTTGATCCAGAGCCCCTGAAGCTGTGTGGTTCATTGTTCCCCAAACTGGCCTCATCCTTTTCTGGATCCAGGTTCTCACAAAGCCCTCTCCTCTCTTCTCAAAGACTGCATGGAGGAGCTGACATCCAAGTTGGATTGCGAAGGGTGAGGAGAAGTTTGTCATGCAGAGGAGAGTAGCACAGACATTTGGGGAGAGAGAAGCTGCCCAAGGGCAGGCATGGGGGTGTGAAACAGCAGATGTGTTTGAGGAATGGGCTCTGGTGCAGGGATAAAGGCCCAAGGGTCCTGAGGGGAGGGAAGAACCTGAAGCCACAGGAGGGGGTGAAACCCCCCAGGGAAAGTGTCGTGACACCAGGAAAGAGGACCAAAGACTGGACCTTGAGGGAGGCCAGCAGTTCCGGGGGGTGGGCTGCAGGGATGCTATCTTCGAACTGTAGGGTGTAATTTGTTCATTCAACAAACAGAGCACCTTCTCCGAGCCAGTTTCTGCTCTTCATGTGCGAATGCAGCAGAAAACAGGACAGGAAAAACCCTGCCTCGTGGAAGTAAGTCTAGTGAGAAGGGTGGACATAAACAAAGGAACACATGCAGAAGGACAGGTGGTGTGGTAAGTACTCGGGAGGCTAATTAAGCAAACAGGGCTGACAGGGTCAGGTGGAGCCATAGCTGTGATTGTGAAAGTTCTCACTGAACAGATGACATTTGAATGAAGATTTGAAGGGGGTGAATGAAGTAGATATCTGGGGGAAGACTGTTTTAGGAGGAGTGAATAGCAAGTACAAAGGCTCTGAGGCACAAGTGTGCCTGTCATGTGGGAGGAGAGGAATAGCTAGGAAGTCACGTGGCTGTCACCCCAAAATGTGTATTATAGTATAGTTGTTATGTAGCTTTGGTATTTACCCCTGCTTTGTATTGCAATGATTTTTATAGAGGTGATCTTGGGCCGGTCCATTAACCTCTCTGTGCCTCAACGGTAAAATGGGGATCACAATAGTATCTGCTTGTTGGTTGGATCAAATGAGTTACAGTGTATATAAAGCACCTTGGGGACAGGTGTGGGGTGGAAGGGGTCAATGGGGGAATAAAAGGGGACATCTGTAATACTTTCAACAATAAAGATAAATTTAAAAAATAAAGTACCTTGCAGAGCCCCTGCTACAGAGTAGGTGTTTGCTGCTATTATGTATTATTATTATTATTATCATCACTATTATTGTTTTGACCATCAGCATCTCTCCTCTTTAGATTGCAAACTCTTTGAGGACAATGGCTATGTGTGGTTCTTCCCCGCAGCCAGGGCAAACCCAGGGCAAGGCTCACAGTGTGAGCTCTGTAAGGGGAGTTTTTGGATAGAACAAATGACAAAATAAATGGCAGGGCATGGAAGAAGCCAGGTCCCTGCTGGCCCCTACCCCCAGCTCCCCAGGCCCTATAGAGCTGGCCGGAGCCTAGGTGGCTGGGGCTCAAAGCAGGCCCAAACTCAGCTAGAGCGTGCGCAGAGCCTCCGGGCCTGACAATCTATTTGTTATTAGGGTAATAAATAAACAAGTTGCTTGTCAGCACGGGGACTGGCACGAGAGCCTTAGAAGATAAATGCTGCTTCTGAAATAGACAAATATTTACCATCCTCCAGACGAAGCTGTCAGCCCTGCTAAAGGCCTCCGGGGCTTAAGAATTAAAGCGAACGTGAAGATTTTTTCACCCTAATGGGACGATGTCAGCGTGCTTCCTCATACCAAAGAATCTGAAACTGCCTGTCTGAGCACCTACTATGGAGCTTTCTGTCTCCTTTGGAGTAGGGATCGTGATCACCATGCTACAGTGAGACTCATTTGAGTGAAGTGGCTTGCTAAAGGCCACACGCTAGTGGTGGTTGTGCTGAGGTTAGAGCCTGACCCCTAGCTCAGGCTCTGGGTGGGAGTTTCCGGTGGCCAGTATGTCAGGATCCTAAGCTCAGTGGGAGGAGTGGAAGGCAGGAAGACAAGCTCCTCTTCCCTGATGACCCTGGGGTCCCTTTTGTTCCATGGAATAGACAAATGGGGCCCATGTGGGACTGTGCACCTGAGTGAGGTGGTCACAAGAGGATGGAGGAAGTTGTTGGAGTTACAAGACAGCAGAGCATCAGAGCTGGGAGAGGCCTGAGAGTTCCATGTGATTTGGAGACCAAGGTCTGGCCCAGTCCTCATCCCATGAGCTTTTGCTCTGTGTGCAGGAATGGAGTAATGTGGTCCCCATTTTGCAGATTGGGAAACTAAGGGTTGGAAGACGGGCGGCTTGTCCAAGATGACATGGCCATGCAATGGCAGTTCCAGGGTTCCAAGTCAGAGCACCCCCAGATTGTATAGCAAAGCCCTCTTTGCGTTAGAATTCCTGAGCTGGAGCTCCCCTCCCAACATTCTGAACCTTGAGGCTCCTTTAGTTTTCCCAGCGAGACCCTTGCATTTCAGCTTCCTCTTATCACAGATGAGCTTCCATCTTACCTCTCTATTCTGGGTTTAGATAGCCTTTATCTCCTCTTCTAGTTTGAGACCCTTATATGAGCATCAGTCCCAAAGTTCCCTTCACCATGTTTTCCAAGATGAGCCCCACTATAGAAAGACTCTGATATCCCAGGATTCCAAGGTGGATATGCAAGTTAGGTTTCCATGGTGACACCCCCCCAGTGGAAGGTGGCATAACTTAGAGATGGAGCTTACAGGCTTTATCCTTTGAGAGGTATTGGTTTGAATCTGAATCTACCACTTCTTTGCCATAAGACCTTATACAAGCTATTAACCTCTCTGAGTTTCGGTCTTCTCTTGTGTAAAATGGAGACATAATAACCTATCTCACAACAATAAGAAACAAACTTCATAAAAGGGCAAGCTTAGTGCCTCTCAGGGAGGCAGGAGGAAAAGGGGACCTCATGCCTCCTGTCGACACACAGATAGCTATCCACCTATGGCCCGGAATGCTCCCTGCAGAGCTAGCTGGGACACCCCCATTTTATTTCTTTGCTGTCTTTTCCATCCAGACTCTAAGATCTGTGATCAACTCCAAATCTATTATCTGATTTATCTTATCCTCATGATATGAGATGGGTCCAGAGAAGTGGAGTGAAGGTCACAGGGTCACACAGCCAGACAATGTCTGAGCAGGTCTTTCGACCTGGGTCTGGCTGAACCAATGCTGCTGTTCTCATAAGTTGAGTTGTTAGCGCTTGGAGATGCAGACATTCTAAATATGCTGACTATTTCATTCAACAAATATGGTTACAATCTCAACTTCTTTCTACTAACCAATTCACAATTTGTGAGCTGGCCTGAAAAATTTACCTTTGCATTTTCCACATGAAAAGTCTTAGCGAGGGTAAATATTTCTGAAGAAAAAAATTGCCATGTAGATGTTTAATTGATACTAAATGTATTAACAGAAAGTGCCCATTGCAAATAGTCATATTCATTAAAACAAAGTGAGTTACTCTAAGCATAGCTTTGTGGGGCACGACATATTTCCTTGCTTTCATCCTGTAATTAACACATTTATTTGTCAAAGTCTCTAAGCCCCTGTCTCACAGCCAGCCCCACTAATTCTGATCATTTCTTTTTCATGTGCTTTTTCAACGGGACAGACCCCTGCCCCTGACAATCACTGTGCCATTACTCAGGTTGAAGATGAGTCCTGAAGTCCAGTCCCAGATCCCCCATTGACTCTGTGTGTTCTCAAACAAGTTATTTAACCTCTCTGGGTATTTAACTGGCAGTCAAGCCTCTCTTTACTGTGGTCCAACTTACTTCCGTAGCCTCAGCTCCCACTTGCATTCCACATATCCCTTAAACCCTCCAGTCAAGCAGGCTGCTTCCCATTCCAGGAACACGCCTCGTGCTCTCCTGCTTCCCCCTTCACCAAAATGTTCTTACTTCTTTGCCATGAAAATCCCATGCACCTTTCAGGACTCAGAGGAGAGGCTGTTTTCTCCACCAAACTTTCTTCCCAGTTGGCTGTGAGCCTCCCATCATCTCCTTGGGGGATTCTAATCACATTCTACCTGGTGTTAGAGTTCTTGTAGACATGTCCTTTTACTATTTCTAGGTTGCAAGCTCCTTAAAGGCAAAGCTAATATCTTCTATATCCTTGTAAATCCATACTGTAGACTCAGGGTACACAGCTGTAAGTGGAGGAGCTGGAATTCATATTTGGTAGTTTTGACTAAAAGCCTCTGCTGCTGCATCCCCATGGAATGGATGAGAGAACCTCAATTTCCCTGGCTTTCAAATGCAGCTACTATTCTGTGCTTTGTTTTACTTGTAAGGATGAGTCATAAATTCTGAAATTCTGTTATTCTTAGGAAGTTATGGGATGGCTCTGGGCTTTTTAGATAAATAGGTTGGAAATTCAGCAGGAATCCAGTCGCAGGTCTATATCAAGACTTCACCATGGAGCCCAAGGCTGGATCTTGGAGCTGTCCAGAATGGAGACTGACCATGTCTCATGCCTGGGCTCTGGAGTTGGGTGGGGCTCTGAGTCTGTATGGGGTTCTGAGCTGATTCGCAGTCTACCTTCTTATACCTCAACACCCACTTCCCCAGTGTCTTCAATTCAGTTTCTATTCAAGACATGTTGGCTGCCTGTTCTTTGCATGCATTGAGCCAGACCCTGGGAATACAAAGATTAACCAGATACTAAATTTGCCTTTTAGGGGGAGACAGTAACATGACCAGAGAATGACAACCCAAGAAAACATGTTATGGTAGAGGTCAGCCCAGGGGTCATGGTGGTTAAGAACAGGAGCCCAGGGGATCTGAGAGATCACACTTCCTGCCTCTCACTCCCTCTGGGCTTTGGAGGACATTAACTCACTGTGAGAT
>NW_005364671.1:1775117-1779109 GCF_000412655.1 Myotis brandtii
CAGGCTCTGGGTGGGAGTTTCCGGTGGCCAGTATGTCAGGATCCTAAGCTCAGTGGGAGGAGTGGAAGGCAGGAAGACAAGCTCCTCTTCCCTGATGACCCTGGGGTCCCTTTTGTTCCATGGAATAGACAAATGGGGCCCACGTGGGACTGTGCACCTGAGTGAGGTGGTCACAAGAGGATGGAGGAAGTTGTTGGAGTTACAAGACAGCAGAGCATCAGAGCTGGGAGAGGCCTGAGAGTTCCATGTGATTTGGAGACCAAGGTCTGGCCCAGTCCTCATCCCATGAGCTTTTGCTCTGTGTGCAGGAATGGAGTAATGTGGTCCCCATTTTGCAGATTGGGAAACTAAGGGTTGGAAGACGGGCGGCTTGTCCAAGATGACATGGCCATGCAATGGCAGTTCCAGGGTTCCAAGGCAGAGCACCCCCAGATTGTATAGCAAAGCCCTCATTGCGTTTGAATTCCTGAGCTGGAGCTCCCTTCCCAACATTCTGAACCCTGAGGCTCCTTTAGTTTTCCCAGCGAGACCCTTGCATTTCAGCTTCCTCTTATCACAGATGAGCTTCCATCTTACCTCTCTATTCTGGGTTTAGATAGCCTTTATCTCCTCTTCTAGTTTGAGACCCTTATATGAGCATCAGTCCCAAAGTTCCCTTCACCATGTTTTCCAAGATGAGCCCCACTATAGAAAGACTCTGATATCCCAGGATTCCAAGGTGGATATGCAAGTTATGTTTCCATGGTGACACCCACCCAGTGGAAGGTGGCATAACTTAGAGATGGAGCTTACAGGCTTTATCCTTTGAGAGGTATTGGTTTGAATCTGAATCTACCACTTCTTTGCCATAAGACCTTATACAAGCTATTAACCTCTCTGAGTTTCGGTCTTCTCTTGTGTAAAATGGAGACATAATAACCTATCTCACAACAATAAGAAACAAACTTCATAAAAGGGCAAGCTTAGTGCCTCTCAGGGAGGCAGGAGGAAAAGGGGACCTCATGCCTCCTGTCGACACACAGATGGCCCGGAATGCTCCCTGCAGAGCTAGCTGGGACACCCCCATTTTATTTCTTTGCTGTCTTTTCCATCCAGACTCTAAGATCTGTGATCAACTCCAAATCTATTATCTGATTTATCTTATCCTCATGATATGAGATGGGTCCAGAGAAGTGGAGTGAAGGTCACAGGGTCACACAGCCAGACAATGTCTGAGCAGGTCTTTCGACCTGGGTCTGGCTGAACCAATGCTGCTGTTCTCATAAGTTGAGTTGTTAGCGCCTGGAGATGCGGACATTCTAAATCTGCTGACTATTTCACTCAACGAATATGGTTCCAATCTCAACTTCTTTCTACTAACCAATTGAGCTGGCCTGAAAAATTTAACTTTGCATTTTCCATATGAAAAGTCTTAGCGAGGGTAAATATTTCTGAAGAAAAAAATTGCCATGTTGATGTTTAATTGATACTAAATGTATTAACAGAAAGTGCCCATTGCAAACAGTCATATTCATTAAAACAAAGTGAGTTACTCTAAGCATAGCTTTGTGGGGCACGACATATTTCCTTGCTTTCATCCTGTAATTAACACATTTATTTGTCAAAGTCTCTAAGCCCCTGTCTCACAGCCAGCCCCACTAATTCTGATCATTTCTTTTTCATGTGCTTTTTCAACGGGACAGACCCCTGCCCCTGACAATCACTGTGCCATTACTCAGGTTGAAGATGAGTCCTGAAGTCCAGTCCCAGATCCCCCATTGACTCTGTGTGTTCTCAAACAAGTTATTTAACCTCTCTGGGTATTTAACTGGCAGTCAAGCCTCTCTTTACTTTGGTCCAACTTACTTTCGTAGCCTCAGCTCCCACTTGCATTCCACATATCCCTTAAACCCTCCAGTCAAGCAGGCTGCTTCCCATTCCAGGAACACGCCTCGTGCTCTCCTGCTTCCCCCTTCACCAAAATGTTCTTACTTCTTTGCCATGAAAATCCCATGCACCTTTCAGGACTCAGAGGAGAGGCTGTTTTCTCCACCAAACTTTCTTCCCAGTTGGCTGTGAGCCTCCCATCATCTCCTTGGGGGATTCTAATCACATTCTACCTGGTGTTAGAGTTCTTGTAGACATGTCCTTTTACTATTTCTAGGTTGCAAGCTCCTTAAAGGCAAAGCTAATATCTTCTATATCCTTGTAAATCCATACTGTAGACTCAGGGTACACAGCTGTAAGTGGAGGAGCTGGAATTCATATTTGGTAGTTTTGACTAAAAGCCTCTGCTGCTGCATCCCCATGGAATGGATGAGAGAACCTCAATTTCCCTGGCTTTCAAATGCAGCTACTATTCTGTGCTTTGTTTTACTTGTAAGGATGAGTCATAAATTCTGAAATTCTGTTATTCTTAGGAAGTTATGGGATGGCTCTGGGCTTTTTAGATAAATAGGTTGGAAATTCAGCAGGAATCCAGTCGCAGGTCTATATCAAGACTTCACCATGGAGCCCAAGGCTGGATCTTGGAGCTGTCCAGAATGGAGACTGACCATCTCTCATGCCTGGGCTCTGGAGTTGGGTGGGGCTCTGAGTCTGTATGGGGTTCTGAGCTGATTCGCAGTCTACCTTCTTATACCTCAACACCCACTTCCCCAGTGTCTTCAATTCAGTTTCTATTCAAGACATGTTGGCTGCCTGTTCTTTGCATGCATTGAGCCAGACCCTGGGAATACAAAGATTAACCAGATACTAAATTTGCCTTTTAGGGGGAGACAGTAACATGACCAGAGAATGACAACCCAAGAAAACATGTTATGGTAGAGGTCAGCCCAGGGGTCATGGTGGTTAAGAACAGGAGCCCAGGGGATCTGAGAGATCACACTTCCTGCCTCTCACTCCCTCTGGGCTTTGGAGGACATTAACTCACTGTGAGATCTTAGGTCACATTTGCTCTCTGGCCTTGGTTGTCATTCTCCACATAGCAAGGCATCTGGCATCAGTGGTTTCCCCAAACCTTATCCCACAATACTCACCTCTATTTTTTTCAAATATATCTTATTGATTTTTTACAGAGAGGAAGGGAGAGGGATAGAGAGTTAGAATCATCAATGAGAGAGAAATATCGATCAGCTGCCTCCTGCACGCCCCCTACTGGGGATGTGCCCGCAACCCAGGTACATGCCCTTGACCGGAATCGAACCTGGGACCCTTCAGTCTGCAGGCCGACACTCTATCCACTGAGCCAAACCGGCTACGGCCCAGTCTACCTTCTTATACCTCAACACCCACTTCCCCAGTGTCTTCAATTCAGTTTCTATTCAAGACATGTTGGCTGCCTGTTCTTTGCATGCATTGAGCCAGACCCTGGGAATACAAAGATTAACCAGATACTAAATTTGCCTTTTAGGGGGAGACAGTACCATGACCAGAGAATGACAACGCAAGAAAACATATGTTACGGTAGAGGTCAGCCCAGGGGTCATGGTGGTTAAGAACGGGAGCCCAGGGGATTTGAGAGATCGCACTTCCTGCCTCTAACTCTCTCTGGGCTTTGGAGGACATTAACTCACTGTGAGATTTTAGGTCGCATTTGATCTCTGGCCTTGGTTGTCATTCTCCACATAGCAAGGCATCTGGCATCAGTGGTTTCCCCAAACCTTATCCCACAATACTCACCTCTTGATGACTCTGTGCTTATGCTTCTGGGCACCATGCCAGTCCTCATCTTACCCTCCATGCTTCCCAAGAGGGCAGAGGCCCCCTCAGAGGTCCATGCCCCAGCAGGCAGATGCGCTGGCATTGGAGAGTTGGCTGTGTGACTTCCAGAGAGGTCCAGGCCTTCTGTTGGTGTTTTAGTCAATGCTTGACATGGCCAGGCCTGTTCTGGGCACATTGCCTGCCTTCCTAGTATTTCATGGGGGAGGCTGCTCCATGTGAACACCATGCCAGCATCTGGAAGTGCAATAGTGAGCAAAAAAGATGCAATATATAACCTTATGGAGTCCACA
>NW_005364671.1:1779224-1782242 GCF_000412655.1 Myotis brandtii
ATATGCTTATCAGCGTAAAGTCATTATTGAGAGTTTTGTCAGAGTTATGGGTCCAGAAGCCACACGGGAGCAGGCTGAGGAGCAAGTTGGAGGTAAGGAAGCGGAGGTGGTCAATGAAGACAGATATCGGCTGTGGTCACTAGATCAGTGGGCACTGAAATGGAAGGAAACTTCATGGCAGGCATTTCATAAAAATCTTACAAAGAGAGTCACAGATACCATCTTTGTAATCCTTAAAAACAATCTCTGACACAGGAATGTCAGATTGTGTTCCCATTTGACAGATGAGAAAGATGGAGATCCAGAAATGGTTTGTGTCTTGAACAGAGTATTCACAGCAGAGCCAGAACTGGAACTTAGGTCCCCAGGATTCCTGTCCCCCTCTGCTCTGAAAAGACTGGCTGTTTAGAAGTGATCTGAAAGGATGTGGATTGTTTTCACCACAAACAACAGGGTTCTTAATTCTTTCTTCTCTCCTCAGAGCCTATATATTCAGGACCATGGCCAGCACCACGACAGCCTTCTATAAACAATGAAATAAGCCCAGAGCCTCAGCCAAATGAGATCAGCACTACCTTTGTAAGTTGGTTTTCTCAACGAACATCAACTAAGTATCAGGTGCTGTGAGAGGTGCCCAGGACACAGAACTGGGAAAGTCCCCTTAGAGAGCCCCCTGCCAGGATGGAGAAGGCATGGACACAGATAATCACAATAAAGTGTGAGATGTGCACAGGGGTCATGGGGTCAAAGAAGCCTTCTGAATCTTGAAGAGAGCCCATGAGGGATTTTAGGCAGGGGGCATAACAAATTCTCATATATGTTTTTTAAAAGATTCCACTGTCAAACTGTGAGAACAGAGAAGAGAGTGAGAGGAGACGGAGGATGGCTCAGGAGACTGAGTAAGAGGGAGCCCCTGCAAGCGCATCCTAAAAGGGAGAGCGGGTTTTAGTCTCACCTGCAGGAGGAGATGGAAACACTCTAGGTAGACAGATATCGGCTGTGGTCACTAGATCAGTGGGCACTGAAATGGAAGGAAACTTCATGGCAGGCATTTCATAAAAATCTTACAAAGAGAGTCACAGATACCATCTTTGTAATCCTTAAAAACAATATGACAGATATCGGCTGTGGCCATTAGATCAGTGGGCACTGAAATGGAAGGAAACTTCAACATCTTTAATGGCAGGCACTTTATAAAAAACTTACAAAGGGAGTCACAGATACCATCTTTGTAATCCTTAAAAACAATCTCTGACACAGGAATGTCAGATTGTGTTCCCATTTGACAGATGAGAAAGATGGAGATCCAGAAATGGTTTGTGTCTTGAACAGAGTATTCACAGCAGAGCCAGAACTGGAACTTAGGTCCCCAGGATTCCTGTCCCCCTCTGCTCTGAAAAGACTGGCTGTTTAGAAGTGATCTGAATTACATCATGAAATAAGTGCTCGAGAGCAAGAAACATGGCCCTAGGAGAGCAAGTATAATAAGGATTGAAAAATGCCAAGATAAGTGCTCGAGAGCAAGAAATATGGCTCTAGGAGAGCAAGTATAATAAGGATTGAAAAATGCCAATATGCTTATCAGCGTAAAGTCATTATTGAGAGTTTTGTCAGAGTTATGGGTCCAGAAGCCACACGGGAGCAGGCTGAGGAGCAAGTTGGAGGTAAGGAAGCGGAGGTGGTCAATGTAGACAGATATCGGCTGTGGTCACTAGATCAGTGGGCACTGAAATGGAAGGAAACTTCATGGCAGGCATTTCATAAAAATCTTACAAAGAGAGTCACAGATACCATCTTTGTAATCCTTAAAAACAATCTCTGACACAGGAATGTCAGATTGTGTTCCCATTTGACAGATGAGAAAGATGGAGATCCGGAAATGGTTTGTGTCTTGAAGAGAGTATTCACAGCAGAGCCAGCACTGGAACTTAGGTCCCCAGGATTCCTGTCCTCCTCTGCTCTGAAAAGACTGGCTGTTTAGAAGTGATCTGAAAGGATGTGGATTGTTTTCACCACAAACAACAGGGTTCTTAATTCTTTCTTCTCTCTTCAGAGCCTATATATTCAGGACCATGGCCAGCACCACGACAGCAGGATGGAGGCATGGACACAGATAATCACAATAAAGTGTGAGGTGTGCACAGGGGTCATGGGGTCAAAGAAGCCTTCTGAATCTTGAAGAAGACCCATGAGGGATTTTAGGCAGGGGGCATAACAAATTCTCATATATGTTTTTTAAAAGATTCCACTGTCAAACTGTGAGAACAGAGAAGAGAGTGAGAGGAGACGGAGGATGGCTCAGGAGACTGAGTAAGAGGGAGCCCCTGCAAGCGCATCCTAAAAGGGAGAGCGGGTTTTAGTCTCACCTGCAGGAGGAGATGGAAACACTCTAGGCTTTGCGTGTTTCCTTCTGGCATGGGAAAGTTCACCCCCTTGACTGGCGGAAGCTGACGTGAGAGAATTGTGTTGCTGGTGGACAAAAGGGAATTGACATTTGGAGAGAGGGAGGGCAGGAGAGAATTTGATTTGTTGAGCAGTCAGGGTGCATCAGCACAATGCTAGGTGCTTTCCACACATTCTTATTCAATTCTCTCAACAACCTGTGAAGTAATGAGGTCTCTAGTTTTTGTAAAGAGAACTCGAGGACCAGAGAGGTTAATAAACGGTGGCCCATGGCCACCCGAAATAAAAGGAAGAGCCAGGACTTGAACCCAGGCCAGCAATGGCCCCAAATCCCTCACATCCCTTCTTCGTACACATGCTGTTTCAGTGGAGACCCAGCTGACAGAGGAGCAGAGTAATGGCTCCGGGGCACCCACTTCTGCAGCCCCCTGTTTATACATCTACACTAATAAATGAGAAACATGGTAATTGGCGTACGACCGCTACCCTTTTCATTGGCTAATCAGTGAGTATATGCAAATTAACTGTCAGCCAAGATGGCAGCCGGCAGCCAGGCACTGAAGCGAGCACGAGGCTTGCTTGCTGCAGACTCCAACATTCCCCGCCTCACTTGCC
>NW_005364671.1:1782906-1807303 GCF_000412655.1 Myotis brandtii
GGCCCAACCCCCCAATCGGCCCTACCCTGAGCGTGACTGAGGGTGGCATCGCAACCTCCCGATCCGCCCTGCTCTGTGCATGACGGGGCGGCGCCCCAACTCCCCAATCGGCCCTGCTCTGAGCCTGACCAGGGGCTGCACTTAGGGATTGGGCCTGCCCTCTGCCACCCGGGAGCAGGCCTAAGCCAGCAGGTCGTTATCTCCCGAGGGGTCCCAGACTGCGAGAGGGCACAGGCCGGGCTGGGGGACCCCCCCTCCCCCAGCCCCCCGAGTGCACAAATTTTTGTGCACCGGGCCTCTAGTAAAGAAATAATACCACGAAGCATTCTTTTCTCAACCCCCACATCTAGGAACTTCGGAAGGTCACCAGTGGACCGGGGATCTGTGACACAGTCCCTCCCGGGGTAGGTGGGTTTTGCTTGCTCCTTACCACTCCATAGTACCCCATCTTTCTAAAAAAAAGAGTGTGTCTGTGTTCAGGGACGAGAAGATAAGGGGCTTCATATTGGTGTCAGTTACCTGCTTTGGCACCCTGAGGTGCCCTTGGTCCCCAAATTTTGGAGGCTGCGCCATTCTCTCTGGCCCTTTTGCAGCGGCTGTGGCGGCGTCTGCCGCAGAGCCTGAGGAAGCTTTATGGAGATGGTCACACTCCAGTGCCCAGCCTACTTGTTGGAACTTTCCAGAAATATTGCACTGCAGACATTTTCCACGCCGTTATGCTAATGGAATCAGGAAAAATCAATTGTCCTTAAGGAACAGGGGAATGAGACGTGCTGTAAATGCCACGGGATGAGTGATTGGTTGATTGCTTGCCGGCGATCGGAGTGCGTCTCATCTCTACATTATTCTGATGAATTTTTATGGCATGCCTCCTCTCCGGCTTGCTCCCTCCCCCTCCCCCACCCTCCCGAGCTGGGGAAGGAGGTTTATGGCTTGCAGCTTCTCAGTTGATTGAATGCAGCTGGCATTGTTGCAGCAGAGGACAAATAGGTACATTTGCTTTACAGGCTGAGAAAAGTGGGTTTGGAGAAATTGCACCGCCACGTCCCTCTGCAACAAAGGCGCCCTTAAAAATGCAGATCTTTTTTATAAAATGACTTTACTCTCCTTCGTGGCTGTCCCTAATCTTCCTATCAGAGGAAAGGGCAAGGGGAAAAATGCTTGGGGGGAAAGGAAAGGAAAGAAATACACGGCTTGCAATTCTGCGGAAATCCGATTTTTCATTCTTATCACAAAGGAAGCTAACGAAGGCATTTCATTAGTATTCATTCTAGGCCCATGTGATTTTCTCCTCTTTGCTAACATAAAAATAAATAAATAAACGGTTGAACCATGTCTGGGAAACTGCCGACAAGGCGGCTTGAGGCAGAGGTCAGCATTTTCTGAAATGAGTGTGCACCGCATTCAGCAAGGTGGCCAAGAAAATGGATTTGGCTCAAACAAGGCCATCGGGGGCAAGGAAAAGACAAGATTTAGGTGGGGACGTCCCTTGGGTGGTGTCCAGGTTGGCCATGGCAGTTGATGGACTGGGGGAGACAAACAGGCAGTGACCACTGTTTCCCACAGGGAGTTTGCTGAGGGTGTGGCTGCTGGTCCGGAGGCAGGGGGTCTTTCACATCTGGTCGTTGCACCCCGGAACTCCTGCTATTGTTTGTTCTTTCCTCTTGCTTCCTCAAGGGCAGCTAGCCCCTGGTGATGGTTGGGAAATCATATTGGGTGCAAATATGGAGGTGTTTGTCTGGGAAGACAAGATTTGGGGGCACAGCTGTTGCCTGCATCCCTCCAAAGGGGCACTGTGGGCAGAGGAGCAGGCTTATTGCACTGGGCTCCCAAGGGTGAAATCAGGATCTGTGGTGGGAGTGACAGAGAGGCAGAGGGACTCACCAGATTTGAGATCAAATTTCAGATCAAGCCTTTTCTGGGTATAACTATAGGTAAAATATTAATGTCCCTTAGCCTCAGCATCCACATTTGTAAATTAGAATAAAACCCAATCTCTTTATTATTTTCAAACAGTTGTCAGGAACATCAATGTGCGATGCTGGGAAGTGGGGATCAGTGGCCCCTTTGCAGAGAAGGGGAAACCCTGATTCAAAGACGTGGTAAGTCTCACGAGCTCGGGAAGCAGGACTCTGGTCTCTGAGGCCGAAGCTTTTTTCCTCCCGCAGCCAAGGGCCTCCTTGTTCAGCTGCTTCTCTGCTGCTGTGAGGAGGAGGTGAGATACACCAGCAGAAAGCTCTTTGTTCTTGGATAAAAATTTTACCCAGTTTGTCTCAAATACCAAGTCACGTGACTTTCCCCCTCTCTCTCCTGGGTGGTGCATGCCAGAGGGCAGAGTCCCTTTGCACCCTCTGGGCTTAAATCAGATGTTTCGGCAATTCCTGACTTGCCTTCACATGTCACGTCCTTTGATACTCCCTGGCCCTGCCCTGTGCTGATTCTCTTCATGGGACATTCTCCCCTGCTTTGTTCATTTGGCCAAGTCTCTCCCATCTTTCAACTCGGATGCTGTTGCTTCTGGGAAAGCTTCCTGGAGACCCGTGAAGGTCTTTATTCTCCCCGTGCTCCTGTTGGTCACTGTGCAGTTGTTTGCAGAACTATAATGATAAAAAAGCAGTGGGAATTAAAGTCAGGTTGATCTGAATTCAAATTCTGTCAATGATGTGTAATCATGAAGGAGTTAACCAAACTCCCTGAGCCTCACTTTCTTCATTGGTAATCATACCTCAGGCTGTTTGGAGGAGTCAGTCAGACCTATTTGCAAAGTACTTTGCTCAGTGCCTGGCACATAAGCAACACTAAGCAATTACAAAAGAATGAATGAACAAATGAGTGAATGAATGAATGAACAAATGAATGAAGTTTCCACTTGGCTAGAAATCTTGACGGAGAGGACTGAGGACATAGTGCACTCACACCTCTCCATTTGCCCCTAGTCTTGGTCCTCCCTGCATGTCCTATCTATATATATAAAGAGCCAAGGACTGTCACATCTGAAACAACCAAATGGATGACTGAACTGGCTGAGTGGGGCGACAAGGCCAGTAGGGGGGGTTAGTGAGGGATGACCAAACAAGTGAACACCAGGCTGAGTGGGGCGATCAGGCCAGCAGGAGGGTTAGTGAGGGACAACCAAATGACTGAACACCAGGTTGAGTAGGGTGACAAGGCCAGCCCAGTGGGGTGACAAGGGGTTAGTGAGGGATGACCAAACGACTGAGCAGCAGGCTGTGTGAGGTGACCAGGCCTGCAGGGGGGCCAGTGAGGGGCAACCAGGCCAGCAAGGAGGGCAGTAAGGGGTGACCAGGCTGGTGGGGGGGCAATTAGGGGTGACTAGGCTGGCAGAGGGGGCTGTTTGGGGTGACCAGGCTGGCATGGGGGGCAGTAAGGGACAATCATGCTGGCGGGGGGGGGCATTTATGGGTGATCAGGTTGGCAGGCAGAGGGGGGTAGGGGGGATCAGGCTGGCAGGGGGGAAGTTAGGGGTTATCAGGCAGGTAGGCAGGTGAGCAGTTAGGAGCCAGTGGTCCAGGATTGTGAAAGGGATGTCTTTCTATATAAAAGCCTAAGTGACTATTGCAACTGAAACAACCGAACGGACAACCCGAGGGGTCCCGAATTGGAGAGGGTGCAGGCTGGGCTGAGGGGGCCCCCCTCCCCCCCCCATGCACGAATTTCATGCACCGGGCCTCTAGTGAATAATAATAACTTTACAACGTGTCAGGTAGTTAGAGGGGGGCCCAGGATAGGACTGGAGACCCCAGTCTAGGGCTGTTTTTCATGGTCCCCTCCTAATCTGGACTGGTAGCTTGTAACATCAGGGCACCCATTCTCCTCATTCATCTCCCCTGCCAGGCCTCCCACAGGTCAGGCCCCACTGTGGGTGGTCCATCAGGTGTGACAGGAGGATCAGGGGCTCACTGGCAGGAAGACCTGGACCCAGTTCAACCTTTGCCTGCCTCAGTGACCGCTGGTCATTAGTATTCTCATCCATCATGGGATGCTAATACTTCCTGCCAGACCCCCTGCACTGAGCTACTGCTAAGGAGGGAGAAGAGGAGGAGGAGGGTGCTTCATCAACCCTTATGCATCTAGGAGTTGAAATGATTGCTGCCATTGTGTTGTTGTTATTGCCTCTCGACATAAGTCCGGGTCCTGGAGTCAGTCTGTTAGAGGAGATGGCTCTGCCCTTGAAAGCCACTCTCTCAGTCTGTGTTTCCTGTGGGTAATTTGAAACTGGGGCTCAGAGAACTGAACTCCAGTTAATGGTTTTCAATAAAGAATTAAGTGCTGCTCGTCAGGCTGGCGCTGGGGTCCGGCTTCCCGGAAGGCGGGGGAGAAAGCTGGGAGGGGGGCAATTGCGTGCATTTAGGGATGCGTTTGCATTTTCTGGTCAGTTAGGCAGCCTGATGAAAAAGGGATAAGATCGGACCACAGCAGCCAGAGGGCAGAGTGGTGGTGGGGGCGGGGAGTGGGGGGGCAGAAAGACCCAAACCATGTACTGCGCAGGCCGCAGGGAGGAGTAATGGTCACCATATTAGACCTAGATCAGCTGTTTCCATAAAAAGTCCGCCTGTTGGGCACCTGGCTAGTGCCCCCTCCTCTTGCAACAGCCCCCTTCTGCAAGTGCTACCACCCACATCAGACATTACCGTTATAACAACCACAGCTCCTGCGGTATGCTTTCTGCATAAAAGAACTCCTTAAAACCTCACCTACAGCCCTAAGGGGTTGCTGTTATTTTCATCACGCTTGTTTCGCACAGAGAAAACAGAGGTACAGAGACACTAAGTAACTTGCCCAAAGTCACCCAGCTTTTAAGTGTCAGATCTGGGCTTCAAAACCATGTAGTTTGGCATCAAAGAGTAAGCTGCATCACCTCTCTGCTGTATTACAGCATAAGTTACTATGCTCCACCAAGGTCTCTCCAGCCCATGAGGTTGTCAGGGGAGGGTCATTAGCTCCATCTCACAGACAAGGAGTCTAAGGGTCAGGGAGGTGTGCCTGGGCAGAGGGGACTCAGGAGAGGAAGAGGTAAGAAGGCCTCCTGACATAGGGAGTGAAGTAGAAAGGCCCCATGAGAAAGGTAGCAAGGTAGCAAAAGCCTTAAAATGTTCATCTCTTCTGACCTCATATTTCTGTTTCTGGGAGTCTGTCCTATGAGAATAATCCTGCTAAAAGATCATTCGAAATTAAAGAAAAGATTGATTATTTATAATATCAAATCACTGGAAGAAATTTAAGTACCCAACCATGGGAAATAGGTAAAGTGTGGTGTTTACACCTGATATGACAGTCTGAAATCATAAAAAATAATGGTTTTGAAGGCAACATAGCAACCTGGAAAATGCTTATGATATAATGTTAAATAAGGAAAAAAAAATAAGACAAACTTTCTGAATAATAAAATCTCAAGTGTATACCAAGCATATACTGGTAGAAGCGATGCAAAATAATAGCGGCAGTTTTGGGATGGGCAGATTGCAGGCACTTTTCCAACTTTCTACAGTGGGTTGCTTTAATTATAGATAAATTAGTGGGCTTGGTCTAACCCAGTGGTCGGCAAACTCATTAGTCAACAGAGCCAAATATCAACAGTACAACGATTGAAATTTCTTTTGAGAGCCAAATTTTTTAAACTTAAACTATATAGGTAGGTACATTGTTATTAACTTAATTAGGGAACTCCTAAGCTGGCCTTTACTAAAAATGTCCTCACTCTGATTGAGGTACGTTCGCTGAGGTCGACCCCTTCCAACTCTCCCATCCACACTGGTCTTGTATACTTATTTCATCTATCTCCTTTTGTTCATCCTCTCTATATGTCCAAACCATTTATGTCCATTGGTTATGCTTATATGCATGCATACAAGTCCTTTAAGACCCCCTTATTTTCAAGATTGCTATATTTCATGAGATAATACACATAACGTACTTAGCACAGTGCCTGTGCGTAATAGATGACAAAGTGATGTCAATTACGCTCCTGAGGTTTCTTCATTCCTCACATGGGTTTTCTGATTTATTGAGGCTTGCACAGTGAGGATGAGACGGCCAGGTCCAAAGCTGTATCCCAGTGATGGGGCTCCTCAGACTCAGGTACAGACATGTCACCATCGCCTCACAGCAGCCAAAAGAACAAAGGCTAAACCCTCCAAGAAGGGTCAGCTGGGCCTCCAGCCCTAAGGCAGCCCCTGAGATGTACTCTCCCCCAGGGCCTCTCCAAGCACCAACACATACAATGAAGCTCCCCAGAACTGCTGACAGGCCACAGAGCCTTGTGTGGTTCTGATGCTGCTTCCTGGGGGCCCACAGGTTGTCAGTTCCCCCATCCATTTGTCCATTCATTACTCATACACTTATTCACTCATTGAGTCACGTAGAGACTCCGCTACAGTAGATCCTTATTGAGTGTTGCCTTAATGCTTACTGGGTGTGGGGGCACAGGTGTCTGTTCCAGGAGCCTTCACTTACCTTAGCTTAGGGAATCCTTTCAGCCTCTTGAATATCTGCTTGGCAGAAGAGGGTCACTTTACAAAAAGCATGATATGAGTGTCTCCTCCCATAGCCAGTCAGCTGGGCCCCTCGCCCTGCCAAATCTGCCTCCTTAGTGCCTTTTGGATCTAATCCTTCTGCTCCAGACTCAGCTTATTCACTCTCTCTGCCAGCGTCGTCTTTAGAAAAAACAAACCTGACCTGAGAGAGCATTTCAGCTCTTCCGCCTGGCAAAACTGGCCTCTAGTGGTCTGATCCCCAACCATGTACCTCAACACACACTACTGCCTGCTTTCCCCTTCTCAACGCCCCTTTATGGCTTTATGCTTTATGCACTCTTCTTAGTTCCTAGTATGCCCTTATCTGAATGGCACACTTTCACCCATCCTCTAGCATCTAGCGCAAACTCCCTCTCCTCTTTGGCTCCCATAGAAGATTGCTGCTCCCCCTCTGTGCCCACCTCCCACTGAGCTGCAATCATTCTCCACTCTGTTCCCCTCTGGCTCCCTTCTCCACATGACGGTGCATCTCTCAAGAGCAGGGACTATGTGTTTTTATTTCTGTGCCCCTGGAGCTTAGCTCAGAGCCTGGCACAGGCAGGAAGCCAGCGAGTGTTTGTTGAGTGAATTACGGGTGACAGTACAATCTCAGGGTCTCTACCGAGCGGGAGCAACAGGGCCCCCTTGACCTCTTGGGAATGAGAAGTGTTTTCAGCTGAATTCTCCTGGCAGACACTTTTCAGCATCACCAGCTGCTTACTCCCCAGAGGCCCTGTCTCTGCTCAGCTCCCCAACGGCTATAAGAACATTTGGCCATAAACCGACCTCGCTGTGGGATGGCAGCCACCAGCTTGCAGGGAGCTCACTCTGACAGAGCCTCGTCCTGGACAGCTGGGCACCCTGACACAGCTCAGCCCCTTGCCATGCCTCTCTGCACCCCCAGGCTCCAGGCTATAGCCAGACTGAAAAGTTTTCTGGAGGCATCTAGTGATTTATCTTTTCTTTATGGTTCCTTCTGCCTGGAGTAGTCTTCACCTGCCCTCCTCTCCATCTTTGCCTGGTGAATTCCTCCTGCTTCTTCTGCTTGGGTCAGGTGTCACCTATCTCCTGGGCCAGGGGCCTGCCCCAGATCCTCCCAGCCCCTGCGGTACCTCGATTATTGCACTGTTCACGCTGTATCATTATCAGTTTACTTTCCCAACAAACCTGTGCGCTCCCGGAGGGCTGGGGCTTCATATAATTCACGCTGGAGTCCTTAGTGCCTGGTTTGTGATAGGTGCCAAATGGCTATGTGGGTACATTGTGCTAGGACCCTTCCCTGTTGCTCTGAATCCAATCTCACAGTTCCTAGACACAGTATATAAGGTTACAGTGTCTAGGAAGGCACATCCAACTCTCAGGCTCTCAGGGTGAATAAAACATACTGTTGGTGAAGGAGAGCTGAGAATACCCCCCAGTGCAGCCATGAGCTAGACAGAGACCTGGGCTTCGGGACCAGCCTTGCTTGACACTGGCTTGGAGCTCTCCCATTACCTGGTGAAACAAGGCCCTGATCTTTGAAATGAAAATCACAACGCCTGCTCAGCCTACTCTACTGAGTCATTGTGAAGATCAAGTGCGACAATGTCTCTGAAAGTACTGCATAAACTTTAAAGTGCTGGGCCTGTATTTTTATTCTTGGAGGGAGGAAGCTCTGTGCTGTAGAGGGGGTGGCAGAGCAGGACAGGCCCTCCAGGTTAGAGCCCTGTGGACAGGAGGCGCCAGCCCTGGGCTAGACCCCCGGCTGGCCGGAAAGAGGGGGGCACAGGGTCTAAGACACTCCATGATCAGGCTCCAGGCTCCCCTTTCCTCAGCATTTCTTTCCGGATTCAAATGACTCTGGGCTATGTTCTGAGTGCTAGAAAAGAAAAGAAAAGAAAAAAACCACCAGAACCCTTCTTCTCCAAATGACACAGGAGGCAGCTCTAACTTTCTGCCTTATTAATGGGCGTGGCTATGGGAAGGTGAGAATACAGGACCTCGGGTTTTGCCTTTCAGCACTGTTCATTCTGTTAGCGCAGGAGCCTGGATTCTAGGACTCTGAGCCCATTGTCTGGCTGGTGTAAGGCCTGTCGACTGGCTTCTGGAATGCCACCTTAGAGGGACAGGGCTGAGGCCCATGCAGACCTCCCTCCATGGATGCCGGAAACCTGCAGGCTCAGCCTCACGGTTGATTAGCTCCCTCTTTGCTGGGGCGGGTGGGACCAGACAAGGAGGCCAGCTGGAGGAGAACTCTGTAACCCAATTTGCTGCGCAGAGAAGCCAGTCTGTCTGGCAAAAGCTAATTGGAAAGCTGCTTCCTCTAAGCCTGGACCCAGGAGGGTGCTGGGCCTGGCTGGGCGGGGCCCTCTTGGCTAGGCCCACAGCCCTTAGTGCTTTGTGGGAGCTGCTCCCAGCGGGAGAGCACTTAGTACTGGTAATTGGCCAGGCAGGCTCATCATTAATTCATGCCAAATTGTATTTCTTCTTTAGAGAGAGAGAGAGAGAGAGAAGAGAGAGAGAGAGAGAAGGGTGGGGGTATGTGGGAATAAATGAGTTTCTGAAGGGAGGAGTCTGTTTTAGGGCTTGGTTGAAGCAGCTTTGACTTGGGACAAAGGAGATCAGGGATTCATTTGCTAACTTGCTGTTGACCTGAGCAAGTTACTTTCCTATAAGAGGTCTCACTTTCCTAGTCTGTGGTAGGAGATCTATAACTGATCTGTCTCCCTCAGAGATGGCTTTGAGGATTGAATCCAGATATGAGAGATGAACACTCTTCAGATGATTTCAATAGGCTTAGGGAGGCAGGGGGCCATTTACATTTCATGTAATTCTAGATGTAGAGTGGGGTAGGTTAGTGTTTATCATCTTTTGAATGATAGTATTTTTTAAATGACTTCATTTTATCTCTCTTGTTGGCTTATTAACTCTTTGGTGTATTATTTTAGTGGTTGCTTTAGGGTTTAACGTATACATCTTTAACCTCTCAGTCGATCTTCAAGTGATACTGGAACACTTCACATAGAATTTACAATAGTATACTTCCATTTTCCCTCTCCTGACATTTATGCTAAGGTTGTCACACATTTTACTTACAAACTTCATGATACATTGTCATTATTTTTGTTTAAACAGTCAATTATCTTAAAATCTTTTTATTGTGGTAACATACACATAACATAAAATTAACCATCTTAACCATATTTAACTGTACTTAGAGTTCAGTGGTATTAAATACATTCATAATGCTGTGTAATCATTGCCACCACCTTGTCCATAACTCTTTATCTTGTAAAACTGAAACTCTATACCCATTAATGTCAATAATCTTTTAGAGAGATTTAAACAATAATTTAGAAATCTTACCCATTTATCCATGCAGTTGCCATTTCTGTATTGTGAAGATCCATATTTCCATTTGGTTTCATTTTCCTTCTGACTGAACTTTTCTTATAGTGCTGTTCTGCTGATGGTAAATTTTTTCAACCTTTGTATGTCCGAAAAAGATTTATTTTGCTTTCTCATTGGAAAGGTTATTTTCATTAGGTATAGAATTCTAGGTTGACAGCTTTCTTTCTGTACTTTAAAGGTGCTGCTCCACTGTCGTTCATTGTACATTGTTTTCACCTTATCTTTGTCCGTCTGTATGTAACTTTTCTCCCTGTGATTGCTTTTAAGTTTTTTTTATTACTAGTTTTGAGATATCTTGCTATGTCTTGATTTTATGATATGTCTTGGTGTAGTTTATTTTTCTTGTGAATTTATAGTTTTCATCAAATTTGGAATAAGTTTCAACCATTATTTCTTCAAATAATTTTTCTGTTCCCCCTCCTCCTACATGGACTCTAATTATACATATTTTAGGTTGCTTGACATTGTCCCACAGGTCACTGATAATCTTTGCAAGCACCCCTATTTTCATAGAAGCATTATTTACAATAGCTAAGATATGGAAACAGACAACATACCCATCAGTAGATGAATGGATTAAAAAACTGTGGCCTATTTACACAAAGGAATACTATGCAGCAGTAAAAAAGAAGGATCTCTTCCCCTTTGAAATAGCATGGAGGGACCTGGAGAGTATTATGCTAAGTAAAATAAGCCAGTCAGAGAAAGACAATATCAGATGCTCTCACTTATATGTGAAATCTAATGAACAAAGTACCCATCAGTAGATGAATGGATTAAAAAACTGTGGCCTATTTACACAAAGGAATCCTATGCAGCAGTAAAAAAGAAGGATCTCTTCCCCTTTGAAATAGCATGGAGGGACCTGGAGAGTATTATGCTAAGTAAAATAAGCCAGTCAGAGAAAGACAATATCAGATGCTCTCACTTATATGTGAAATCTAATGAATAAAATAAACTGATGAGCAAAAAAGATACAGAGACATTGAAGCATGCAACAGACTGACATATTTCAGGGAAGTGGGAGAGAGATTAACCAATAAATTATATGCATATATGCATAGTCCATGGACAGGCAATAGTGCAGGGAAGGCCTGGGGAGGGAGCTAGGTGGAGGGGGTCAATGGAGGAGAAAGGAGACATCTGTAATACTTTCAACAATAAAGGTAAATTAAAAAATAAATTTATTTATTTTTCTGTTTTATTTTTAATAGTTTCCATGTCTATTTATTCAAGTTCATTAATTTTTCCATGCCTAATCTGTCTGTAATCCAAACTGATCCAATGTATTTTTCACCTCAAACATTGTAGTTTTCACCTCTAGAAGTTTAATTTGGATTTTTAAAATATATTTCATAACTCTATTTAACCCTTTGAACCCAGGGGATATAATCATAATATCTGTTTCATGTTTTTGTTTCCTAATTCTAATATCTGTGTCAGCTTTGGGTCAATTCTGATTGATGTTCTCCATATGGGTCGTATTTTTCTGCCTCTTTGATTGGATTCAAGATACGGTAAATTTTTACCTTGGGAGTTGGATTTTTTTTTGCATTTCTTTAAATATCCCTAAGCATCATTCTGAAGTTCAATTAAGTTACATGGAAATAGTTTGATCCTTTTGGGTTTTGATTTTAAGCTTTTTTTAAAAGGCTGGACCAAAGGAACGTCTAATCTAAAGCTAATTATTCCCCATTATTGAGGCAAAGCCTTTCTGAATGCTCTACCCAATGCCCTGTGAATTATGAAATGTTTTTCAAGTTGGCTGGTGGGAACAAGCACTATTTCCAACCCTTTGTGAGTGCTGGGCACTGGTGGGGTTTCCCAAACCTTTTGTAATTTCCACACACATATGCACTCAAGACATAAGGAGAAAACCTCACACATCTCTGGATTTCTCTCTATGTAGAACTCTCTCTTTTTCTCCAGTACTCTATCTTGTGAACTCTCATTGCTTTGCTCCTTCTGGACTGTCAGCTCTGATCTTTCAAATCAGGGAGTCCATCAGATTCACCTTGGCTTCTCCCCCCACCAACTGTTTGTCTATCACTGGGTAATTAATGTAATCATTCAATTTTTTTATTGTCCACCTACTACGTGCTAGGCACTTTTCTAGTTGCTGGGGAGAAATTAGTCGGTAGACAATAATCCCTGGCCTCATGGGCCTTATATTCTAGTGGTGGAGGAAAGACAATAAATAACAAATGCAATTAATCAATAAACAAACTGTATAGTATATTAACATGTAATAAGTGATATTGCTTATATAACTCATCACCACAGTGCTTAATACATAGTAGATATCTAAGAATTCTTTCTGAGAATGCCACTGTGGCTTCTTCACATTAGGAAGCCAATGGGAGCCAAAAGTAACTTGGAGGGGAATATCTGGCTTAGGGAAAACACAATATGAGGTTGGAGATGGGGAACATGTTTGGGAAATGACTGAGGTGTCATCCCTAACAAACCTATGTAGTGCCTATATGGGGAGACTGCAGCACACTTTCAGGGCTGGCAGGTGGAATTCATGTCAGTACCACGGACAGCTCCAAGGGAGGCCTACCTCTCAAGAAACCTGTTGAAGCAAGGCAGCAGCCTGGCTGCTGACCAGCTTAATTTGCCTGACCAATTCAACTCCAAGACAGAGTAACCATCCTAAATTCAGGCCAGGCTGTTATCTGAGGCTGAGTTTCAGAATTGGAAGCTAGTCTACCCAAGCTTTACAGCCCTTGCTGTTGGAGTAGTTGGCAGAATCTTGGAGCAATAAAATCTCTGGGATTGTTATTTAAACACCTGCGGGTGAATCCTAGTCCTACAAAAAGTACCTGCAGGGCTTTTGATGGGTTAGTTAGTGTCTCATCTATAAAGTGAGGGTAATGGCGTGTTAGTGGCGTTGTAAGGAGTAATAGGATAGGGCTAGCAAAGCATCTGTGTAGTGCCTGGAACTAGCTTGGAACAATCTGCTGAAGGGTAAGTAAAAAGGCCCTTACAATATTAGGGCCTTTCTGGAGGTGATGTGTAGGATCTCCGGTGTGGATAAGGGGGAAAGAATATTCTAGGCAGAGAGACTAGCTGGAGCAAATGTAGAGAGGCATGAGAGTGGATGTTTTAGCCAGGAAATGGAGAGTAGTTTAATAAGATTGAAGCCATTCAGCTGTTGCCTTTATTCGGAGACCTCCCGAACCACTATTTTCAGCTCAGAGCACTCTGCTGAACCTCTAGACTTTATTTTCAGCTAGCCTATTGTGTATCTCAGTGGAAAGGTCTATATGCACCTCTGACCCACCTTTCCAAAACAAAATTGATCACTTTCCTCCAATGTGCTCTCCTCAGATGGCATGTTAGAAGGAAGAAGTGTGTCTTATGAATAGTCTTAAATTGGGTGAATGTTTTCTTAAAGGATATGGTGACCTTATTCTCCGTTCTAAATGAGAGCAGAAAATGAGAATGGCTTAACATAAAGCATGAGATAATTGGGTTAGAGAAGGGAGAACTTCCAATATCGTAGATTGTAAGGCACTCAAGGGGTGTGATCAAAGGAAACCATGTAACTCTCTTCCCCGAAGAAGGGGAGATACTATCGTCTAGTTGGCATAGCCTTCTTCACCACTATTTAGTCTCTATTATAACAATTGAATTATTAATATCCACTTAATAGTTTACATTTTTATAGAGCTTTACAGCTTGAAAAGATCTAACTTGATCTTAATTGCCAAACTATGATGTGATCAAGACAAGGACTATTAATTTATTCCCCCTCTCCCCTCATTTTACACATGGAGAAGCTGAAACTGCAAGCCACACAGTGATGCAACTGGAAAGAAATCAAGTGGTGCAGTCAGGAACAAGAAGGAACAAGTCCCACCCCCCAAGAAGATCTATGTTCCCCCCAACCCCTAAGAAGCACTTTGACTATCAACTGAAAACAACAAGAACAACAGTTAAAAATGTGACTAAAGATCCATAGAGTCAGCTTCCTGGTGTCAGTTACTTTAAGGAGTCAGAGAACAAAGACCTTCCCTTAAGGAATTCAGGAGTTTAGGTTCAAAGTCCCAGCACCAAGTTATTAGAAGGGAGGGGGCCCTGATGCCGTGTAATCTTTAACCAGGGGAATTGGCAATAATCTGTTTTGATCACGGTCTAGGACAGTGATGGCGAACCTTTTGAGCTCGGCGTGTCAGCATTTTGAAAAACCCTAACTTAACTCTGCTGCCGTGTCACATATAGAAATTTTTTGATATTTGCAACCATAGTAAAACAAAGATTTATATTTTTGATATTTATTTTATATATTTAAATGCCATTTAACAAAGAAAAATCAACCATTTACAAAGCATTTCTGCACTCCCTACCTCATTCGACACGCTCCCACCACCCTGGGAAAAATGTGTCATTGCTATCATCCCTTTTCCAGACATGGATGAGGAAGCTCAGAGAGCCGAATGGATTTGCCTGAGGCCCCTGAGGTCAGTGACTGAGCTGGCATCTGAATTGCCTTCTCTGGCCTCTTGGTTTGAACTCTTTGTCTCACTCTTTCTGCCGCATCCCAGCTGCCTCTGGCCAGACCCGAAAAACAAATCCTGTAATTGAGTTGGAATGTGGGTGCTGGGACCTGGGAGACAATGTTTCCTGCTTTTCAATCTGTTCTTAATTTATTAAAGTGATGAAATAAGGAAGAGGCCAGAAGGGGTGGATGTTTTCCATCAGTGAGTCACGGGAACGTGTAGAGGCAGAAGGTCAGAGGGAAGGCGCTGTTGCTCTGGCAGCTCCCCTCCCCTGGCAAAGCCCACACAGAGGGCTTAGAGGGAAGCGGGGGGAGGGGGGGGTCTGCTTACAGCTTCCCTGAAGAGTGAAATAATCCAGGAAGGAGCAGGCCCAAAGAGGTCTCTCTCTCCCTGCCCTTAATGTTACCCCTGACCACCTGAGCCCCTTCCCTCTCATCTGATAATCACCCAGTATCCCAGGGAAGACAGGAGGGGGCCTAGCCCAGCCTGAGGGGCATAAGATATGGCTTCCTAGAGGAGGAGACATTGAAGCCAAGACTTGGAAGGTAAAGAGATGCTGCCTGGGAAAGGAGCAGGTGAGGAGGAGAAAGCATTTTCCAGGCAGAGGAAGCGGCAGGTGAAAGTCCTAGAGGTGAGAGAGAGAAAGGCTACAGCCACCACGCTGGGGAGGAAGAGGGACTGGCAGCACTAATTTCCAGAAGGGTCTTCCAGGTCAGGTTGAGAAGTTAGATTTCCTTCTGAGGAAGGGTTTCGTTGTTAGCTCAATTGCTTTGGCATGCACAGAGAATGGATTGCAAGGAGTCGGGAGAGGCAACCCGAGGCAGGGAGAGCTGGTGCGGCCTGAGCTGGGACAGTGGGAAGGGGGATAGAGAAGGCAGAGAGGATGGAGGGATGTAACAGAATCTTATTAGACCATAGGTCCCCCTGATGATTGAATGGGGTTGGGGAGGGAGATGATAAAGCAGGCTTGGCCCGGGCCTTGGTGACTTGGCTCAGGTGGCCACTATTAACATTTGTATCTGTATCATGGATTTGAGGGCCACATTGTTTAATCATTATCCCCACTTGGATTGCTTTCCATCCATCAGGCAAAACTTTTCTGTGCCTGGCTCTGTGCTGGGCACTGGATGTTCAGCGATGATTCAGAAGCAGGCCTTTCCCTCCAAGTGAGAAGACAGGAATTTAAACAGAGATGACCACATGGTGTGATGAGGCTGGGACAGAGATCTTGCAGGAGACTAGACAGGGCACTAGAAGAAGGTTGGGAATCAGGGCAGGCTTCCTAGAAGAGGCAACTCCAGAACTAGTTTTTGAAGCCTGGGTAGGAGTTAGGTGAACAGACTATTTTGAGGACAGAAAAAGGGTGTGAGAGAGCATGGTATGTTCAAGGAGGTCTATGGGTGGAACCAGGTGTGGGCGGGGGAGACAGGCAGGGCTGAGCTTTCCTGGCCTGGCTGTTTGTGCATTCTGCTTTTTCAACTTAAGATGCTTCTTTCTTTGGTCTACCTCACATCACCTTTCAAGGTCCACTTTAAATTCAAACTCCCTCTTGAAGCTTCCTTTCATACCCTCTTTGGTTACAAGTAATTTATTGAGAACCTACTAAGTGCTCTTTATGTTTTATTTCATTTATTCATTATAACATCCCTGTAAGGTCAGCAATTTAGTTCAGTTTAACATTGATCTAGTCCCTAATATGTGCCATGCCCTGAAAATACAGCAATAAATCATTGTGCATGCCCTCAGGTAGCTCACATTCTAATGAGAAGACAGACCTATTAACAGGCTTGTTTGTTTTTTAATCCTCACCCAAGGATATTTTTTTCATTGATTTTTAGAGAGAATGGAAGAGAGAGGGAAAGACAGAGAGAAATATCGATGTGAGAGAAATACATTGATTGGTTGCCTCCTGCATGAGCCCCGACAAGGGCCCAGGCCAGGGAGGAGCCTGCAACTGAGATACGTACTCTTGACCAGAATTGAACCCGGGCCCTTTGGGCCACAAGCCGATGCTCTATCCACTGAGCCAAACCAGGGCAACAGGTATTTTATTTTATTTTATTTTTATTTTTTGCAACAGGTATTTTAAATAAAAATAATATTTAATGCTGTTATCTCAGGTTTGCCAATGAGGATCTCTGATTCATATTTTTATTTATTTTTTAAAAATCTTTATTGTTGAAAGTATTACATATGTCCCCTTTCTCCCCCCATTAACTCCCTCCAGCCCGCCCCCACCCTCCTCCAGGCTTTCACCACCTAATTGCCTGTGTTGATGGGATATATGATTCATACTTTTTTCATTAGCTGAATTGTCCAGGGGCATAAGGATAGTAGTGGAACCCCACCCTGGGTGGTGTTGAAGCCCAGGCTCTATCTCCTGCTCTAGTCAACTCCTATGACACTTATGGTCTGTCTGCCTTGAGGAAAGGGTATACAAATAAAGAGATACTGGTAGATTTGACTTACCCTCAGAGTTGGTTTTTAGCTCATTGAAGGCAGAATCCAAGATTATAAAGGGGTCCTGCAGAGACAGACCTTGAGAAGGGGATGGGAACTAACATTTGGGAAGTGCCTACTGTCAGCCCGGGGTTATGATGTCAGTCCCACTTCCTGTGCTGTGCCCCTTCCTCTGTGCTTCCAGCACCCTCCCACCCTCATCTACCCTGGCTCTCATCTCATGGTGAATGACTCTTGGTCCTTGCCCATTCTTTTGTCTCTCTCCTACTTGATCAGTTTGGAATCTCCAGAGCCCAGTACAGTGTGTGGGCTGTTGTCAGGAATCTTGAATTGGATTGACTTGAATTCTCCTTAGTGATTTCAACATGCTCTTATAGAGTTTGCATGTGCGTCTGTGAGTATATCTGTGTGGACTCACCCATAGTTTGCATCATGTACATAAAGCTCCTGGGTGGGGCCTTGCATTGACTCTGCATGTTTGTTACAAGGGCATCCATACTTTCTGAACCCTATGCCACTTCACCTATTCGGTAGCTTATCCTGACCAGCCCTCAATGTCCTTCTCTTCCAGAAATAGATTTCAGGGTAACTGTGTCTCCTAGCCCTTATTGAAATACTTCTGAACACCCTGGGGTTTGAGGCTGGCCTCTTCGTGTGTATCAAGAGCCTGCATTTGCCAGCTGAGCTCCTCAGCTCTTTCACTGCTGACAAGGAGAACGGGCCTGCTTGGGTTTGAAGGGGAAGTGGGCAGTAAATGATAAAACTACACTCAGCCCCTTGTACTGTTCACAGCTCCCAAAGCACCCCAGCTGGTTTACAGCTCCTCTAAGGAACTGAGCTTTTGGGGGAAGGGACAGAATCATAGGAATTTGGAAATTGCTGTCTTCAGACAGTTTCAGTTTCTGGGTATATAAGTAGCCCCCACCCCCAGCTGATCATGGTGTTTTAATGACTAAAAATCATGAATATTAAACCGAGAGAAAGTTGACAGTATTTAAATGAGCATCATTAAGAGACACATAAATTAACAGGGTTTTTAGTTCTTGTGGAACTGCCGTTTCAATGTTAATTAAACAACCGGAGTGCTCGGGTGCTTTTGCAGCAAACTGTCCCCAAAGTGTGCTGCAGAATATCATTATGGGTGGCTGCCTTGCTGTTTAATTATTTCCAAGTTGATTTTTTTGGTTGTTCATTGCTGCAGTAGCTTTGTGCTTGTCTTGCATTTGGAAAAGGTGATGAGAATGAACCTCCAAGGAAGCTGGGGTGTGATCGGTGGGCCACATGGTGGAGACCTAAGCTGAACAACGCTTGTCCTTTCACACTGACCCTCTGAGAAGGAAGCCCTGACGACCCTTTGGGCTTCCTGATGAACTGGTCCATGGCTGAATCTAGGCGTCGCCTGGATGCTTACTTGCAGACAATGTTGCTATTAGAAAGTTGAGGGCCTGAGTTTGAATGAAGCTCTGAGATGGGGAAGAAAAGGCAGGGGGGGAGGGTGAGGGGGGAGGTATAAAGGCCTTCATGGCTATATTTGAGGCAGTGTGGAGTAGAGGAGCCAGGAGCCCTGGGAGCTGCTCTTAACTCCATGGGTCTGACCTAAGTGACCTTGAGGTATTCCCTTGCCCTCTCTGGCATCAGTTCCTTCAACTGTAAAATGAAAAGGTTAGACTAGATTACGTTTTTTCAAAGGAGGCAATATTACCACCAAGAGGATAAAAAGTGGTTCTTGGGGCATGAAAAAAGGTTGACTCTTTTTTTTTTAAATGTATAAAACATAGACATACACAGAATACATAAATAGCTACACAGTATTAACATTTCATGAGAAGGGGGGAAATTAAGAGAAAACATATTTTAAAAGACTTCCTAGGCAGACAATAATGGAGAAATGATTGAGAAACAGTAGATTGGATAAACACTAGGAGCTTCCTCTGTAAAGAGAAGAAAATCTACTGTGAGGTGGCCAGGTGGCCACATGCCCTGAATACAGAAATGGTCTCCCTGTTACCTGGTGAACTTGGCTAGGCCTTTACCTCCCCTGGGTCTCAGGGGCCTAGGCTGTCAAATGAGGACATTCATATCTTACCAGGGGCTGGACCAAGTGATCTTTGACCTTTAGAAGCCAGGGAAGCAGCGGGTGGAGTAGAAGGATGCAGTTCTGGGTTCTGAGCAGGCTGCAAAGGCGGAGTGTAGCTTCTGGAACCAGCCCACTGGCATCAAAGCTCATCTCTACTGCTTATAAGCTGTGCAGTCTTGAGTGAGTTCTTGACCCCATTAGCAAGATGGGGTTAGGAGTAGTACCTACTGCATAGGGTTGTTGCGAGGATTAAGGCAATCAACACAAAGAAAATTTAACAGGACCTGACACACAGTAAGAGCTCACTAAGTGTTGACTCTACTCACCACTTTTAACATTAATTTTTTAATTGTTATTACTAAGTGGCCTTGAGTGAGTCACTGAGCCCTTAGGGTCTGGTTTTCATGTTTCCAACACATGTTTCATGACTTCATGATGAGTTTGCACACACATTTTTCTCTTCTAGAATGCCCTTCCACTTGCCTGCTGGGCAAACTCCTGCTGACCACTAAGTCCCCTCTCAGTCATCACCTCCCTGGGAAACCTTCCTTGGCCTCCTCGGATAAGCTTAGGTATTATCTTCTGGGTTCCTGCCCGGTGTACTTCCCCTGGTGTGGGTTACCTCCTTCATTTCTTCTGTTTATTCATGTGTTACCCTTTTTCATGTTTCTAACACATGTTTCGTGGCTTCATGATGAGTTTGCACACACATTTTTCTCTGCTAGAATGCCCTTCCACTGGTGCCTGCTGGGCAAACTCCTGCTGACCACTAAGTACCCTCTCAGTCATCACCTCCCTGGGAAACCTTCTTTGGCCTCCTCACATAAGCTTAGGTGTTATCTTCTGGGCTCCTGCCCGGTGTACTTCCCCTAGTGTGGGCTACCTCCTTCATTTCTTCTGTTTATTCATGTGTTACCCCTACACTCTTCCCTCCTTCACCTACAAGTCTTTGCTTAACTGTTATCTTCTCCATGAGACTTTCTTTCAAGACCATGTTTAAAACTACTTTTCCCAAGACATAGCTCATCTCCTCGGCTTTATTTGTCTTATGCATTTCCTTTATTGTCTCTCCCTCACCAGAATGTTTGCTTCCTGAGGGCATGGATTCAGGTCTGTATTGGTCACTGCTATAACCCCAGCATCTAGAAGAGGGCCTAGCACATAGAAGACAATATTTATTGAACAAATTAATGAATGAAGTGGGCCTCCTTCTTATAGCATTCCAGGCTGGGTGTTGGCAACGATGGAGAGACTCAGGCCCAGCTGAACCCTACCATGCGGAAATCTCCCTTCCCTTCCTTCCGCCCTTCAATATTTCCAGGGTATGTTTGCATGGGAGGGGATCAGCAAATCTACTGGAAAGTTCAGACATGCTTTACTATTAACTAAGGTTTTCACTGCAGGCCCCAATGCTAAGAACCCCAGGGAGCTGAGCTGGGTCACAGGGTAAGCTTCTTTCTCCGAAGCTCCTCATAGCTGAATTTCCCCAGATGACAGGCCATTGATGTTAAAATCCAGGGCTCATATTTCACCACTATGATTCAAGGGCATACTAATCCAATGTCCAGAGAAGTTGAGGAACGGAGTAACAGAGAGTGGGTGATTGTGGCTAATGCCCAGTGCTGACTGACCCGGTTGCAATAGGGTGTTGGGGATAGAGAGACCCTCTAAGGAGAGGTGCTTGAAAAACTTCTCTTTTATGATATTTTAATATTCATTTATTAATTCTATATCTCCACAGGGTAGATTTATTTAACAGCATAGAACAATTTTTCTAATATGTTATTAAATGTAAAAATATATAAATCTATCTATTTATCTATCTATAAATTTGAATGAAACCCAGGGAAATGCTATTGAGAGGTCCAATTATCTACCAGGTTTATACATTAAAACACCTGTGAGAGAAACCCAACAGGGGATCTGGTAACAGAAAACAGCCTGGAGTTGGAATGCCCTGGGTCTGGAGATGACCTTGGGTTTCCCCTCTTTTGGTCTTGGCCTTCTGGCTGGGGCCAGGTTTGTTCATTGAGGAGTCAAGTTAACAGGGCCTACAGCCAGGGGTCCACCTTCCTTCTTTCAAAAACTCTATGGTACAAGTAAATATTTATTTACTCTTGGGCCTATGGAAGGCTTTAAAAATCAAGGCTACAAAGACAAAAATCATAAAGAAGGTGAATAAAGCTGTAAATTTTTAGGCATAATATTTATCAAATTATTATAGTTACTTGTTTAAGATGTTTTCCATATTAGACTGTAAACTCCATAGGAACAAGTAAAGTGTATGCTTTTTCTACTGTTATTTGACGGGTCTCTGGCACATAGGAGGTAGCTAATAAATAGTAGTGATTTATAATAATAAATAAACACGAGGGAGTTCACATGTTCTCAGTATATGTTATGATTATTAGGAATAATTTAATAAACAATAATAACAAAAACTTGCTTTGGAATGTTCTCCACTCTTTCTTCCTTGCATATGCCAGGATTAATAGAAAAAAGTTCATAAACCTTAGGGTTGATTGCAAAAATGGCCACAATATTCTGAAAATTCTCCCATCAAGAGGTGGAGTGCATTTCAGGCTGGCTTTGTGTCTTGCTTTGGCCCATAGAATAAGTGACTTTGGAAGAATTCTAAGTCTAGGCCTCAAGAGGCATTGCAGTCTTCTCTTGCTGTTCTTAGAACACTGAGACTACCACATGTGACCAAACCCAGGCTAGCCTGCTAGATAATGAAAGACATGAGGCTCAGTTGACCCCAAATACCCTCAGTTGACAGCCAGCTAACTCCCAGAAACAGAGATTTCTAGCTGACCCAGAGCTGTACACAGACAAATGAATAAGCCTAGCCAAAAGCAGCAGAAGAACCGCCCACTTGAGGATAGCCCAAATTGCCAATCTACAGAATCATAAGCTAAATAAATGGTTGTGTTAAGACACTAAGTTTTGGATGGTTTGTTACACAGCAATAGATAACTGGTGAAGACCTCTTCAGGGGGATATTCAGGACTAATTAGAAGGTGTTTCATCTTATACTCTGCCAATAGAAAGTAAAATAACAAAGCTTATTGGGAACTATTGTGTAATGACTGTCATGATATAGGAGCAGCATTTTCAAGAAGAACCATGCTAAGCAGGCATTTCCATAACAGATAGTTGTCTAAGGGGGAGATCGCCAAAGCTTGGTGGTGGTCGTGGTGTTGGTGTGGTTGTGTTTTGGTGATAATGATTGTGAAGGTCCGGAAGTTTCTTTAATTCTTAAGGTACATGTTCCCACAACTCTGTTTTCTGGGCCCCAAATAGTCTTTGCTCATCTACTCCTCTCATCTCAGTGTCACTGGAACTATCATCCAAAGAAGGTTCCCATTACCTGTAGAAATTGTTTAAACCCCCTCTATATTATTTGATCTTAAGAGACTTACCCATTCCCTCTGATGTCCCAACACCATCCCTTATACACTATGCCATCCAGACCAGTCCTGATGGTCTAAACATGTTTGTTTTTTATACCTTTGTGTCTTCATATATATTCCCTCTACCTAGACCCCTTCTTCAACTGGCAAAACCCCACTTATCCTTCAGGGCCCAATTATACAAATGTTACCTTCTTTGGGAAGCTGTCCTCATTAGATAACAATCAGTGGAGTTGTCTCTGAGCTCCCAGATCTCGATTACAACATCTTGTCTCATTATGAGCTAAGTTTTCTCCTCTCTTGTCCCCCTGTCTCCTCTCCTAAACTTGTCCCCCTGTCTCCTCTCCTAAATGAGAAGTAGAGTTCCCATCTAATTCTTATTTGTAGGTCAGTTTCCAGCACGTGACCTGGCATAGCATAGGAATTTAAAAATATTCTTGGAATGAATGAATAAAAAACAATATTTGAACAGAGTTTTGCAGCACACAGAGTATTTTTACACCCATTATCTCAGATGTTCTCATTAGCCTCATTTTCTAAACGAGGAAACTGAGTCTCAAAGTGGTTAAATGACTTGGATATTTCTCAGTGAGTAAGCAGAGAAGACAGGAATCAAGGCTTTTGAATTGCAAAGCCAAGGCTGTGTAATGCCTGTATAACCATTCACTTCTTAATTCATTCCACAGATATTTAATTTGTTAATTGTAGCAACTCTCTACCAGGTCTTCTCCTGCCCATCTTCCCACCTTCCCCCGATGCTGCAAATCCTGCTAGGATCATTCTTTTCTCCACTTTCCTGTCTATATCCTTCATATTCATCCCCTGGGAAGTCTTCATTGAACCCCGACTGGTTATATACCTTGTCTTTATTCCCACAAACTCCTGCTGAATTTTCTTCTACCCCTGTCTTCCTTATTGGGCTATGGGGAGCTTGAGGGCTCCCCATATCCAACAAACTCTTGACTGGGGTAGAGTGAGGGGGCTCTGTGAGGGATAAGGGTTGGGGTGGTCAGCAGAGAACAGATCATGAAGGGGCTTTTTAATCATGTGAAGAGACTTAGACTTCATTCTTCAGGCAGTCAGGAGCCAGGGAAGGGTTTTAAGCAGCTGAAATTCCATCATTTAAAACATAGAAAAATTGGAGCTCTTACACAAAAATAAGAAAGAATAGTCAGAGAAGCTGGGAAACGAACACACAGGCCTGGGGAAACAAATAGGGAATCTTCTCGCAGATAATGTAGGACCTTGCTGGCGAGAGGAAGCCCAAGAGTGTCTCCCAAAACAAACATTGCACACAACACAGTGCTGGGAGCAAATGGAGAACCTCAAGGTGAAGGATACCACGTGCTCAAAACAATAATACAGAAAAGGACATTGCAATGAGCTGCTCAGGTTCTTCTGGCATCACAGGTCTAGAATCACCTTTGCTAGAAGGCATTCCCTGTCCCCCAGACTGGATGCTCAGTTCCTCTCTTATATTCTTATTATTTGCTGTTATCTCATTCACAACTCTTAATAGTTGACAGAGTCATTTCAATTTACTGTCTCCCTGACTAGGCTATGAAATCCATGAGTAGATTTAAATCATTTATGAATCACATTGACATATCACAAACTGGACCATGATCCTGACCAGAGTTTAGCCTGGCTCTAGCCAGAGACTTGCTATGAACCTCTGTTTTAAATGGAGCCCTAATCTTGGCCATAGACTGAATCCTAATCCTAGCCACAGAGACTGAGTCCATAATCCTGGTTATAATCTGAGCCTTAATCTTGGTCACAACCTGAGGAATGGATATAGATTGAGCCATAAACATGGCCCCAGACTGAGTTCTGATCTTGATCATAGACTAGACCCTGGATCCATTTAATAGGCCCATCATTTCACAAGGGACTCAGTCCAGCCAATGCTTTTGGTATTTAAACAATCCTTTACATACATGTTGGTTCTCTTTATTTCACCTGTTTCAGCCTCACCCCTCTATCAGACCTTGAGCCCCCCCCCCCCCGGGGCAAGTC
>NW_005364671.1:1807708-1815226 GCF_000412655.1 Myotis brandtii
CCCCCCTCGCTCCCCGCCCCCCCCCCCCCCCAGGGCAAGTCTGTCGCACAAGCTGGCACAGGAGAGCCACTGCAGGCTGCTGACCAGTTTGCTGAGTGACCAAACCCTAATTAAAATGTGTTTATCATGGCTGAACAAGAAACAGGAACGTATAAGGCAAATCATAAAGGAACATCTTGACTTCCTCTACCCTGGCCATCTCTGTTACCAAAAGACATTTGAAAAAAAGATTTATCATGTCATATGCAACAGAATCCCAGGTAACAGAATCTGCTTTTCCTTAACCAAGGGTCTACCAGAAGTAGGAGAACAGTTGGGAACTTAAAGGAAAAGAAATCAGGAAGGAGAACTTTTGTCTTCCCAGGCAGAAAATCAATTATAAAATCAGATTGTGCTACCAGAATTGTTTATATCTGTGTTTAAGGAATTTGCCATCTTCTGAATCTAATAGATGGAGCAGTCAGAGCTTGACTGCTACAACAGTTTTTAATTTGTTTAGAAATTAGTCCAAATAATGAAGAAACGCTTTTCAATACAACGCAAAGGCAATACAATTGGCACATCTCCTTTTAAACAAAAACAATGACAACACAGTTCTCAACATTGAATAATTAAAGAAACGCGTACATCAGAAACAGGTTGTAAACCCCTGGTGTGGAGGAATGCCACAAAGGGGACACTAATACCTGACAAGATTTCATAGTTTAGCACTTTGGGGGGCTGTATCATTTTTGTGCTTTAGAATAGACATTTGAGGAGGGTATGCATTTAACCTCACCTCCCATTCAGAGAGGAAACGCAGGCTCAGAGCAATGGAGTCATTCACCTGGGGGCACACAGCTGAGCCAGCAGTGCTCCCTGCACCTCCATGCTGTCTCTTTCTGAGTTTGGCAAAGGCTTTGACCTGACAGGAAATAGGTAAATGGCTTTCCCTGGTAATTTGTGGGCTTTAAAAATGGGCACATCAGTCTAAAGTGTTAACGATGATTGGTGATATAGACAAAGTCCATACATTACAGACTCACAGCCCATTTTCACGTAGAACTGTGCACCTGCCCCAGTTTTACCATCACCAACCTGCAGTGTGCCCTGGTGCGTGCCACTTCTCCTCTCTGAGCCTCCATTTCCTCCTCAGCAACTGGGGGTAATATCTACCTCACTGATTTGTGAAAAAATTAAGAATATTGTTAGCATGTTAACAAGTAGTTGTCAAGTAGTTGATTAGTGGTTTTGAAGTGTTAAACATTAGTCATGACTAAGATGTTATGGCACCTAAAACCATGTCTGGTCGGTATGTTTCCGAGCTGTGCTTTCTAAGGTTGCCTCCACCCTCAGGGTGAGATGTAGCCCTAAGTTTTCAGGAGCCTAGAATGGCATTTCTCACTAGGCGATTGAGCTTTGCAAGATCTGGCCATAAAATTTGGGAAAGCTTCTCAAACTCACCACCGAAAAAGTGGATTGTGTATCACTTTTTGGTTCCCTACTCCTTCTTCCTCTGGGAAATTTCAGTGGATAAGGGGATTGGTCTGGTGGGGCAGGCTTATCTATTAGAGTTGAATTTTATTTTATTTTTAGATTTCAAAAAGCAAACAGCTGCGGGGAGCGTTTGCCAGGCAGAAGCAGAAACCCAAGCAAATGTGCAGAGATGAAGGGAGAGGGAAGGAAGAGGCTGGAGAGGTGGGTGAGGCAGGATGGGGCTAAGAAAGTAGAGTTGTTCCTCCAACAACTGAGAGGCATTGAAGAGTTTGGGGGAAAAGAGTGGCATTGACTGATTTTCTGTTAGGCACTTTGCATATATCAGCTGTTTAACCCTGGAGGTAGGTATCATCATGCCCAATTTACCAGATTGGAAAACTGAAATTCAAAAAGCAGAAGTAACTTGCTGCACGCAGTAACATAGTTCGGAAAGGTAAGAGCCAGGTTTTGAGGATTTGAGGCCGGTTCTAATTCATTCCAAAGCCTTTGCTCTTTCTGGCACAACATGCTGCCTCCCAGTGCAAAATGGTGTCTACTCAAGTGGAAATTGTCAAGTTCCTGGGGGTGGGGGCCATGAGGGGGAGGGCAGAAGGGGAGACCAGAGCGGCCAGCTCCTAATTTCTTCTGTTTCTCCCAACAGGAGGCTCAGAGGCCTTCAATACTAGGTATCCTCCCCTCCTTCCTTCCTCTCATTTTCTCACCCCTGCTGCTCTAGGGGCCTCCCTCCCCCTCCAGCTCCTTATCCAGCCTTTTATCATTCTGTGAGATGCGTGAAGGCAGTCTCTCTCTCAGAGGCTGGGTCTCAGTCCTGATGAATGATTTGCATGCGCATCACACAGCTGAGAAATGGTGGAGCTGGGCTGGAATCCAGGGAGTTAGAGCTCTTTGCATTGTACAGTTCTCGCCATGCCTAGCACATAGTAAGCGCTCATTGAATAGTGACTCGTTTCCCTCCCTGCAGGAGCCAATGTCTGTCCCACTGGAGCTTCAGAATTTTAGAGCCTGAAGGCACTTGGCCCTTCCTTTCCCTTTGGAGGTGGCTCTTGTCACCCGCCAGAGTCCAGCCTTTTCTGGAGGAGTAGGAGCACCAGCGTCCGCAGCTGCGGCCAGGGAGGCTGTGGTCCAGAGGTCTGGGCCTGGATAGAAAGACAGAGGCTCAGGGAGGCCCTGGCTGTTTTGCATGCGGGATGAGAGCTCCTCTGGTCAATTTGCTTTCACTAATGTCAGGCCCCCGCGGCGCCTTCGTTGGTTGCGTAGCAACTGACCGAGCTGCACGGCAGAGGTGGCCATGCATAAAAGATGACACATGATGGTGGGGCGCAGGGTGACGATTTGCAGATTTAGATACAGTTGCAGCAGAAATATGAACTGGGCACTAGACAGGCATGGGGGAGGGTGGCTCTCTTTGTCTCCTCCTACCTCACTCAGAAAGCTAGGTTCCCACTGTATGTACAGGTCTGGGGGAAAGGAGCAGAAGGGGAAAAGGGTAGCTTACTTCAGCCCCCTAAAAGCCAGGGGCTGGGTTTTGGGGGTGCTGAGAAGGGACAAGGGAAGGAAACAAGGTGAGCAGCAATGCCAGCAAGACAGACAGAGGCTCTGGGCATCCCGAAGACCCTTCTCAGGCAGCCTGGCTCCTGCAGACCATTCCTTCCCCAGACCTCCCCACCCCAGTGGTGAAAGCAGCTGGTCTGGACACCCCTCCTCTCCCAGCGGGTCTCCTCTATGCCACCCCTGACAAGGGCAGAGAGATGAGGCTGGGCTTGGCATCCCCAGGTCTGGGTTCCAGTCCTAGTCCTGCCATTTCCTGATAGTGGGAACTTCAGCAGATGACTTTAAATCATGTTTAATTTAATCCACCCAATACCCACTGAGCACCTGCCAGGGGCCGTGCACTGACCTAGGGCCTGGGGAAACAATTTCATAGAATACAATCCCTGCCCTTGAGGAGCTCTGTGTGGTGGGGGAACAGATGTTCAAATCAATAAATTATACTCTGGTGCACTGAGTGTAAAAATAGATGGACTGGGGAGGAGGCGACTCTGCTCTGAGTTTCACAGGTAATGTAGGGATTGGCCAGGAAGGCAAGGGATGGAGGGGTGCTCCCAGGCAAGGGAAGCAGGGTGTGAGCTCAGCAGGGTGTGACGGGAACCTGGAGGAGTTTGAGGTGGCCAGGGAGGGAAACTTTAGTGCTCAGCTTCCTGCCCACCTGCTACCTCACCATACAAGGGAGCAGATTGGAGCAGGAACTTACCAAAATCACACACAGTGTCAGATGTTGACCCTGAGTTTTCTGACAGCTCTGCATGCCCTTGTGTCTCTACCTAGGACCTCTGTTCTGGAATGAATTGCTGGCCATTATGACAATGACAACAGATGTTGGGAGCCCAGAAAGCTGGTAGTGGGGCCATCACTGAGGAATAAAATTGTCCGGGGGAAAGAAGATGTTTTGCTAAACATTTATTTTGCTTAGGCCTCCTATAGTGGGCTCATATATCAAAACAGAAACTCTGACCATGCAAGGAGGCTTCCCTCATCGTCATCACAAGACCCATGCAGGCGTTCAAATCCCAGCTCTGCCACTTATGTTTTCTACTGAGCAGCCCCCTCCCCCCGCCCCCATTTGTTAGTGGGAGAAAATATAGCTTTTGGTTCTAACCAGGATAAATTCTGGTTATTTTATTAATGCCAGAGTCTACATATTACTTCATCTTTCTCTTGGCATTCCTTCTGGAAGAGTCTCAACTTCATGTCAGTCAGACTGGGCAAGGCCCAGTACTTGGAGAAGCAGAAGAGGATAATGCATTAACAGCTTACACAATATTGCCTCTGCTACGCTTTTATTGTCATATAATGACGCAGGGCTCCCATCTCCCTCTCCAGGCTGTGGTTAGGGTTGAAGCTCATTTTACACCCCGAGGCCAGAACCGGGATGGACTCTCCAGGGTGGAACTGCTGAGTGGGCCCTTGAGGGCACCTGGCCGCACTTGCAAAGGCAGCTGGTCACAGACGCCCTGGGCAGATGGCCCCTCATCTGGGCACAGGCCCCATCTGCACCCACCAGTGCGGCTCCCTGTGCCGAGAGAACCCACTGCCTCCTCAGATCCAGCCACCTGATCTCTAAGGGGAGCCTGGACTGGTCCTCAGTGACTTCTTTCAAGAATAGTTAACAGAGAAAAGCATCAGCTCCAAGGGATTGGGCTACATTTCTTCACTAAACAAAGAAACCCCACTCCCTTCTCTCCTTCTGAAAACTCTCCTCTGGATTGGCATCCAGCTGTCACACACCAGCGGTTGAATCCAGACACATCAGAGGACCCTGGAGGAGCGGCCTGACAGGGCCACCCACAGATGCCACCTCTGGCTTGCGCTGGGCCCTGAGGATCCAGCCTGCAATTGCCCAGAATGTCGTGTCTGACCAGTTCCCTGCAGCTCCGGCCCAGACAGTGGTGGGAGGAGTGCCAGGCCACTCTGACTCACCAAAGCACACGTGGTTTTAGGTGATATGTAAGGTGGTTTGAGGTGACCTTTAGCAAGTTACTGATCCTCTCTGCCTCAGTTTCCACTCTCTAAAATGGGATTAATGCTATACCATATAGGGATAGCATACAAATTAAATGAGATGAACGAGTTAATTTCTTTAAAAGCTTTTAGAACAGCCTCTGACACCCAGTCCATGCTAAATGTTTGTCAAATAAATTAACTGCAAAGGGTATTGCATTGAACAGCACTGACTCATGCAGGGAGAACGTGGATTCCATCCCACTCCTCTTTCACTCTGTCTGATTGCAGCGAGAGGTGGGCACGCTCTGGCTTGGCACTGTCTGGAGCATCCCTGCAACACCTGCTTCTTCCCAAATAGGGGGCGGGCTGCAGACTCAGAACCTCCGGCAGGCCAGGGCCTCTCTAGAATTTAATAATTTTGTTTTGTTTTCAATGTAATTAACTTTACATTTACTTTCTCTTCTTGGTAATGAATATTGGTTTTTCATCTATGACAGCGATATAAAAATGGTGACTTTTGTACATGGCAAAAATAGCGATACTAGGAAGTAAATTCTGCAAGTTAGGGGAACACAGTAATGAAAAGTCTATCTATGATTCTCTCTTTATATGTAACATTATATATAATATATATTACAATATATAATTCCTAAAGAGAAGCGGGGTTAGGACATTAACTTGCAGATCTGCTTGGAGGAGTGGCTTTGCCTGTCTCACATAGGCCCAGCCTGGCAGAAGCCACCCTACGGTACAGTGTGCTGGCCCACTCTCCAGGCACGTCCCAGGCTGGTGCCCCTTAAGGCTCTGCCACGGCGGGTCTCTCTCCTCTCACTTCTCTCTCCCTCTGTTAATCTCCTTGCCTGGCAGAGTGGCTGTAAATTACCACATTAATTTCCAAATCAAACCAAGTTCCATAGTAATGGAATGGCTTCCATCCAGACCTGAAAAGATTCATTAGGAAGTTGATTTGCTAAGCACCCTCAACTTGTTCCTTCCAAAGAACAGCTGCATTTACCCAATTCTGATAGCTTTCCAGCGGCTGGGGCCCCAAGTAGCTGTGAGCCTGACACCGGGCTGCCAGAGTGAGTCCTTGAGTCGGTGGAGTGGGAAAGTTGGTGGTTATTCAGGGACAGTGGAGTGGTAGCCTCGGTGGACATCAGAGATTTGGGTACATCAGCGAAGGGGATGCTGATCTGCCCGCCCCCTTTGAGCCCTCTTGGCTGTCCCCAAGTTCTGTTTGTGGACAGACTTGCTAATCTCGCTGGGACAGGTGCCTGGGGAATGCTTTAGGACAGACAGGTCCCAGGAGACTGGGACTGTGACTCTAGGGCAAAAGTAGGGACACAGGACATCTCAAACTCCTCTTTATGTCAGGGGAGGGATTGAGAAGCCAGGGCACATATTTCATGATTAAAAAGGGCTGGTAAAATATTTCCTAAGGTTCAAGTCAATTTTGATGTAAATTGTCCCAAATAGGCTATTGCTTGGAAGCCTCCATATTCTCATCTATAAAATAATACCTTCTCACGGGGTTGCTGCAAAGCCTGAATGGAATCACGTATGTGGAGCACTTAGTACAGCGCCTGGCATGAAATTACTTCTCCCTCTATCTATGATGATGACAATGATGATGACGATGATGATGAAGGTGATGATTGACATCCACATTACTGACAACAGCACCACTATCTACCTATCCATTCATCCTTTTCCCTCAGCCCTCCCTCCATCAGCAAGTGAGCAGATCCCGAAGGTGCCCCTCCCTGAGCATCTCAGCATCCCACCACCTGCTCTCCACCCCCTCCTGAGGCTGTGGTCACCTTTCATTTGGATGCTGGGAACAGCTTCCCAACCAAAGTCTCCACTGCAGTCAAGCTGAGAGGGGCAAAGGAAGCAATTTCTGCTCCTGTCCTCCTCTCTCCCTCTCTCCCTCCCTCCCTCCCCTCTGAGCAGTAGTGGTTAGGGTTAGTCTCTGGAGAGGTTAAAGTTCTGGAGAGACAGAGTCTGACCGGGGTTCACCACTCACCAGTAGTGTGACTTTAGGCAAAGGATTTGACTTCTATGAGCCTATGTAAACCATGTGATGCTTCCGACCTCGTGAAGTACTGTGAGATTCAATGACATGGTGCTTGTGAATTGGTCAGCCCAGAGCCTGGTTCGGAGCAAATGCCTGGTAAATGCTTGCTCCTCTGTTTATTTCCTGGGCTGGGCCTTGTGGCAGGTCCTGGGGCCCAGAGCTGGGGAAGACACAGGCCTTGCCCGCCAGGTGCTCACTCTCAGGTAGAGGAGATGGACATCTGCAGGAACAATCATATTCAAGGTACCAGCGGTGGCCGTAGGGGTCATTTCAGGGAGGCTTCCTGGAGGAGGCCACATGACGAGATGGGCAGAGTTCACCATGTGGCATTGTGGGATGGGCATTGCACACATGAGCAGAGATACTTAAACCAAACACACCCTCATGCCAAGGCCCCCAGCCCAAGGTTCCTGCAGGAATCTGAAGAGAGAGAGAGAGTAGGCAGAGGTCAGCTGGCCTAGCCA
>NW_005364671.1:1815480-1845198 GCF_000412655.1 Myotis brandtii
GTGATGGGGGGGCGGTGGTGGTGGGGGAAGAATAATTTTAGAGCTTGTAATTTTTAAACATTGAGAAAATATTTTGAAAGACATTGTATTTATTGCTTTCACATTCTTTATGTGATTCAATTTAAGTGTGAGGAGGCAATAATAACAACAATAGCCTAAGATCTACTTTGTAGCCAAGCTCTGACTAAGTGCTTTTCATGTATTATCTTACTTGATCCTCAGACAATCCCAGGGGGTTTATATGACTGCTGTTTGCCCATTTAACCGCTGCAGCGAAGGCTCAGAGGTCACACCGCTCAGGACCACACAGCAGAACATGGTGTCTGCCTGGCTCCGGGGTCTCAGCTCTTCACTGTCATTCAAAGCCTCCTGGCAGCAGGAAGTTCAGTACGTAGATGGGAAAGCCAAGGCGCAGGGGGTGGCGATATTTTGTAATGAGGCTGGAGGGCGGCTGTGCCGTGTGGACTGGCTGTGGGGGGAAGCGAGGGAATGGCAGGAGGGGAAGAACACGCTTCCAGTAACAGAATGAAGGTGCTGCCCCTCTCGACAGAGCTCCCCTCTGAAGGTCTGGGGCCTGCAATTTGCCGTCTGTGCTGAAACAGCGTCAGGCCGGCCGGTGGGCAGGCTCTGCCAGCGAAGTCTTCCTAATGGCATTCGTATTTGCATTACACATTCGTGGCCTGCGGTGGGGAGGGTGCCCTCCTTTTAATTTGGCAGAAATTAATAAGTCTGAACAGAGAAACAACACACATCGGGGTGAACATGGCATCGTCACCCCCTTTAATTTGCTAGACAATACAGCCCTACTGCAGCTCCCACTGTCGACGAGGAAAAACAAACACATGTATATTAATGACTTAAAATGATTCCGGTTATCCAAGCATGTCTCTTTCTTTTTATTCAGCCTATCAGCAGATCAATAATTAGTCCCCATACATTTTAATAACTGGAGTCTTCACGTATGATTGTTTTTCATAATTTAGCCTTGCGGTTTGAGGTTTGACAAGTGCAGGAACTTGTCCAGTTTGAAAAGAGAGAAAGGAAGTCCGAGGTGGTTCCTTCTTGTGCTGTGGTGTCCCAAACCCAAAGCTGCAGGGGAGGTGGGACCCGAGGGGCTCACCGAAATCTGGTGAATCTCATGGCCTGATTGTGTTCGGGGTGGTTGGAGTGGGGGTGGGGATTGGACTCTTCATGAGTCATGATATTTTTGTAATGTCATTAGCAATAAGCCCTGCTCAGAAAGGGGACATGTTGGGGAAGGGGAGGAGCGGCTCCACATGCAGAAGCCAGCACAGTGTCTTCTAGAGGCATCTTGGCCCCACATACTTCTAACTTTGGGCTCCTCTCTCCTTCAGGGAGACACTGTCACCATGGTGGTGGGAGGGATCTCATATCCACTGACTCCTACTTTGCGCCAGGCCTGTTCTGAATGGCCATCAAACCCAGGACAGTCTTGTCCAGCAGGTATTACTACCCCACTGTACAGAAGAGGACGCTGAGTTCCACAGAGGGTACCCGGGTCACTCTGGGCTGCACAGCTGAACCGCAGGCTGCCTGACCCTTCCTGTTTTCCCATTCCTGCCCTCACATGTCACTCCTTTCTACTCTCCCATGATGACCCCGCCCATGAGTATGTTCTTACAGAACCCTCCCTTGTCCTCAGGTGTCCTCTGTGGCCTTCACACCATGGTGCTCCCCTCCATCAGCTCTGGTCTCTGCTGTGGGCGTGCACAGCAATGCCCCATACCAGTGGTCGGCAAACTCATTAGTCAATAGAGCCAAATATCAACAGTACAATGATTGAAATTTCTTTTGAGAGCCAAATTTTTTAAACTTAAACTATATAGGTAGGTACATTGTTATTAATTTAATTAGGGTACTCCTAAGCTGGCCTTTGCTAAAAACATCCTCAATCTGAGTGGTCGACCTCAGCGAACGTACCCCCACTTCTTCTAATGCCACTTCTTCAAAATAGACTCGCCCAGGCCGAAAATCAACTTCTGTGCATGGGCCACGAAGTTTCAATCGCACTATACATGTGCGCCCGCATGTGGTATTTTGTGGAAGAGCCACACTCAAGGGGCCAAAGAGCCACATGTGGCTCTCGAGCCATGGTTTGCCGACCACTGCCCCATACATATGCAGCTGTGGGTTGTGGACATCTGCCCACATGCTGTCTCCCCATTGGAATCTGGACTCCAAGGGTGAGGACTATACTTTATTTACCCTTGTGTTTCTGGGCTTGGGAAATAAGTACGTGTGGGAGGAAGGAAGGGAGGGAAGAAAGGAGAAAGGTAGGGAAAGAAGAATGTATTATATGAAAATTAATTGAACAGATTCTAAAGTTTCAGTCTTAATGTGCCATATTTAGGCTGAATGGAGAAGCCTCATTTATCTTTTTCCGTCTTCTTCTTTTCATTTTTTATAAATGTGAAGGTTTATTTATTGTTATTTTAAAAAATATATTTTTATTGACTTTAGAGAGGAGGGGACAGGGGGAGAGAGATAGAAACATCAATGATGAGAGAGAATCATTGATTGGCTGTCTCCTGTACACAACCTGGGCATGTGTCCTGACTGGAATCAAACTGTGATCTCCTAGTTCATAGGTTGATACTCAACCACTGAGCAACACGAGCTGGGCAGGTTTATTTATTATTAAAGGCATGTTATTATTTTTAAATGAACTAGGTACTGTGAATTAAGGCAGAGAAAGCTATGACATGATCTTTACTTTCCCGCACCTTATACTGGAGTTTGAGAGACACACATACAGGATGTGTTAAATGCCTAAATAAGAGAGCTTATGATTCAGAAGGGGTGGGGCAGGAATGCACAGTTATTAGCTACATACATGATCTCACCCAATCCTCACACTTATGCAGTGGGCAAGACAGCCCCCATTTTATAAGCAAGGGTGGCGGGAGCTAAGTGATTAACAGAACTAGCTGGGTAGGAAATTTCCAAAGCTTGTTGTTGGTCAAGCTCCCAAATGAAAAGAATAGTCAAGACAAAGTATCTGGGTTCCTAGGGGGAGTGGAGGCAGGCAGGAGATATTGTTGGCTTTGCACCTCCAAGTCTGCTTGGCTGACAGCCCCAAGTCTCTCTTGCATCACTCAAGACCCAGCCATCCCAGTGTTGACGAATGGCTTTGGGCCTCAGCCTTAATAGTGGGTGGGCTCTGAAATTAGGCTCACAGACTGATCCCAGCATGTTGGATACCTGCTGCTCTGACCCGCATCCCCTTTTCTTGATCTTAACCCCATGGATGTTTACCTCAGTTTCCCCGATGGAGCTCTAGTGTCCAGCAAAGACCTCAGCCCTGCCCTCAGCCTATTTGATTGACATCTTGATCCTATGCCTGGCTGTTCCTTCTGATGGAAAAAAGTAGGAAGAAAAATACTGTGTTAGCCAGTGTCTCCAAGCAGAGACACGTTGCTACAAAGCTATTGGATAGGCTGGAGAGCAAAACGGGGGAGAAAGAGGGTGTTCCCCAGAAATCAGTTATAGAAAGGAAGCCACTACTGCGCCTCGTTCTGGAGAAGTAAAAGGGGGAAGTGGAGGCTATACCCCAAGAGACATTTTTAGAACCGATGTCAGTGAGCTCTTACAATCCAAGAGTCCACACTCTCATAGGTGACTGGAGCCTGAGATGGCTTCACTTTTCTTCCTGCCTTCTTATGAGCCATGCATACCTTCCCACTGGAACCAGACTGGAACCAGGTGGATAGGAGTCTGAACAATGTAGTTCTCAGGTTTCCAGCCCTAGTGCTGCTCAGAAGAGTATAGAACAGTAGGCGTAGGGCTGAAGACCAATGACAACAGGATGGAAAGAGAAAGGCTTGGGAATCGGTAGCTTTGAGTTCAAATCCTGGCTCTGCATTAATGAATCCTTGGGCGATCACTCAACTCCCTTTGACTTAGTTATCTCATCTGTAAAGTGGGAATAATAATAAGAATATTTTCCCATAGCACTGTTTTGAGTTTTAAATAAGATTACAAATACAGCACTTAACACAGTTCCTGTTCATAGTAAGTACTCTCTATAAATGTTAGCTGTTGCTAGCAGTGGTATATTTCAGTTCAATTCCCCTCCATATACACACAGTCCTATGTTTCCTGACCTGCTTATGTCTGCTTGCTAACGATTATAAATCAGTGCCCAGGTTCACCACTCATGGGGGCTTTTAAAAACAAGCCAAATCTTCAGAAGATATTGTACATTTGCAGAGATCTTCCCATCTGCATTGCAGAGAAGTGGGATCCTTCCCAAAGTTGTGTTTTTCCTCACTCTCTTCACCTAAGTGTCCCTGGTGATGCCAAGAAAACCATCAGGAGTTGAGCAGGAGCAGGAAGTGCTTACTATGTGCCCACATCTGTGATCTTCTTGACTCCCCATGACAATCATGAAGAGATTATTGACTCCCTTCCATACAGGAGGAGCCTGGGTTCCAGGGATACTGTAGATTCAGGTGACCCACCTTCTGCTTGTCACCTACTCCTGTCTCCAACACCCCAGCATAGAAGTTGGAGGGCTGCAGTGCTTGGGTGGTGCTCAGCTCCTTCCAGCAAGTGTTTCCTGGGCGCCCACGGGTGGTGGGCACTCAGCCAGGCAGCCACTGCCAAGCCCATCCAATCTGGAGTCGACTCACAAGACTCACGCGGCTAGGAGGGGGTTGGCAGCAGGAAGAGGACGGTGTGAGAAAAGAACATCTCCTGCTCCCCTGGCCCACGCACGAGCCTCCCCTGGAGGAGTTGGATCCAACCACTTTATTCTGCTTTCTGGCTCTTAAAATGCAATATTGGGCTGGTTCCAATTCAATCCCATTTCCTATGGGTTTATTGAGCATCTGCACAGATAAGCCAGGCCCAGCGTCTGCCCTGGAGGAGCTCAGAATCTGGGCGGCAGATATGTGTGACAACACCGCGTGGTCAGGGAGGCACGGGGCTTGTGGGAAAGGGGACTCAGTTCTGCCTGGGGAGGCAGGGACAGCATCTCAGAAAGAGTGACTACCGAGCTGAGGCTGAAGGAGGCAGAGGAGCTGGTTTGGTGAAGCAGTCGGGGATGGTGGCCCAAGTAGAGAATCAGAATATGCAAAACCCATTGGGGGGACTGAGAAAGGCTCATGCGGCTGTCACACGGAGGGCAAAAGCAATTGAGGCAGATGCTGAGACTGTGACAGGTACCAAAGGGCTGAATCATGAAGGGCCTTGTGACTCCTGTCTGAGAGCTTGGACTTCATTCTGGGGACCATGGAAGCCACTGATGGGTGAAAGTGACATCGTCAGATTCATGGTTCAGAAAGAGCATTCTGGGGCCAGAGTGGCATAAGGATGACCCAACAGAAAACAGGGAGGCCCCTGAGGAGGAGGAGGAGGCTGTTGCTGTGTTTGGGAGAAATCGTGGTGGCCTGGACCAGGGCAGTGGCACAAGCAATGGAGAGAGAAGCACATTGGTTCAGGAGACACTGGTACTTAGGAAGTAGAAGCAACCAATATAGTAAAAGTAACTATACCAGTGAACACAGAACTCTCGCCACATGCCAAGAGCCAGTGTAACTACTTGATATAGAACTCATTTAGTTCTTACAATAACCCAAATAAATAAGGCCAAAGGAGTATATTTCATATTCAAGGTTATACACCTAGTAAATGGTGAAGGCAGGATTTGTACTCAGGAAGTCTGGATCCAGAATCTATGTTCTCAAACCCACACTATACAGCTTCTTGAGATCACAAGGCTTGGGGAGGAGCTGAGGATAGGGAGGAGCCCATTGTGACTCCCAGTTTCCATAGAAGTTCACACTAACCCATGCCTTTAAGCAGAACAAGGCAAAGCTGGTGGGCGATGGAGAAGGAAGCAGAGTTGGACTCTTCTGTGGCTCATGGCCACCTAGGTGCAGACCCGATTTTCCTTCTGGACCCAGCTTTGTCTCCTTATTTTTTGCTATAGAGTGAATGTTTGTTTCCCCCACAATCCATATTTTGAAAACTATTCCCCAATGTGATGGTATTAGGAGGTGGGGCCTTTGGGAGGTGATCAGGTCATGAGGGCAGAGCCCTCATGAATGGGATTGATGCCCTTGGAAAAGACACTCCAGAGTGCTCCCTCGTGTCTTCCACCACATGAGGACACAGAGAGAAGACAGCTGTCTATGAACCAGGAAGTTCAGCCTCCAGAACTGTGGGAAATAATTTTCTGTTGTGTTTTGTTTAACTCGCCCAGTCTATGGTATTTTGTTACAGCAACCCAAACAGACTAAGGTACCTTTCCTGGCATCCTGTGGGAGCCTTGACATTGTTCAGGACCATCAGCTTCTGACACACTGGGAGACTTGCAAACCTTTCCTCCCCGAGGGTTGAGTTCACAGAGATGCTTTGGACTCAGCCCCTGTCATCAGCAGTCTTGCCGGAGGCATCCCTGTGTCCTCTCTCTGCTCCTCAACTTACCCCACGCACTGGCCTGTCCCCTGAACCATCTGTGGTGAAGGACCTTTTCCAATATGTTCTAGACCAGTACTTTGGTAAAATACAAGGAAAACGTCTCAGCGATGTCAAATTGCTTGTAAAGGTTTCTAAGTCCTGGCTCTCACCTTTTCCTCTTTGTACTTCTCTTGTTGTGTACTTGTTATAGTTCACAGATTGGCTCCAGCTCGCAGACCACACTTTGTTGAGCACTGCTCCAGCCTGTCTCCAATTGCACTGCCACCACTCTGGACTAAGTCACTCTTATCACTTGCCTAGACTTCCGCAGTGGTCTCCTAAATGCTCCACCCTCATCCATTCTGGCCCTCTCCAACCCATCTCCACCTAGTAGCTAGAGGAATTATTCAAGCCCATAAATCTGACCAGGTCATGCCCTTGCTTAAAGCTTTCCAAGAGTCTCCACTGTCTTCAGAATGGTTCATGATAAGCCCATCCATACTTCTTGCTTCCTATTTAAATTCTCACTTTCCTCCTTATTCACACATACCAGGCTTCAAGTCATACCAAACTGCGGCAGTTTTTAAAAATGAATGCATACTCGCATGCCTCAGGGCCTTTGCATGTGCTGTTCTCTTTACGTGGTCTGTCTTTAATTAAAAATTCATTGTTTTCACCACCACTGATGGGGCACCCACTGTAAGTTAAACATTATGTTACACCCTGGGACTGCAAAGGTGGACATGCAGTCCTCATCCTTTAGAACTCATGATAGTGGGAAGAGAGACAGGTAGATTGACAATGACTGCACAGGAGGGTCAGGCAGTGACAAAGGACAGCACAGGGGCAGTGGGAGGGTCTCGTAACCCAGTCTGGGGCCAGGAAAGGCTGCCTGGAGTAGATAACACTTGGACGGGTCACCAAGGAATCATTCAGAGTTAGCTCAGCAATAGCAGAGGTGGGAGTGAAGAGAGGTGATGTGGACTGAGGAACAGCCTATGCTCAGAGGGGCCAGGCAGGGTCCGGGACAAAGACTGGCAAGAGAAGTTTTTCTCATTGCCCAGCTGTGCTAGGTCCTGGTGCCAAATATCTCACACACGAATACACACCTACAGAACTAAATACATTCAGATGTAAAAAAAATATACAGAGAACCTCAAAAATAGTATGCTAAGTGAAAGGAGCCAGACACAAAAAGTCACACATTGTGTGAACCCATTTATATGAAATGTCTAGAACAGGTAAATCCATAGAGATAGAAAACAGTGTGGTGGTTGCTGGGGGCTGGAGGGGCAGAGTGATTTGTGGATTGACTGCCTAATGGGCACAAGGTTTCCTTCTGGGGGTGATGAACTGGATGGAGTTGATGGCTGCACCACATTGTGAGCATATCAAGTGCCACTGAACTGTGCACTTAAAATGGTTAATTTTGTGTTATGTAAATTTTACCTCAACTTAAAAAATATACAGAAACCCATAGACATGCTCACTCAATAAATATTTGCTGGATGCCTCTTGTGTGCCAAGCACTGTATGAAGCACTAGAGATTCAAGGATAGTTTCTGCTCCGAAGGTTCCACACATAAAAATAGCAACACACAAATGTGAACCCACACAGACAGAAACACGTGCCTCATGAAGACATGCAGATACTTCACCTAACATTCGTTTGACAAATATTTACTGAGTATCTACCGTGAGTTGGGCAATGGGCCAGATGCTGGGCCTCTAGTGGGGAACAAATAGACACGATCACTGTCTTCCTGGCTGAAGGACACATACTCACCTGCAGAGGCTCACCCAGAGCGAAGTCCACAAACACACACACACACCTACACAAGGACATGGCCGCAGTCCACCAGCCAGTACGTGTCGGGTGAGGGAAATGAGCAGTAACACACAGACGAGCAAGCATAGCCCCCTGATAAGCACGCGGGAGTCCCTCATGCGATCAATGGGAGTCCCATTAAAAGTCAGATTAAAACTGGCTCGGGATTCACAGCCTAACCCAGGAGAGGGGGATAAACGGGCCTCGGTAGCAGGTCCCAGAGCGTAGAGAACAAAAAATCCCCAAGTTTCACTTAAGTGATTTTTGGCAGAAATCAAATTAACGGCGAGACGATGAACTGCTGACAAGGTGCTCCATCATCTCTGCGGTGCGAACGTGTTTCTTCTACATGTTGTTTTCATTAGCACTTCGTTTGATAATGATAAATGGCATTTTCATTTGAAAGGAAAATATTAAAAAGTTCTGATTTGCAAGAGCAAGTTAGAATAAATGATATTATTATGTCCTGTCACTTGTTGGGCTCAGAGAAAAATAATAATAATGATAAGAAAAAAAACCCAACAGCATTTGATTTCTCCAGTGGGCCATTTGCTTGCCAACAGATCTGTCCTTGGCGCAGCACCTGCAGAAAGGCGATCATTTAGGAGGGTGGAGGAGAAATGCTAGGACAGCCCCTTTCAAAGGCTATCAGGACAGGGTGACCTTGGGAAGTCCTGGGTCCCTTGCAAGCTAGTGGGGGAGGGATTGCTCACGGGCTGAGGATCTGTGGGGTCTGGAATGCACATTCTTGTCTTCGGGTCAGATTTCAGCTTTCTCTTCGCCAGTTTGTAGAAGCCTGGCCTCTTCTGAGTTTACTTCAAGGATCCCAGAGTCATTATGATGGATGACCATGTCCCTACCTAGCTTACAACCCAGGGAGGAGTCCCCACCACCTGCAGGACAGCCCCTTTCCCTGGCATCCACGACCCTTGGCCACGTTGACCCTGCCCCCATCTTCAACACCTGCATTCCCCTACACCAGCCGTGGGCAAACTACGGCCCGCGGTCCGGATCCAGCCCGTTTGAAATGAATAAAACTAAAAAAGAAAAGACCGTACCCTTTTATGTAATGATGTTTACTTTGAATTTATATTAGTTCACACAAACACTCCATCCATGCTTTTGTTCCGGCCCTCCGGTCCAGTTTAAGAACCCATTGTGGCCCTCGAGTCAAAAAGTTTGCCCACCCCTGCCCTACACTCATGTTATGCTCCAGTTACGCTGAACTCCTTACCATTCCCTACATGTGCTTTCTTTCCTACCCACATGCCACACACAGCCCCTGGACAGTTCCTTGGGTGAGCTCCTACTCCTTCCAAGAGTCAGCTCAAGCATCTCCTTATGAGACCTTGTCTGAATTCTCTTCCAGGACGGGGTCTCACTCATTGGTTCCCAAGTCTTATTTTTACATACCTCATCATGAGTGTGAAGGCATGAAATGGCCTGGTGCAGAAGAAAGGCTGCTGCGTCTTTGGCGGATGGTGCAGATGGTGTGAGAAGATGTGGTGAAAGGGAGCTGTGGACTGGAGCTGGGCCCAGCCTGTAGAGGGCTTGATATCTTCAAAGTCTCTATGGTTTTGCCCATCTCAAGCTAATGAGTGCTTCCTTCTCTTGCTCCCACAACATTCTGGGCTTCCCCATCCTACGACCCATCACTCCTTAATGTTTACAGTTGTCCAGGTCCCTGGTTCTGCCCCTTTCTTACCCCTAGATCAGCAGCTTCTTTAGCACAAGGTCTGCTCTGTGTTCTCCTGGTGCTCCCTGGGCCCAGCTCAGAGTCTGCTCAAAGTGAGCATTTGTTAGATAATTGTTGTTGTTTGGATGACTTTGTTCATACTATTTCTTTATATCAATAATATAACCTTTCTTTTCTCCAGAGATGAGTCAGAGTCGAATAAGCTTGTGTGAAAATCTAGTACATCTCAGCAAGGGTCGATGGCATTAGCATGCATTGGGAGATTTCCAATGTCTGGCATCAGCCTGGACGATTGATGAATTTACCTCCTGTCTCCTTTGCAGCAGAGGGAGCCTGGTGTGATGGAAGAGGGCTGAGAGCCTGCTGCCTCCAGAAGGAGTGAGAGCCGCTCAAAGTCAGTGACCACAGTAATAATTCAGGACTTTGTGTCTGTCTTTGGTCTTCCTTCCTAATCACTTGACCATCTACCATCTCATTTGATGCCCCCAGGAGCCAAATTTAACTAACACGAGATGAGCTTCCACTAAGTGCCAAACACTCTATTGGGTACTATTCGCAGGAAAAGTATGACTATTCCCATTTTATAGATGAAACGACTGAGATCCAGAAAGAGGAGGAGTCCTGCCCAAGGTCACACAGCTGGGTAATGGATCCAAGTCTGTCTTGCTTTTACCTAGGTTAAAGGTCTCCCACTCCCAAAGCATCCATAGGTATTCAGCCCTGGAATAGGTGAATAAGAGAAAGGACTGGATGAGCTATGCAAATTGGGACAGAGAGGGGAGTTTGTATTCTGGATGACACTGAAGGTCTCCATTGCCAGGCCCTACTTTGTTTTCAGCCTCCTTCCTGCTCATCCCACATCTCAGCTGTTTTCAGCCTCCTTCCTGCTCATCCCACATCTCAGCTGTTTTCAGCCTCCTTCCTGCTCATCCCACATCTCAGCTGTTTTCAGCCTCCTTCCTGCTCATCCCACATCTCAGCAATTCACATATAAGCATTCTCTAACCAGACCCTGCCCTACCACTTTGTCCACTCAATGTCTTTGCTTAAGACACTCTTCCTGTCTGACAGGCCCTTTTATAATCTCCACATGTTAAAATTCCTAGAATACTTTAGGATCCAGCTCATATCCCACTTCCTCCAAGAAATCTGCCAGCTATGTATGGTTGGTTATCTATGAGCCCTGTGGGGAGATGGATTTCTATAATTCACTCTTAGATTATACCTAACACATAGTAGGTACTCAGTAAATGAATTTGTAATGATAGCGTGTTCATCATTACTAACATTGTAATATTTGTCTCAAATGGTGCTTCCAAACCAACTTTGAGTAACCTTCTCCCTTGAGAATCTGTTTCTGGGAGTCCCATAGCCTCTTACCACAAATGCACAAAGACAGGAGTCACATCTTATGCAGGGGTTGGATTCTAAAGACAATTTGTGAGGCAAAAATCAAAGTAATCAAATTACCACAGAAAATTCCTTGGATAGCTCCTAAAGTCCAGAGTACATAATCTACATAGTAGTTAGTTGGATTATATTTGGGAGCCATGTTGTATGATAAAGCTTTCTTTACGTAATAGAGTTACCATCCACATATCAAGATGCTTACCTATAAAAGAGGAATGAGGAGAGTCAGATTTGTGTGTATGTGTATATGTGTGTGTGTGGTGGGGAGGGGGAGATAAAAGATCTATGCATGTAGCTACAAGTTTTAGCATCATCTTCAAAGGGTTTCTGGACCTCAAAGCTCAAACATAGTGTCCAGGTTAAGAACTTTTGGTATACAGCTTGAAAATGTACAAACTCCTTATCATACAGCAGCTTATTTTAACCCTTAAAACCAACTTTTGAAATGGATATTATTAATGTTATTCCTACTTTATAGATGAAGTCATTGAGACTCAGAGAGGCAAAATGACTTTTGGTCCAAAGACCTGGTCTTTTGTCCAATGCCTTTGCCCAAAGACTCCTCCATTCCACAGCCTGGGTGGCCACCTTGAGGGGTTACACTGATTCTTGATCCATTTGTTGATGAAATAGGAGAATGTGTGATCTTAGACTAGTTACCTAACTTCTCTGAAACTCAGAAGCTCTGTTTGCAAAATAAAGATAATATCCACTGAATGGTGTCCTTGTAGGATTAAATGAGCCATTAGAAGTGAAATTGCCTGGCGGGGAGCCTAGAATATGGCAAGAGCTGCTTAAGGGTTACTTTTTCTTTTCCATCTCTGCTGGCCCTCCTGAGAAATCAGAGAAAAGCCTTCCTCTGCACAGTGTCATCTGGACCTCCTGACCTCCAAAGGTCTTCCAAGAGTTAGAATCTTTGGCCAAAATACTTAAGAATATGCAAATACCTTTTCTTGTCTTTGTAATTTTTGGGTCCTCAATTCACTTCTATCACTTTCTAAGTGACACCTTTCCTGATCATTCTATTTAAATTCCCAATCCCCTCCTCCACTGACCCTCCTTATTGCCATTTATTGAGCCCCGAGTGGAGAGCAGAGGAGCAGGGAGAGAAGTCTGTTCCATCACAAATTTTGTGTGACTTCCGTGCAAGAAACACTTATGGAAACACAAATGCCTCATCTAGGCTTTCAAGGCCCTTCACAAACCTCTGCTTGAACCCACCAATGGCTGCCCATCTCACTCAGAGTAAAAGCTTAAGTCTTACAGGGACCTATGGAGCCCATATCCATCAGGGTCCAGTTGGGAAAACACAACCCACACCAGGTAATTTAGTGATCATTTAATACAGGGAGTTAGTACAAAGGCATTAGAAGAGTTGAAAGAGCAACCAAGGGGAGGGGAGACAACTCTGAAGTCAGCAAGTGCAGGGGGCTGCCACTCTCCCCAGGGAGCAGGAATAAAGAGAGGAAGCCATGTTACCAGAGCCCAAGGGCTGGAGCTGCCTCATCAGCGTCAGAACCATGGTTGGTCTGTCTGGTGGGAGATGAAGCCATGGGAAGCTGTTACCCCTGCCGGATATACCAATTGAAATAGAGAGTGTGGGAGGCAGACCTGACTTTTACTCCTTCCCTCTCTCTAATCTCCTGCCAGTGCCTCCCATTGGCAAACCTAGCCAGAAGCCAAAGGGCTAGGGAGCAGTGCAGAGAAGAGTAAATATGAGAGGAAACTAGCCACTGATGGTGCAGAACCTTCAGGATTTGGTGGGCCCCTCCCCTTCCCCCCATTATCTCTCTGGACTCCTGTCTAAAATCTTGCACTTCACTCACTATGCTCCAGCCACATGGGCCTCCTCAGTGTTCTTTGGATACACCAGGCCTTTACAAATTCTTTCGCTCTGGATTTTGTCCACTGGGTACCCACACGGCTCCCTTCTTTGCTTCTATCACTTTCTAAGTGACACCTTTCCTGATCATTCTATTTAAATTCCCAATCCCCTCCTCCACTGAACCTCCTCATCTCCTTACTGCTTTATTCTTCTCTCTAACTTTTATGACCATTTAACAGTCTATGCAGTTTATGTATGAATATATTTTTTTAGTCCACCTCCTCTTTCTAGTATGTACTAGTAAGCTCCATGAGGGCAGAGATTTCTGTCTTCTTTGTTTACTGGTGTATCCGCAGTGCCTAGAACAGTGCCTGGCAAATGGTCAATAGTCAGTAAATATTTGTTCAGTAAATGAATGGATAAATCAAGATCCAACCCCCATCAGTTTTATTCATTTGTATATTCAATAAACTCTAGTGTGGAGGATGGCTTGGAGTGGGGAGGGCGAGGAGGCAGTCTGAATGATTAGGATGCACTTCTGATTTCTGGGCCTCTGTTTCCTCATCTATAAGGCAAAAAGGAGACCTCAAATAACCTTTCCAGTTGCACTATTCTGTGAACCTAAGAGTATTTCTCTGGCAGAAATACTGGGAAGATAAAATTAATCCTATTTTTAATCAGCAGTTCTCATCTCGGCACGTGACTTGTCAGGGGAACTTTTCTCTGATGCTCACACGATGCGAGAACTTGTCACATCTCCCATCTCTGGGAACATCCTCACCTGCAATTGAAAGGTAAATATTTCAATTGTGAGTCTCTCTGTCATGACTCAAATAATTTTAAAATTGCTTAGATGTCTTTGCCTAACAATGTTCAGATTGTTCTAATGCAGGGGAAAATGGTAGTTTTAGACACAGTAATATTGATAGCAGCTAGTAATTTCCATGTATTTCTCACGGTTGTTGGCTCTGTGAGGATTACCAAGGAGAACTTTTTACTTATTAAAAAGATGATTTATGTCAAGGGGCTAGCACAGTGCTTGGCAATAGAAGGTATTCACTGGATAATGACTTTTTCAGTCATTATTTTCAAGGAGTTGGATTGGAGAATAGCCATGCTAATTTCTAGGACATTATAATGTCATCAGGGATCTCAGCTCAAAGGAATTTGATTCCCAATAGACCCCCCTTTAGAAACCAGGACAGGCCCACTGTAAAGAGTAGGAGAAACTTTTTAGGGAAGAAAATCATTGAAGGATTGAGAAGGATTGAGAAGGGTCAGTGGACTAAGAGCCCAGAATTGGCACAAGACTTCCTTCATTCATTCAGCCAGTAGTCTCTAGCACCTTGATGAGAATCAAACTGTCCCTACCCTCAAACAGCTCCCTATCTAGTCGGAAGGACAATATATGTTGTAAATTGTCAGTTAATGGGTCTCAGTGCAATGGTAGGGGATGGTATAGGGTGTTTCTTTGAGCCCCAATTTTGTGGTTAATGGGACCGAATTCCAGGCTCCAGGTACTTTCTGTCAGTAGGTTCCTTCTCATTTTGCCTTCTGAAATGCCAGGCACTTAGCCAGAATTTTGTCTGGAAACTCTCAGGCATTGCTAGGAAATGCCTTTTAACTTGCACCACAGCAAAACAACCCTTGCTGGTTTTAACCATATTTAACCTCTTTAAAAATATTTTTTATTGATATCAGACAGGAAGGGAAGAGGGAGAGATAGAAGTATCAATGATGAGAGAGAATCATTCATCAGCTGCCTCCTGCACTTTTCACACGGATTGAGCCTGAAACCCAGACATATGCCCTGACCAATAATCAAACCATGACCTCCTGGTTCATAGGCTGATGCTCAACCTCTGAGCCACACCGGCCAGGCATATTTAATCTCTTTAAATGCAAACCATTTCTAACTTTTCCTTGCACTTGGTTCATGTTCATCTGGTTAAAATGTTTTTCAAGCTCTGGCAACGACACCTCTAAATATCCCTGGCTAATCTCACTTGAACCTGAAGACAATGGTACACGCAGGTCAGAAATGGTTATCCCTAGATGATAGATGTAGAGTTCAGAGAGGGAGAGATACTTACTAGAGGTTACGGAGCATAAGCCTGGCAGAACAAGGATCCAAATCCTCAGATCTTAACATTACTCCACATTCTTAATTTAAAAACTCAGGGACCTTAGAATAAAACTCACATTCCTTATGAGCATCTGTAAGACCCTGCAGGATCTGGCCAGCTCTCCCATGTCTACTGGCACTTCTGTCCCTTTTCTCACTGATCTGCTGCCCCTCTGGCCATTGTTGTTTCCTAGAACCCATTAAGCTCTTTCCCGCCTCTGGGTCTTTGCATTGAAGTTCTTTGCCTGCTTCTTCTCCTTCAGGTCTTATTTCAAAAGCATTTTCTCAGGGAAAAGATTGCTATCCTATTGAAGTAGAACACCCCTGTTATTTTCTTCCTTAGCACTTTCCTTCCCAGCCCTTATCACGATCTGTACAGGTAATTACAGCTACAATATGGGGATACCCTGTGCCATTGAAATTCCACTTATAACTTTTGACTCCCCCCCAAACTTAAATATAGTCCCTCAGTTTTCATGGGGGAATGGTTCCAGGATCCCTGCAGGTACCAAAATCTAAAGATGCTCAAGTCCCTATGTAAAATGGCATAGAACAATGTGGACAGCCACCCCCCTCCCCGCACACCCTCCCCGGTTTCCAACAGAGAATCAAAAATAGTGTTTTCATTTTCAATCTGTGGTTGGTTGAATCCATGGATATGAAGCCCAGGGCTGACTGTATGTTTATTGAAAAAAATCTGCATATTAGTGGACCCATATAGTTTAAACCATGTTGTTTAAGGGTCAACTGCATTTTATCTATTGAATGAACAGAAATTAATTGAATTATTCATTTATTTAACAAGTATTTATTGAGTACCTACGAAGGGCCATTTTTTTCAGGAACTGAGGTTATAATTGTGAACAAAACAGATACAAATCTGTGCATGATGGGGAGGCTTCTAGCGGGTAGAAGAAACACAAATGGAGTTAAGTGTCACTGCAAGGGTTTGGGCTTGGGAGACTGGGATGATGGTGCTGCTATTTGCTGAAATGGGAAAGAGAGCAGGTTGGGTAGATGGGAGGGTAAAGGAATAGTTTTTTATATTAAGTTTGAGATACTCTTTAGACAGTCAGGTGGAGATGTCAGTTCAGCAACAGTATATGTCTCAAACTTTAGGGCAGAGATCTGGGCTGGGACTATATTTGAGAGTCATCTGAGCACTAATCATATTAAAAGCCACACCAGAGATGAGTGATCATACTTAGAGAAAAGGTCCAAGAACACACCCTCCACATGTAGAGGTCACAGAGTTAAGGAAGAAGCTGAGAAATGATGAGAAAGGTAGGACTAGGAAGCAGAGTCTTCACTTGAGAATGAAGATGGGAAGGAGGCATTGGAAGTCTGAAGAAAGAGAAAGCAAGAAAAAAGAAAATGTCATCTAGGAAGAGTGAATGAACCAGAGAAATACAGTGTGACTTTATGGCAGTCTAGGGCCCACGTGAGGCTGGTGGTCATTAATTTAAAGGGAGTCCGGTTAGCGTTAATAGGTATTTTTCTCTCCCCATGTTCAGCTGTGAAGGTTCATGAGCAGAGTTGATGGAGAGCTTTGGTTGAGTCAAAAGAGTACAAAAAAACAAGGGAAGAAAAGGAAGATGAGGATGGATGCAATGGCAGGGTTAGATGAGTGAGCATGGAATTCAAGCTGGATAGAAAGGAAAGTAGAGATATGGAGGGATTGGGTGAGGAAGGGACAGTAAAAAGTAGCTGAAGGTCCCGGGGAGTTGAGGGTTATTTTGAGGTTGGTACTAAAGGATAGGTGGTGGTCTTTGACAAAGATGTTTGAAATTGAAATTAAGGCATTGAAGTCTCAAGTATGAGCAGGGAGGAAGCAATGAGGTGGAAGGAGAAGCAGAGGTTGGGGAACTGAGAAGCCAGGATATTGGAAGAATCATCTGTGTGCATATTGAAATTATCAAGAATTACGACAGATTAGTGTTGGAGAATCTTAGCGAGGGCTGTGGGAGTAATTAAGATAAGGTATGTATATGCCTGGCACAGGGTGGGTTCTCAATCAATGAAGTCTGGTTATTTATTTGCTCAACATTTGTTCTGGGCATGGGCTTCTCCATTAGTTGCTTTCAAAGCAGAGCTTCCCGCCCGGCCAGCATGGCTCAGTGGTTGAGCATCATCCTATGAACCAGGAGGTCATGGTTCAATACCCAGTCAGGGCACATACCCAGGTTGCAGGCTTGATCCCCAGTGTGGGGCATGCAGGAGGCAGCTGATCAATAATTCTCTCTCACCATTGATGTTTCTAGCTCCTTTCCTTTCCTCTCTGAAATCTATATGTTAAAAACAAAACAAAACACGAAGCAGAGCTTCGCAGAAGGTTGTGGCACTGCATTGAGGGTGGGGATGAAGATTGGGGAACACAGTTGTGAGCCTGGCCTCAAGGGAACATCCTGTGTCCCTGTTGCTGAGGCTGCCCCATAGTCTAGGGTCCAGTCCTTCTGCTGGCTGCAGGCTGGACTCCCACCAGAGCGTCATGCCTTTGGCTCAGCAGCAGCAGCAGCAACAGATGGTGAGAAGTGGGTGGGTTGGGGGTATCTGCAACTGATCCCACAGTTGCCAGATTAATGAGGCCTCATGCCCGCCTTCTTTTCTGCTGTGTGCCAGCTGACAGTAGCTTCCTTTGCTGGGGTGGGTTTGTTTGTGGGAAATTTTTTGGCAGTGAAAGCTCAGCACCTGATTGAAAACTTCCTCTGCCCCTCATACCTCTCCTCCACTGTCTCCTAGCCTGTATTCTGTATTCTGGGGCCATTTGCTTGCCCCTGGGGTTCCTCCTGGTGTGAGTCTGATGAAGCTGACATCAGGTAATCCTGTTCCTGCATTTACAAATGGGGAAACTGAGGCCTAGAGAGTTTCATCATTCATTCTGTGGCAGGAGGCTCAAGACTCTACACACATTCCATGACCCCCTGGTATCTAGTTTACATCCCTGAGTAAAGATCTTGGGTTATTCATATTTGAGGTTGAGACATATATAAGCAGGTCAAATGGGCAGTGAGGTCATGGAGATAGGGGAGCACTGGGAGCCAGATTACAATGAAGATAATGGGGTCCTGAGAGAAGACATCACTGTAAGTGAGGAGGGAGTCTGACACACAGGACCAGGCTAGCAAACAGTCCCTAAGATAAGGAGCACTAGTTGTGAGAATTGGGTAAAGCTCTTCTTAGCCCACTCTGACCAGGTTCCCCTGGCAAATCCAAAAAAAACGATTTCACTAAGTTAGGAGGCCAAACAACTCTGTAGTGGGATGGTTCTTTCCCCAGCAAAGTGGGATAAGAAATAGGGAAGATGCAGCCTAAAGATGAATGAGAGAGAGAAAGAGCAAGCAAGAAAGATGAGCCCTGGAGATGAGCAAAGATGTTGAGATCTTCTAGTCAGTGGGGTGGCAGGAATTGAAGCACCAAGGAGCAGCAGAGGGCAAAGATAGGTCCGTGCCTCTGAATGGGTAGCCCAAGAGGAGCCTTAGATGCATGGCAGCCTGGGCAGGGACACAGCAATGACAATCTGGAGGTGGGTGGGGATGGAACTCCCAGCAGTGGGGACAGCAGGTATTTGGAGGAGCATTGGACATCCAGGGTGTGTCTGTAGACCAATACGGGACTCATCAACATGGTCACACTGTCATTAGGCAAGTGGGACAAAGATATAATCAAACTTAAACCAGTGAGGCAAAGTTGTCTAACTTTTTCACATAGTAGCATACAGACAAAAATATTCATTTATTTCCATAGTGTAGAGAAAAAGGCTGTATGGGGCCATATATGAATGGCTTGTGGGGGAGGGTCTAACATCCCAGGGCCTGGCTGCTCAGAAGGTTGAGGACATAGAATGAGCACATCAATAAGAATGTGTTCACAGGTTGGGGAGCTCTGTAGGAAGGAGTGCATTTTTCTCAGGTAATAAGAAGTCCAGAGGACACATCCAGGGCTGCTGTAGCAGCTTAGAGATGCCACTGAGAACCTAGGAGCCTCATGTGTTTCTAAGCCACCACCCATGCTTCTTGAGGGCCACCTTCATGGTTGCAACATGGCATCTGTAGCCCCAGACATCACACCAGCATTCCAAATGGGAAGAAAAAAAGAGGGTGAGGAGGGCAATGCCAAAGGGAAACCTGTGTCAACTGTTTGCTCTCTTTTAAAGAGCTTTCCTGGAAGCATCACTGCTGCCTCGCATTGGCCAGAGCTGTGTGATGTGGCCACCTCTAACTATAAGGAAAATTGAAAGATGTTTTGCAGGTAGATGTTTTATTTGTTGTCCTAATAAAATCAGAGTTCTGTTAGGGAAGAAGAAGAGGTTTAATATGGATAGGTCTGTGACAAACCTTGTGCCATATTTAGGGAGCAGTTATAGTGGTCTTGTGTAGCTCGACCACAAGTTGTGAGGCAGGAAGAGGAGAGAGATGAGGCTAGTTAAGCAGTCATGATGCAGGGCCTTGGAAGTCATGGACTATATTAAGTCTGGACTATATCACCTGGGTGATGGGACTCCACTGATGGTATTTAGGCAAGGGAATGATTTAGTCAGAGTAGTGTTTTAGGCAGATTATTCTAACTGAGGGGATGGAAGGTGGCTGTAGAAGGTGAGGAGGGGATCTCCTATGAGGTTAGTGCCAGAATCTATGTACATAGAAGGTGTCCAGTTAATAGTCAGTGAGATAACACAAACTAGGATAATGGCTATGAGGAAGGCATGAGTTTGAAAAATTTTCAGGAGGTAAAATTGGTAGGGTTTGGTAATCGATTGACTGATTGGGGAAGGAGTTTGGAGTCCAGGAATACTCCTGGGTTTTCCATAATTCACTGGCACATGGATCACAAGAAAAGGAGTGGGTCTGAAGTATATCATTTGTTCACAAATCACGTAAGAAATTGGTGGCAGAGCTGGAACTTGAACCCAGGTCTCCAACCTCTATCCTCTGGAGCCCAGAAAAGCCATCCAATGAAGTCTTTGGAGCCTTTCCCCTTTTCCACACACAAGTCATGAGAACTCATGGATAAAGTTAATATGGTAGAGGCACCTTGCTCCTGGAGGGTCTAGTTTGATGAGGGTATACTAAGGGGGCGGCGGGGCCACCATAAACACCACCCTTGCTGTAAGTCATTGGTTCTCACCCTTCCTAATGCTGTGACCCTTTAATGCAGTTCCTCATGTTGTGGTGACCCCCAACCATAAAATTATTTTCGTTGCTACTTCATAACTATAATTTTGCTACTGTTATGAATCGTAATGTAAATATCTGATATGCAGGATGTATTTTCATTGTTACAAATTGAACATAATTAAAGCATAGTGATTAATCACAAAAACAATATGTAATTATATATTTGTTTTCCGATGGTCTTAGGCAACCCCTGTGAAAGGGTCGTTCGACTCCCAAAGGGGTTGCGACCCACAGGTTGAGAACCGCTGCTGTAAGTGATGCTAAGGAGTCAGGGAGAACCTGGCTTGAGCATCAGCTTCTCCCCATAACTATTTGCTCTAACCCCTGCTTCATTCTTGGCTGGCACATGAATTTCCTATTGCTGCTGTAGCAAATTACCACAAATTTAGCGGTTTAAAACAACACAGATGCATTCTCTTATTGTTCTAGAAGTCAGAATTCTAAAATCAAGGTGTTGGCAGGGCTGTATTCTTCCTGGAGGCTACAGGGGGGAGTCCATTTCCTCACCTTCTTCAGCTTCTAGAAGCTGCTGCATTCCTTGGTTCGTGGGCCCTTCCTCATACCACCCCCAACCTTTCGCTTCCATCATCACATCCACTACTAATGGATCCCTTTGCCTCCCTCTTATAAGGATCCTGTGATCACATTGGGCCCTCCTAGATAATCCAGGATAATCTCTTCATCTCAAGGTCCTTCACTGAACCACATTTGCAAAGTTCCTTTTACCATGTAAAGTAACAAGGTCCAGGAATTAGGATGTGGACATCTTTGGAGGGGCCATTATTCAGCCCACCATAGCCGAGCACTTTCACTGATATTCTTCTTGTGTTCAGCCATGCTGATGAACAGTCCTTGCCCTTGATGAGCTCACAGTTTAGGGGTGAAGTCAGAGAAATAACAGCAAATTACTCTGCAGGGTGAGAGACGGAAGCACAGGGTCCGTGGGGCCCAGAGGAGTGGCGAATAATCTAGTCTTGGAGGTCAGGGAAGGAGCTCCAGAAGAGATGGTATTCATGTGAGACCATATTCACTTGGAATTTTGAAGAATCCTATATAATAAAAGAGTAATATGCAAATTGTCCCCTCGACCGCAAGTTCGATGGGAGTTCGATGGGAGTTTGACCAGGGGGCGGGCCAGCCTGCCAAATGCTCACGGCCTCTCCACCTGGCCAGTACCACCCCTGATCAGCCCCACCATCCCAATTGGGGGCAGGCTGGCTGGATCCCACCCATGCACGAATTCGTGCACTGGGTCTGTAGTATGTAAGAATTAGCTATATGAACAATAATGATGATAGTAATACTAGCAATCATTTACATAGTTCTTACTATCTACTGGGTTGTGTTGTAAGTACTTAACCTATTAATGCATTTGATCCTCTCAATACCATATAAAGGGGGGAACCTCCTTAGCACCTGCCTCCATCCCTTTACCAGCCCCAAGAAGGCCTGCCTCAACTCTGCCTTGCCTAGCCACTCGCCAGTGCACTGCACAGGCTGTTCAAGCTGCCTTCCCTGCCCCGAGCCCCTCCTGAGGGCAGCTCCCCCGCCATTCTTTGCCAGCAGGCCATGTTTGCAGTATGTGCCTCCAGCCTTGACCTCATCCATTTGAACCAGGTTGGTCTGTGTGAAGGAGAATTAGTGATGCCAGCAGCCTGTAAAGCTCACTAGCCAGGGCCAACATGGTTTTTCTCTCTGGAATCTGAACTGTTTATTCATGGAGAATTGGGCTCCTTGGTAAAGGGAGCATCATTAAAGGGAGGAGATGGGATGGCTTGAGTCCCTGTAGTGACCGAGCACTGAGGAGTGACCAATGGGGTCTCTGATTTGCTTTGGGACAATCAGATCCCCTGCTGCTGTGAGACTGGAGTTATTGTTGTGTTTCAAAAGCAGCTCAGGTCTCATGAGGCCGAGTGAGATTTCCAAGAGCTTATTCCCACATGTATCCCCTGACTATTCCTCCCTCCCTTACTTGAGATGTTCTTTGCATCCAGAGGAACCCACTCCCTTGTGCTGAGGGCCCCACCCAAGCTCTTTACTTCTGGGAACTCTTTCGGGCTACTGTTTAATTCCTACTACTCTTCATCCAGTGCTAGGAACTTGACATATTCTTATCTCTGACCCATCCTTCTCTGGTAAGGCATCTCAGAGACATGAAACGATGTACCCAAAGCTCATTCTTTTCCCATCACGCCACTCCCTTTCCTTTCTGGGCCCAGATACTCCTCCCACTCCCCATAGGGTTTCAACATTTCCCATAATTCTCCTCTAGCACAGAAATTACCTGGTGTGGCTAAATAATTATTGCATAAGTTTCGTCTTTATAACAAAACTCTAAATTTCCATTCCTGTTTTTTCATTTTGTTTTGTTTCCTGTCATAACCCACTGCACAGTGCCATGCAGAAAATAGGTGGAAGGAAAAAAAAGGCTGAATGTGTTTATTCATCGTTGGGTTCCTTGCTCAGTGCCTGGCATATGACAGATGTTCAGAGAGGGGATTCTTGGGTAGACAAGGCTTAGGCTGGTTCCCCCACCCCCACCCTGCCTACCTCACAGGTAGGTGGGTCCAACAAATGGTGGTATCGCATTGAAAGGTCATGGTGTGGTGCAGTAGACAGATGTTGGGTTGGAGCCAGATGATATGGGGATACATTCCAATTCTGCTACATGCTATACAGCCTTGGGCAAGATACTCAAGAGAGTCTCTGAGCCTGTTTTTGTCAGATGTAAAATGGGGATTATACTATGTGTCTCCCCGGATTTTTCTGAGGACTCAAGGCCCACACAGTGAAAGGAGCACAAACCAAGGTGCTCCTGATTCACACAGGCCTCACCTCTTAGGGAGACCCAGAGGGCAGTGCCAAGGGCACCAAGTTGGCTTTGAAATCTTCATGCCTTCCAGTCCTATCCTCAACTCCTTCCCATCTTGCTGACTTTTGGTGGTTTCATTAGATCTGTCAACAAATAATTTCATCTTCAAACACTGATGAACAACAGTGTTTAAAACTATCATTTTTAGTCTTTCTTTGTCAATTTGCCTATAAACAAATGCCATGGGTCTGTTTTTCCAGTAAAGATTTGGGGAGGGGTTAGCCCCAGACACTGCATTAACCTAAATTTCCCCTGTTCCTTACATAAGGGGACTCACCTGCACCTTTCATTGTGGTGAGGGCTGCCTGGTAACTGTTTTGCTCTTAGGATGACAGATTGGCTCCTAGCCAGGGTGGTATAACTGGGGGCTTTGGGATCAGACAGGCCGTGTTTGAATTCTGTTTTCACCACCTACTCACTTGTGCAAGATACCAAATCTCTCCGAGTGTCTTTTTGCTCAATGTGAAAGAAGGACGCTACCCCTCGGGGAGCTGGCAGGACCAAATGCATAGTGCCTAGCATACCTGAGAGACTTAATAAACATCAGTGCCCTTTCTAGAAACAATTTCTTAAACCTCAATAACTTTGCTGGAAACCGTTTAGAAGAATTACATGGCATCCTGGAATGGTATGTGAGTCCACTTTGCGTCTGAACCAAGAGTAGATGAAGCTAGACTTGCGTAGGGAAGCCTTCTGGTAACTAACCTGGGGTTGGGTGATTTTAAGCCACTTTTCATTCTGCTGCAGAAACAAAAAAAGATGAGACTGGAGAAATGCTATTCCTTTAATTGAAGGAACACTTTTATGTTCTCAGGTCTATTTTAATCTTAAGTGCCGATTATGCATCATTCTCTCCTGTTAACAGACACTTCTGTAAGTGATCTGCACAGAGAGAAATATGATTCTTACATAAATACTGCACCATGAGAAATTATCTTATTACCCAATATGCCAAAAAACTAATAAGATAAAGGAACGGTATGTGTCATTTTTGGACAATATTAAAACTTGATTTTAGCTCCTAGAAATAAAGCATAATTTCCTTTTATGATTCTCTTTTCCAGGTAGAACAAAGGCAGTGAAGGGTGTAAGGATATTATATAGCTGTGCTCTGTGAAGTCTGTGGAACGGATCCAGGCAGAATGGCCTCACATTAAGATTTTAATGACTTTTCTGTTTAGAAAACACACTCTTGCTGTTAATACTGTCTGGCCAGGTATGATTTTCAAATTTGCAGATGAAAGCAAGAACCCCCATCTCCTATTTAATTGTACAAGTGCTTGCCTCGGTGTGTGTGCATGTGAGTCTGTTAAGGAACACGTGCGCAGTATCTACAGAGAGGAAGGGCCAACAACAATGAGAACAGGACGTTTCCTGAGTCATCTATGGAAAAGACGATTAAGTGCTCAATTTTGACAAGGTTAGGGTAGCCGGACCCAAATATTGACTGAGTAGAGGCCTCACAAGACTTTGTTTCAATTGTACTTTTAAACTCACAAATATACTTTTAAACCACAAATGTTCTTTGGGGTTTAAATGTTTTATTTACATGTGAACAAATAATGATTGGTGTTGATTAAAGAAATGTAAACAGGACCTCGCCCAGCCAGCATGGCTCAGTGGTTGAGCGTTGACCTATGAACAAGGAGGTCAAGGTTTCATTCCCAGTCAGGGCACATGCCTGGGTTGCAGGCTCAATCCCCAGTGTGGGGTGTGCAGGAGGCAGGCAATCCATGATTCTATCTCATTATTGGTGTTTCTATCTCTCTCTCTATCCCTTTTTGAAATCAATAAAAATATTTTAAGAAAACAAACAGGACCCGAGTTGGTGAAAATTTCTGGCTGTACACATCACCAGGTCAGTATTTGATCCTGGGTGGCCTACATGAGCAGTTCTGGTGCTGGCAGTGATGATGTGGAATGGTTACAGACACCATCACGTGCTTTTGATTCTTTCCCCTTCCTATCTCTTTGACAGAAATAACACTAACTAAATGCCTTCAGCCTTCTCTGGCATGCAATTTTTCATCCCAGCACAATATAATGTACCGAGGACCTAAAAGAAATTTAATAATCCCTGCATTCTTGTGATTTGTTAGACCTTTCCAACAAACATATAATATTTGCTTGGAGATAGAAGGTAACAGGCTCACTCGCAGCAAGATGAATGTTTCATTAGATGGTAGGCAGGCACGTTGTGCTGGTACTGGGAAGTGCTGCCAAGAGAGTATAAGCAGAATGTCCTTCTATGGGTATTTTAAAGACCTATTTAAATACTCACAGTTTTTTGTGTAACTTTCAGGATAGATCTGCTGGAGGCTGGGGAAGGAACTGTATGGACCTAGTAAGATTCCACCAACTTCCAATATTCTGAAGTAGTGTATCCACTCAAGTGCACTCAATATTTTTAGATACCATACACATGTCTGTGAAGCTCTGTTGTTCCTGTGGGCAATCGTTAGTTTGAAGGCTCAGTTTTCTTCAGAAAAGAAACACAGGGCCTTGTCTTTAAGATAAAACTAAAATAAAAACCTTTAAGTTCAACTATGTGAAGTTCAGGCTAATGGAGTTTTAATATTTGGCTTGGCTAATTAGGTACCATTCTTTGCCCTGAATTTAATTATCCCAGCCACTGAGGTAATTTAATATAATAATAATAAAGGGGCTAATGAGAAAGGAAAGAGAACCTGACTCTTCCTTCATCTGCTTCATTGGGGGTATTTCTGCTTCAAGTGTCAGTTTATGGATGGTGATATTTTACGGGGATTATGAATTTTCAATTAGTGAGAAAATGAAAGTGAAAGGCAGACAGTAGGTCCTCAGTGAGTGATTGTATCAGGAAACCACTAAAAAGCTCATCTGTAAAGTTCAGGGCATATTTCAATATGACTCCATGATACCTTAGGCAGCTCTTCCTCCCTAGGTTGAGTTTCAATCATGTTCTTTATTCACTGTCTGAATAAGTCCTTGGTTACCGTTTCTATTCAAAGGTAAGAAAGTCAAATATATGCTGCTTCTAAGCAAAATTGAATGGGAGAATAAGAAGGTGACCTTTCTTGTTTAGCTGTCACTCCGAGTACAAATGGTACGTTCCCTTAATTACGCTCAAGCTCTGCCTCTCACACCCGAGGCGCTGTGCGGGAGAATCCGGTGGATTCAGACCCCAGTGGGAAACTTGCTGGCTATTTCAAGCAACTTGATCTCACTGAGCCTCAGTATTATCATCTGTGAAATGAGGGCAGTGCTATCTCCTCTCCCAGGTTGCTGGAGGAGAAAGTGAGAGAAAGCAGAGGCCACCACACAGCCTATAATAATCAATGCTCTGAAAATGGTGACTCCCTTTCACCTGAACAAGTCACAAGTATGCTTATAACTGAGGAACAGGCATGAATGTAGCACAATGCCAAACATAACGGCCAATGTGCCAGCTTATCAACCAAGGCAGTGTTCCTCACACTGTAAAGTACCGGCGATTCACCTGGGATTCTGGTTAAATATAGATTCGCATTTGGCCCGAGAGTCTGCATTTAACAACTCCCAGACGCTGCGGATACTGCCGGTTGGAGATCATACTTTCAGTGCCACGGAACTCGGAACTAGGGCAATGACTTTTGAATACTGAGTTGACTTTTGCAACTTAGTGAAACAGAGTTTTACTCTATCTTTTTGTTTGTTCAATGATAAAAATACTGGGGAAAGCTGAAGATGCTACAGGAAAAAAAAGTTTGAATGAACACATTTAAAAATCTGGGAAGCTCAGATCCATTCTACACACTTTCATTTATTGTCTGGACAGATAAAGTACAAATAATTCAAACACAACAAGGTTATGGAAAAAGAACCAGTTACAATACTTTCCCTCAGAAATCATCTAAACTAGCAAGATTAACATGAAGTCATTCATTATAACTAAAGTATACAACTGCCTGGTCCTAAGATTTCTTCCCCCCCCAGCGTGAACACTTTATAGAGGAGAGGTTTTGGCATGCCTTTCCCACTATGCTTACTTAGCAAATGCATCAAAACTTTGCCAGCAAACTGCATTCATTCATAGCAGATGACGTAAAAAGGTTTCCCTGAATGTTGAACGAGTGTTCTCTGAACTGAAATCTGTTTTGTGTTTTGTTTTTTTTCAAAATAAAAAAGAGGAAAAATTTTAAAAAATGTAAAGGAGGAGTCTACGATGCAGCCTTGTTTTTCGGTACTCTCTACACTACCACGACTACTACAAAGTTCGCCTCTTCAGTGTGAAAACAGCAGTCTGTCTGCATGCACTTAGTGGGTTCAGCATGGGGAAAAAACGCACAAAATAAGCACAAGTTATAAATAACCATAACATTTTATTACCATTAAGACTAAACTTGTATTGAAAAGGTTTTATATAACAAGACAAGAAAAGCAATAGCAAATTTAACTATCAACTAGATTATGCATAGCGAGTAACTGTTTCTATTACCCAGGGAAGAGCATGAACCCTTGTATTTTTTTGTTTTGTTTTTGTTTTAAATATAGAACCGTACAAAGCACAAACGTACTAAAATGATCAGTGCACTGGACATGGGAGAATGCTCCCTCAGCCATTTTGTTCCCTTAGCTCTGTTTTGTTTCCCCCAATCTGAATTACATGAAAATAAAGACCCAGTTGTTTTTATTTTTCTACTGTGCAGTAAGAAAAAATATTCACAATAAACATGACAATATACCAAACAATAGTTCTACACAAGTTACCTTGATACCTCTTTAACTGTCACTTAAATAGCATAAGAAAACATTTTAAGACATTACAAACAAAACTAGCCAAGTGTTACAACTTATAATAAATTAACCCAAAGAAAAATAACTTTATATATATATATATTTATATTGTATATACACATACACACACAACAGAATGACACAATAATATGCTTCTTCCCATAGTTTAAGTAAACAAATAAGTAGTCTAGCCAATCTAGCTATATTTGATCTCGGCCATAGGCATCATCACATCAGCGATTAAATAAATAAGTGTTTCAAGCAACAAAAACAGTGTCTCAAATGTACCAACACAGCCCAATTCTATCAGCATGGGCTACAAAGTGAATTTGAAAACTCCTTAATGAATTGAAAGCAAACGTATCTTTTGTTTTCCTTTCCTAAACACATTACATTTAACTATGATACTAAGATATGTAAATAATTTCGTAGCACCTACTGCTCAGACTAAGAAAGTTTTAGATCAAAAGGAAAAGTAATCTTTTAAATTTTTGTTCTGCTGACATCCCATACTGATGACTTAAAGAAAAACTGTCTTTCAACTCATCTCCTTGCTTTTGGGTTTTGACTGTGGGGAACTGTGGTACCCTGGGTAGAACGAACACTCCTTTCCCCTAGTAATTAATAATTTTTTAATTATTATTACATGCTATGAAAAGATATGAAGATCATCTGTTTATAGCCCATCCTTCAAAAAACAGTCTACGAATCCAGTTTAAAACACACATCTTGATCTCTAAAAAGTTACCAGTGCAGTATGAACGCGACAAAGTTGTCAATTTCCCCTAAATTAGCCAGTCAAAATATTTTTTCTCAAATCCAGATTCTCTTGTAAAAATTCTTTATATTTTATAAAAATAGATTTTTCTTGAAACCCATTTTCAGCAAAGAGACCACCTCTTTGGCAACAATGTTAATGTTATTAAATTGTTAATGTCATCAGGTATCCCCCTGGCCCCCATCCCCTAACAGAAGACTGTTTTAGTTCACATGATATAAAAGAAAAAAGGAAAAATAAAAAAATTTGCAAAAGTTTTTTTTCATTTTTGCAATTTTTATTATTCCTCTTTAATTTGTGTGGGTATTTTTTTTTTTTTTTTTACCAATCTGAGTGGATCAACATTTTGACAAAAAAGAAAAATCTTTTTTTTCCCTTCTTTGAATCCCATTACTTTGTAAAAATTGTTTTATTTTTATTATTTTTTTTGTTTTTTATTTTTCTTCTTCAAATGAGCGAATGGTCATCTTAAAAAGACCCACCTTCAAGGAAGGTAGTAAAGTTAGCTGGCTGGGTAAAAATCCCTGCACATCGCTATCTATGTATATTATATTCAACAACGACAGCTATGAAAGAACATTCAATGCATCAAAGGTATTTTTTTTGTTTTTTGTTTTTTTTCTAAGCATTATAAAATCCTTTCCTGGTACATCTCAGGATAATCCAATGTTTTAATACTTAGGCAACACTGGCTTATAAAGTCCATGGTTGAATATAAGCCTTGAAAGGTTTGTTTCTCTCTCTCTCTTGTGTGTGTGTGTGTGTGTGTGTGTGTGTGTGTGTGTGTGTGTGTATCTGTGTGTGTGCACACATGTGTTTTGTTCGTATATAC
>NW_005364671.1:1845535-1957755 GCF_000412655.1 Myotis brandtii
TATATTTTTTTAAAATAATTAAGGATGGGAAATTCAGGATTTGTGGGCTTTGTTGGTTTTAAAGGAAACTTGCAAGACTCGGTCTCCCAGGCGGTACCCGTTGAGGCTGGCGATGGCCATGGCGGCCTCGTCATAGTTGGTCATGGTGACAAAACCGAATCCCTTGCACTTGTTGGTGTTGAAGTCGCGGATGACCTTGACGTTGTTCACTGCGCCAAAGGGACCAAAGAGCTGCCAGAGGACACTCTCATCGGAATCGGGGGAGAGGTTGTAGACAAAGATGCACCAGCCTGTTCCTGTGTGACCAGGGATGTTCATTCCCACAAGACTTGTCATCCCATCAATGGTGATTGGGGAGAACCTGGGGGGACAAGCAGAAGGGGGGACTGGTCCAGACATCAGTCTGACCAAGGATAACACAGAGATGCACAGACACAGACACGGGGCAAAGGGCTGAGTGAGTGTTTGCAGGAGAGTCTTCAGGGTTTAAAAACCAAAATGCAAAAACTCATGTCTGTGGCATTTCCTCTGATGGGAATGGCTAGGTTGGCTGAGGCACGTATATGTTAAGAGAAAGGCCTAGGTCAGTTCCAAAAAACCACAAGGAACTCCCATAGCAAGGCTCTATCATAGTTCTAGCACAGAATATGTTCATAGGGTATCCACCCTGACCCTTATCCTCCCTCCCCACGGTAGACAGTGAGTTCTTGGGGAAGGGGCTTGATTTCATTCATTCTGTTGCTCCACTTATTTATTCAGTGAAGCACATATAGGAATATCACATAGTGACATGTAGAAACTCAATAAATGTTTATTGATTGAATGAGTGAGTAACATTGGTGGAAGTCAAAACTTGGGAAATTTTATTTAATTTTTAAGGTAGATTAAAGGATGACTCTAGAAGTGCTGAAGTCTTCTTCCCTCTTGCTTAAAAACAAATAACAAGACAAAACCAAAAATATCATCGTATAGATTCTTAGAAGGGCAAATCCATGTCTAAGTGTTATTTGCATTATTTCTGAAGACTGTCTTCACCTTTTCTCTTCCAACCGAATGAACTGACCTCACTCAAGTTTATAGGTAGAGAACAGTTAAGTGTTTATGTTAAGGCCAAAGTCAGGGTCAGCAAAGAGGTTTCAATTCTAGTTGGTTATGGCTACCTAGAGTACTTTGGTAGAAAGGATTCTGGGTCCAAATTTGGTTTAACAGGACAAGAGAATGAATGCTTTTATCAACCAGTGATGTTTACTGGGGGTGGGGACCTGGAGGAGGTGGCAGCCACGCATGCTGCCTCTGTGTCTTTCGTGGCCCCCTCTATGTATGGGCATCTCTCTCTCTCATCATATTATCTGCTAGAGGGTATCAAAGGTCAGGGACAAAGAACTGGGAAAAATGTAAAACGCGTGGGAACAGGCAAGCAGTGTGCTAGGCACCTGGAGATCATCCCCTTCCTGGTACCAGGACTGAGATTGGAGAGACCAGAGCTCTGATAGCGGAGTCTGCTGTCAAGGTAACATCCTTCACTGTGTGCCTGTTCCCATGGTCGGGATACTTACGATGCATGGCCAAGGGAAAGAAATGCCTCGCGCAGGGGGTGTGGTGTGGACTATTAAAGACCGCATCTCCTTCCCTTGACTGTAGGAAGGGGAATTACAGTGTGCAGCTCTACTGAGCAGGATGATGAAGATGCTATGTCCCTAGCAGCTCAGTGGGGCTTATCAAAAGCACATTTGGGAATCTCATGGACACAGTGACATAATGCACTCGACTTCCTGAGATCAGCTTTCAGATTGGGTCTGGAGCACCCGTGTGCTGCATTCAGAGAGCTCTAAAAGCTTTGACTCTATTTCAGCCCCCGAACTCACAAACAGGCTTTAAGTGAACAAAACAGCAAGTTTAAAACACACATACATATATAATCACGGGAGGATTGATAATAACTGTTAAAACCTGTAACAAAAAACACACAAAACCCTGGTTGAGGTGCACACAGATACACTTCATTCTCAGGCTGTGCCCTCAAAGGCACAATGAGGGAAGGCATGGGGGCGGGAAGCAGAAGGTCATCCATGCATTTATGCATGCTTTGGCCAGGGGCTGGTAGTCCAAAATCTGATTTTTCCACTGACAATCGTAAGATTGTCAACCATGATTAACAAAACGTTCTAATTCTGATTTGCTGGAATTTGCCCTCTTAACGGAATCTTGGCATTGCTAAATGCAAAACAGTTTGCTCTGCAAGTTTGCAAAATCAGCTGGCAGAGTTGGAGCCTTTCCCCTGAGGGAAGCCACTCGGAGGACCCGACTATCAAGGGCTCGGTAGCTGTGGCACCTGAACCGTAGGAAGAGCCCGCCTGCAAATAAAAGAAAAAGTGAAACACACAAACACACGTTGTGTGCCCTAAAAGAAACAAACCAACTGAGGTCCGAAATGAAAATTAAGAATTGGACATGCTGGTGGAAGAAAAAAGGAAGAATTAAAAAAAAAAAGTAAAGTTAGTGAATTAAAAAAAAAAAAATTCTAGCCCCAGTCTGTGCCAACACGGACATCTGGCAATCTGTGGAGTTTTAATTACCTCTTTACGCCATAGGCCATATTAAGCAAATTGTCCAGCCTGCAAAGAGAAGGAGGGTCTCTGGGTTAATGCCTCACAGATGGCAAGATCGCTCAATGGAACTATTAATAAGAATGCTCCATTTTCAAAGAAGAAAAGCTCAACCACTTGCCCCAGTGCTCAGGAGCCTATCCACCGCTTTCCTGCCTCCATTACAAGGAATTCGTGTTCAGGTCAATGCTGGAGTTTAAAGCAAGTGTCTAATGAATCTCCCTTTCTTTCAGGGCCTGAATGAATCCCGCCCCCCACCTTTCAGGGCATTTGTGTGTACTTTATTTTACATTGTGTGTGAAATTGTTAAAAGAGGCGGCTTCTTAAGTTGTTCACATTTTATGATAGTGAAACTTGTGAATAAAGGTCTCATATGAACAATTCATGCACACACACAATGCATATCAGAATGGAGCTTTTCTCCTAGTCTAGCTACATTAACTGAATCTTCTTATTACACACATTTTGGGGGGCGGGTAGGAGGAGTTTTGAGGTTAAGATTTTTTTAAAATCAGCTTACTATTTGCAACCGGAAAACACCTCCCGGTAAACTGCTATTCTGTTATAAGCTATTATCTCTCTCATGCTCAGCACCTTTTGGGGACAAGCTATTCACACCACGGGGCAGTAGTAACCATAGTTTCCGCCATTAGAAGCCTGCTGGAAAGGCTTTTTACATAAACACTGCATGTGCTCTCGCACAAAACAAAAATTAGATGACTTGGACTCTTTGTGAAATCATTAACCATTTCCCATTCAAGGGCACGGGAGGACACTGCAGAGGCTGACTTTTCTTCTCATTGTGGCCAGATGGAAGGGCGGGCTCTCTCCCCATGTGATGTTTGAAAAGGAGAAGAACCTTTCATTAAAGGGAAGTTGGGACATGGTGGAGTAAAATAATTATTTAGAATTATTATGGGTAGGTCAAGAATATTCTTATCACTTGCACAGTGGAGGCCGTTCAAACTCAAACTGCCTTCCTGGAGAGAAACCTGCCTTTCAGAACAGTCCCAGGAGAAAGGGAATGCCCCCCTTGCACCGGGAGCTCCCCAGGGGGTGGGGTACCTAAAGGAAACACTGATAAGGCTGGGACACATCTTCCTCATTTTCCCAGGGACTGCTGACGTCATAGTGAGAGCAAAGTTAACACAAACGGGAGCACCCCTGCGCACCTAACCCAGCAGGTACCTGCAGAAGAAAGAGGAGGACAGGCCAACCCACTCTCTCTGGCAAGGATGCGCCTCCTGACCTGCTCTTTCCTTTGACTTTATTAAAGCCACTGCCTTAACCTTAAGTCTACGCTGCCAAATTCAGTCACATCTGTGATGAACTCTTGTTGAACCTGAACCTTATTTGGTTAAATACGGAAATTCGTTTTAAGCCAAGGAATCTGCAGTTTAACCTCAGTCATGGTGGTAAGTTGAAAGGGGGATTGGAAGATCCAATCATCTCATTTGATTGGAGTGAAAACTGAGGCTGGGGGGAGGGGACTTTGGCACAGTGATTCCAGGAGGCAGAGGTTCTTACCCTTGCCCCATCCTTCAGGGCCATGGGCTTCCCTCACCCTCACCCAGCTCTGTACCCAGGTAGCAAGGTGAATGGGCACGTGGGCACCCCTACCTGAACCTCTGGGCCTGGTGGTGAAGCGGGCCAGGGTAGCGCCGGTTGGGGGACTGGTAGAGCTGGGAGAGCAGGGCCTGGCTGGACTTCTGGCTGGGGTTGTTGGCAAACTTCACAGTAATCGGTTCTGTAGCACCGCTGGGCTTCTGGCCGTTCAGCCCTTTGATGGCTTCTTCTGCCTCGATCCTTTTATCAAAGCGGATGAATCCCACCCCTCTGGACACTCCTGGGGAAAGAGAAAGAACCTTAATAAAGAGTGAACAAACCAAACTGGTAAGAAACCCTCCAGGAAGAAATGGGCTGGGCCCCAAGGACATTCCATGGGGAATCGGCCCACTGATGGGGCCAGGGCTGAGCCTGGCTCCCTGAATATCACACACCCACCAAAACGCATCTGCCTGCATTTCTGCCATCATGGCTTTGAACAGGTAACTTCCACCCACAGAACACAGGCATCTCTCACGTCTGCCACTTCCAGCTCTCCTACACCTCCCTGCTCAGTCTTCATCTCCCTGTAGTTGCTGTGACTGATCACCCACTGTCCAATTTCTCACCCTCCAGTGGATCCTCCACAGCTAGCAACCAAGTAATCTATTTGAAGAGCAAACTCTGGCCACATTACACCCTTTAAATTCATTTTCTATACCTTTTTTTTTGGTATCTTTTCAAGTTTTTACCTTGTGCATGGTCTCTGTTCCTCATTGCCTTCCACTCCAAACACAAAATAACAAATAGCCCCCACCCCACCCCAAACCCTTCCATGGCTCCATGTTGCAAATAGATAAAGTTCAGGCTTCTTGGGGTGGCATTTAATATCCCTGATGATCCTGCCCCCAAACCCCTGTTGAGCCTCAGGTCAGCCGTGCTGAGCTGCCAGATGTTCCTAGGACAGGTTGAGTTCTTCCTCGACTTCATGCCTTGACTTGCGCCCTATTCGCCTATGCCAGTGATGGCGAACCTTTTGAGCTTGGCGTTGACTTCATGCCTTGACCTGCGCCCTATTCGCCTATGCTATAGGACGCATCCTATCTGCCTGCCAGATAACTGCAAGTCATCCTCAAAATCCCTGTTCAAACTTTGCATCCTCAATGGAGCCTTCCCAACAATTTCCAGCAGGCACAGCGCGCCTTCTCCTGAGCTCTCACGGTGCACTGGACAGCCTCTAGCAGGTGCCCGGAGCTCTCATGGTGCACTGGACAGCCTCTAGCAGGTGCTCATCACACCGGAGTCCAGTAAGGACTGTGCCTCCTCCACCCTGGACCCCAGGGTTTCCTTCGTCTCTGGACCCTGTGGTGTCCCTCTGCAGTGTCTGTGGCACAGCAGCTTCAATGAAGGTTTGTTGCATGACTTGAAGGAGAAGCACATGCTGAACTGCTTCTAGGGGATGTTTTAAATTGAGAGCGAGTTGGGAGGTGAAAACATTTTGTCATTAAAAATGAAATCTGGGGGTGCCTTGCATTTCTTACTGAGAGGTGGTGGTTGCCCTTCTTTAGTGTGGACCAAGTCCCTCAGTACTGGACCCTGGATTCATATCTCTGCACTGCTTCTGACTAGCCAGACCGAAGTCAGATCCCCCGCTTTGGACCTCTGTTTCCTCCTGTGTGAAAGGGGCCAGTGTGAAGTTCCCTCTCACTCTGTGGGGGCTAACATCGGGGCTAGAGCGATACCTACAGGTTCTTTTCACACACAAATGTAATGCTACCTGGTTGAGGGTTGAAAGAGACTTTGAAGGTCATATAGTTCCACTCTCAACCCAATGCCTGAATCGTCCTCACAGCCCTGCCAAGTAGATCAGCTGCTGCTGGACTGATTCCCACGATGGAGGCTCCTGCCTCCTGAGATGGCCCACTTTCAATGTGGGGAGTTGATTGAGAAGAAGTCTTTCTCTTACGTCAAAAATCTGTCCACTCATGACCCATATCTTCTACCCTATGTAACCATTACCCCTCTGCTCCTATGGATCACAGGGCTCTGGCTGGTGACACTGAGACACAAGGAAAGGAACGACAAAGAAACACTTAACCTGTGACTTGATCAACCAGGATCCGTGAGGTGATGATACGGCCATATTGCGAGAAAAGCTGCTCCAGTTCCTTCTGGGTCATGGTTTTGGGAAGGCCGCTAACATAGAGGTTAGCATCCCTGATGGAGGCAGAGCTCGGGCGGGCATAGGAGACCTAGGAAAAAACAAGAGGAGCTAAATCCATTAGAGGCAACACCTTCCGAGTAGCGAGACCAAGTCTTCCACCAAGATGAGAATGCCTCATCTACCTTTCTAACTCATGGTGTCCGTTTAAATAACTCAGGAGCTCAGATTTTAGCTTCCCTTGTAATAGTAATGAGAACCAGGAGAACAGCAATAGAGGAACAAAAGGAGAGCTGACAATAACTTAAAACAAATGCACAGATAAGGGTCTCTAAGTGCAGAATAAAATAGCTACTGTATTGCAGCTGTTAAATGCAGAACTACCCACGCTTAGAGTTCTGGAGATTTACCTCCTGGGTGTGGGTGTATAGATGATTTACTGTATCCAACACATAATAATCTTTGAATAAATAAAAAAAACCACCCATAAAATTCTGCTCTGTGGATTTCTCTCCTTGGCACCCTCCCCACCTCACCCCCTTCTTCTTGAGCGCATAAAAGCGATCAGGTTCTCTGCGAGATTTTTTATGTTCCATCCTTTGTGCTGCTCCAATCTGTTCCCACAAGGTCTGCTCTCGCTGAATGACAAAGCGCTGGTGAAATGGGGCTGAATGAACATCTGCTTGCAAAACTGGATATGTGACCTTGTCAGAACATCTGCAAGAACCAGTTGCCTTCGAACTTGGAGGCGGAGCAGAGGAAACCACAATAAACACAATGAGGGCGAGGTGGAGAGGAGGGAGGGCAAGGGCAGCAGGAGAGAGATGCGAGCCTCACCGATGCTTATAATAAGTTCGACTTTGTAAATTTGTCCTCCCAGATCTCTCAACTGCTCCCCCCCTCAAAGCTAACACAGAAGTGTAAACAGATCTGAAATTCCATCTGCAAGAAGCCAAATCTGTAGCAGTACACACAAGCAAAGCAAACCCCAGCAGTCATTAATTTTAGACTTTCATTTACTTATTTATTTATTTTTTAAAGAAAACAACATCAGACGTTTGAAATATAATTTACAGCTAGTCTAACAAAAGCACTTTCCTGCTAAAGCTATTTCTGGGGCGGTTATGGCTCAGAATAGATGATGAAAACAGTCATTTCAGAGCACATCTGACAATGTCGGACAGGAAGGGACCTATTTGCCTTAGCATTGTTCAGTTGGGAGTTTTATTTCATCTATAACCAATTTACAAGACTTGCTAAGACTCTAGGGTGTGTGTGTGTGTGTGTGTGTGTGTGTGCAAAAGAAATGGTCCAGGTTAAACTGGACCTCTGGCATTAAGAACTAAAGCTCCAGTAGCGAGGAGGACCTTGTGTCTGAGACAGGGTCTAGCAAAGAGGAACGAGGCATGAGCAGACCCCTCACCATGGCACTCTCTCTCTTTCCATGGCAGAGATGCCAGGTCCCTCTATGGGTTCCACATCTACAATAGATGTTGACTCAACAGGTAAATGATATGAAGGACTAACTTATCTTGCTGATGGAGCAAGGCAGCTCACCTGCAGTGTCTTCACCTTCTAGAAGCTCATGGCTGGCTTCTCCAGGCTCCTCCCCAGGACATGGCTGACAGGCAGAGGGACCTTTACATGGAGGGTCCCGTGTGTGCATTTTTTGGGGTTGGAGGATGAAGAACCAAAAACCCTATGAGACTGTCTGGCCAGGGTGCCACTCCACACGGGGCTCTCCCATGCTGTCTTTTAAGGGACAAAGTCTGGTTATAACCTTGCAAAACATTTCTTTAGGCACGAGGAGGGAGCAGTAAGGAGAAAGAAACAGAAACTTCATGATAATGAAGTTTGTGGTAATGAGAGTCACTCTTGTCGGACCCCTGCCAATTACTGACAAATTATCTGAATGACCTTTGTGTTTCCCTAAAACATACCCTCCTCCCTCTTTGGGTTTGCTCAAGGGGAAAAATTTTCCCACCTACTTCCTCAGCTGCAAATCCTACCCCTCTTTCAGGCGCAGCTCACATGCCACCTCCTCTAATCAGCATTCCCTGATCTCCCAACAGGGCTCACAAAGAGCCGCACCCACAGTACTTAACCTGTCCTGACTTTGACTCACCATCTCTCCATCTAGTCTGTGGATTTCCTTGAGCCCATGGTTGTAAACCTGTGTCTTATTCATCTCTGTGGCTCTAGCTCCCAGCACAGAGCCTGATACCCACGGGGTACTCAACACCCACTGAAAGACTGAATGCACACCACAGCTCACACTGAATGATGCTAACATCAATGGGGTTAATTGTAGCTTGGATTTCTGAGAATTAAGGGGGAATCACTGAGAGTTAAGCATCCAGAACCACAGCTGTGATTCCCCACTAAGCTAAGAGCTAAGGGATAGGCTTCCCATTCTCCAGTGACTGTGGTTGGAAGGACTGAAACAGTGTTGTATGGCTAGACACCATTTAAAGGTCTTCCCAGCAAACATTTCCTGAGGGTCCACTCTGAGCCAGGCACAGTGCTGCATGCTGGGGATATACAACACATAAGGACAAGGCATGGTTTTTTTGCCCTAAAGGATCCCCAAGTGCAATGGGTGCAACAAAGACCACTCAGGAGGTACTCAATAAATGAGTTAAATGGAAGAAGGACTAGTATGCTTATGGACCAATCACCACAATGCCACAAATGTGTGCTATTCCAGGGTGATGTATAGATGCAACTGGAACACAGAGAAGGGAGAGACTAATCTCCCTTTAATTAAGGATTAAAAAGGCCAGGAAGGAGACAGAGCTGAGGTGAGACTGGTGGAGAAACAGGTGGTGTGATAGTGTCAGGGGTCAGGGAATGGTGGCCTGATGATATCACTTCTATTTGAGGACCAACAGGAAGACGAAGGTCAAAGGCTTAGTGTAGGGCCTGCCTGATATCCACAGGGTACATACATGGATTCCCATTAGCTCTGGGCACCCAGAACTGGGGTACAGAGGGGAGCAGGCTGGGACAGACCTGCTGGGAAAAGGAGCTGGCACTGGGAAGCCAATGACACAACCAGAACCATCTCCTCAAAAGACGATTCTGACAGGGAGATTCTCAGTCAAGGAGAATTACTGCTACACACCCCCAGGGACAGGCCCCAGCCACACAGCAGCAGCACGTCCCAAAGGTGAACAGCACCCTGCTTATCTACCCTCTGCCAAGCCAATTCCTGCTGCTTATTTGTTCTCTATTTGCAACCTTACGTCTATTGTTCTCTTAGTTTCCTGTCCAGGAAACATGTAGAAATAGGAGTGGACAAAAATGACAGAAAAAAAGGATCTTCCCACATTCAATATCCAAAACACTCCTTCCAGTATCTAAAAACTTTTCAAATCCCCTCATCCATTTATTAAATCCTCACGGAATGACTACAGGTGGTGGCCCTTTGTTCGGGTGAAACATTTTTAAAGATCCCAAGTCTCAGTTCCTGCAGAGTCAGGCATGGCTGGCTTGTTAACCCCACCGAGCCTAGAGCCTGGGGCTTCAATGCTGGAGGCAGCGCCCTGCAGAAGCCTGTGCCTAAGACCATGGGGATCCAGCTTGCTCCATTCATCCAGGATCTCTGAAGACAAGACTGGCATTTCTAGGCCAGCACTGATCTTGCTCTGGAGCTTGGAAAAAGCTGAAAGGCGGGAGCCTACTCCTCTCTCTCTGGGTAAGGGTGGCCCACAGGGAGAGGAGGATAAATGGCTGACTTTATAAATAATCTTGAGGGAAGATTTGCAGTCACTCCAACTTCCCCATCCCTCTCCATCCCTGCAGGCTCACAGCAGCCCTCCCCCTCCAAGAGTGACAGTACGGCATGGAGCTATGCATCCTGACTGCATCCTGACTGCAGGCAAGTAGTTGACCTTGGGCAAGTCATTATATGTTGATAAGTCTCAGTTTCTTTACTGGTAGAAAGGAGGACAATTCTCCTTTGATGGGTTATTGTAAAGCGTTGAGATAATAGGTTGAATGTGTCTAGCACATACCTAGAATTTAGTTGATAATTAGTAAGTATGATTACTGATGAGTCATACAGGTGTTTGTGGGCCAGCCTGGGACTCCAGCCCTCATTGGGACACACTTTGTAATTTTATCACAAGCAAACATTTGGAACACTGCCAGTGAGTTCCTGTGGAGGCACTGTCCTCGGTCATCCTGGTGGGTCTGGATCGTCCTTGACCACTCCACAGCCATGAAGTAGCCCTAGCACATCCCTACAGGTTCCACTGCTTCCCATCCTCAGAGCGTTTTCCATTTTCCAAAGTGACGTCACAAGGCAGCTCTCAGCGATTCTTGCCAAGGTGGCAAGGCAGGCATTGCCAATCCTCACAGACGGGGCAGCAGGACCAGGGCTGGGGCTGCCCCTTCCCATACAATACTCACAGGTGCCTTCACCTGTGCACTGCCAGGGCTTGGCCTGGGTAGGGAGGGAGGAAGAGCATGGCCTGGGGAAAACCATTTCCTGAATCATCTGGCAACACCTGCTCCTTGTCTGACCCGCCATGGTACAGAAATGGGAGAGGACTTGGAAAACATAAGAAAGGCATCATCTTGGGTGTTATTAGGAAGATAAGATGAGAGGAAAAGCCATCTTCTCTGCCCTGAAAGGGTGTTCCTTCAGGAAAACACTGGCATTAGAAGATCATTCATTTCACCCCTTCCTCAACACTTCCAATGTGTCAGGCCTTGTGCTAGGGGTGAGAGCATCTCTGTTTCAAGGGCCCCACAGGCCGCTGAGGGAAGTAAGCAAACAAGTGAAGAGTGAGACACAGAGGGTTGTTCCTGATGGGGATACTGAGGGGTATACACATTTCATACTCCCTGTGCTTCCTTCCATGTGGAGGGAGCCCCTATAGGAGCAGTGCAGGCCAGGGGAACAGGCGTGCCGACTCTGAATAGGCCTCAGCAAAGGAGATGGGCACATGAGCCTCAGCCGCTGCCTGCTTCCTCCCTCTGGGAGTCAGATGCCAGCTGGAAGCACACTTTCTGCTCCAGGCTCTCAGGTCCTATGGGAGCAGGTTGTGCTCTGATATAGGGAGGCTTGTGGGGACCGGACCACCTGTGATGGGGCGTGTTAGTCTGTCCAAGTGTGGGGTTCTGTGTTAGGAAGCCTATTGTGTCCATGGAATTCATCTGGGACTTAAACAGTATTAAGATGACCTCAGGATTCGATATCTTTTACTCTTTTGCCTCATTTCTCAATGGGTTTAGAACTTGGAGGCATCATTTGTTGGGCACTTCAAATTACAAGAAGGACTTCTATCATTGACTGGGTGTTTTCATGAGCTCAGCATTCTATTCACAAAACTGCCAATTTCTACAAAAACAGATCGTGGTAAGTGGAAATAAAGAGGACAGGTGACATTGGAAATAAAGCACCATCCTTGAAAACTGCTTACAGAAACTTGATGCTATAAGTGGCCTCAAATGTTCAAGGCAGGCCCGGCCGGTATATCTCAGTGGTTGAGCACCAACCTATGAACCAGGAGGTCATGGCTCAATTCCTGGTCAGGGCACATGCCCGATTGTGGGCTCGATCCCCAGTGTGAGGCTTGCAGGAGACATCCAATCAATGATTCTCTCTCATCATTGATGTTTCTATCTCTCACTCCCTTTTCTTTCCCCTCTGAAATCAATAAAAAAATATATTTTTTTAAAAAGTTCAAGGCAGGATCCAAACAGCAGGCCACTCACCTTACACATTTCCAAGGACAAGAAGCTCGCTACTTCATGAGGCATCCTCGTGTGAGGCTTGCAGGAGACGTCCAATCAATGATTCTCTCTCATCATTGATGTTTCTATCTCTCACTCCCTTTTCTTTCCCCTCTGAAATCAATAAAAAAATATATTTTTTTAAAAAGTTCAAGGCAGGATCCAAACAGCAGGCCACTCACCTTACACATTTCCAAGGACAAGAAGCTCGCTACTTCATGAGGCATCCTACACCATCACTGGTTAGTAGACAATTATTTCTTCTACTGAGTTAAAAGCTGTCTTCCCCAGAGTTTCTACCCTTCTTCTATTTCTATTCTAGCTCCACACACTAGGAGCATCCTTCCTGTCTTTATCACCCCTTATCTTGTGAGTCTCACTGGTAGGTACTGGTTAGAATATCAGGCAACTGTATTTTTAGACAGGTCACTTCAAGGAAGTTCTCATTTATCTTACCTTAACTGAAATTGAGCATTTATTCTGGAATGGAAAGGCAACAGAGTAACCTCATTAAGATCAAGAACTTGAGGTTGAAGAGATGTGAGTTTAAATCCAGATCACTTACTGGCTATGTGTCCTTGAGGTAAGTCACTTAACCTTTCTGAGCTGCATTACTTGAATAATGTAGTTTAGAAGCTTTCTAATAGAGATGTTTGAGGATTAAACAAGCTAATGGATATAAGATTCCTGGGCACAATGCCTGGCACACAGTAAGTGCTCAATAAATAACGGCTTTGGTATGATTGCTATGCAGTCAGGCCTTATGCTAGACATTGAAAGTGCAGAGATAAATTCAATAGTTCCTGACATGTAGGACTATTAGTCTAGCACAGGACACACACACAAAAATAGATAATTCCAGAATATCAGGCTGCAGATTTCCCCCAATCTGTTGTAATACCCTACTCTCTGAGCAAGCACAACCTCCCTAGAGCATACAGATCCCCGGGGGACATTCACTTCAAAGAGACCAGGAGAAGAACAGCAGCAGAAAACAGATTCTGGTGCTGCCAGGGCCTTCTAGGAGCAACCCTTTCAAGGACCTCCAATCCTACTCCAAGAGCTGGGAGAGAAGAAAGAAGCCAGCTGGCTCCTGGAAACTACAGCTTTGACTGCAAGGACTGCAGGCAGGACAGGTGTCAGCATGAGGACTGGGGCCACATACTTCCCCCTCCCGCCACCTGATACATGATATTCTGTTATTTGGGGCAAAACCTGATGCTAACATTTCCAAGGGAGTTCTGAATGTGCCACTTCTCCCTGCTCTAACACTTTCAAGGGTTCTCTAGCACCTTGTGATGGAAGTTCCAATCCTTTACCTGAGCATTCAAGTCCGACCTCTCCTCCTACTAATCTCTCCATGCACCTTCCACCTCAATGCAAACAAAAAAAGGTGAATGTGCACTGAAAGTTTCTACTTCCACGTCTTTGTTCTTGCTGTTTGTCCATCATCATGGCAAAAGGGACTCCTGCCCATCCTTCCAGGCTCAGCCTGAATTCTGCCTCCTCCATGAAGCCCAGGCACAAATGACTGCTCTCTCCTTGGACTCCAAAGATGGTACACATTTCAATGGCAGCAGCTATCACACCCTGCCTCCCATCAGCCATCTGTGTCAACACTGAATCTGCCCTAATAGTCTGAGCATTCTGATGGCGGTTTGTGCAGACCTCCTGTGGCATCTAGTTGTGAAGCCTTACATAGGGCAAGTGCTAAATAAATGCTCTCCGAATTGAAATGGAAAGTTGAAATATACTGTATGCAAGGACATTTAGCCCCCGGGAGAAGAAGCGAAAGGGAGTCATGGAGTTGACGAGTATTCAAGAATATCATGAGAGGCTCTGGCACACAGTAGGCCAAATAAATATGTGTTTTAAAACAAAGATGTGGTGATGGATTCGTGTGCTTTACAACTTCTTTTTAAAAGTCCATCAGGTTATGGAGGAGGCTTAGTAAGTACAAGAATTTCGCTGTCTGTCTGGTGGCCCTAGAAGGGAGAGATGTGCTAATGGTGTAATGGCCTGGCTAGTGGAAAAGCCGCTCTCAGACTCAGGGCTTCAGACACTCAGTCACTCTCCTCATTAAACTGCAACTTCTGACTCTTTCTTTATGAAAACCTGATAAGGTCACTGTGGCCACCTGGAAGCTCCATAATAACACTTGCCACTATACAAAGCCTTTTCTGTATGCTGCCCAAGACTCAACAGGACTCAGACTCTGAAACAGGTAGATGGAAACAGTCTTCCCCTCTCCTCATGGAATTTTCACCTTAGAAGTCAACTGTATTCATCTTCATTCTGGGGAGCATTACTTGAACACACACTGTATGCCATGGTGAGATATTATTAGTTCTGTTTTCCAGATGACAAACTCTAGCTCAGTGAGGTCAAGTACTTATCCAAGGTCACAAAGCTGAACTAAGACAAAGCCAGATATGACTTCAAATTTGGGGATCTTTCCCTTATGGTAGGCTGATGTGGACGGACAGTGAAATAAAAGCCGTGTACTTGGCACATACTGCTCTCGCCCTGAAATGTTACCAAGTTGGAAAGATCGCGCTATAATATTTTAGTTAGACTGTTAGAGCTGGAAGGAACCATTCCGTAGACGGGGAAATACGTCCAGAGAAGTAAAGTAAGTTCCCCAGGTCATCCTGGTAGTGTTCGACAGAGCTGGGTCTTGTCTCTCCATCTCAATATAGAGCTCTTCTGACTGAATAATGAGGGGGAAGGGAAGAGGGAAAAACTCAATGACCTTTGATAGGCCACTTATTTGACCTGGGGCTTTGTGATAAGGATGGAGAAGAGATTATTTCCCTGGGCCACTGAGATTTTGGGCCAGCATTGCCCAATAGAATGTTTGGGGACCATGAAAATGGTCTAGATCTATGCAGCTGAATATGGTAGCCACTAGCTACATGTGACTACTGAGTACTTCAAACATACTTAGTGTGACTGAGAAATTGAACTTTTCATTTTATTTAATCTTACTTAATTTAAATTCAAATTATAACCATATATGGGTAGTGGCCACTCTCCTGGAAAGAACAGCTCAAGGCCCAGGAGCAACATGAAGTTACAGCATCTCAGACTGGAAGGGACCTTAAGGATCATTTAGTCAGACTCCAGTCTGGTATAGGAATCCTGTCTTCATCATCCTTAGTGACTCCATTTGAATGTCTTTGACAATCAGGGACTCACTATCACCCAAGGCTAATGTTCTACCCTCGTAACTCCATAAGTTCTCTTCACAGATTCTTGAAATATAGGATTGAGCTTTAGAGTCACTTCAGACTCCCTCCTCCCTCCCCACACCCCGAGGTAATGGAAAAGCAATCATTGTGGGGTGAATGTGTCAGGTTTTTTAAAATCATGAAGCTGAGAATGAGATACAAGACAGCAGGCCAGAGTGGCCAAGAAAGGACCACTATTTCTTGTGATTTAGAGTCCACAGTTCTAACATGGCCAAGGTCTGAGCTTCTTTTTAAAGCAGCTCGCATCACATTGTTGACTGATTTTACACTTGAAGGCTGATAAAGCCCACGCCCCATTCCACGCACATCTAAAAACCTACATGTCCTCCCAACCTGGACCTGTCTAATTTTCTTTTGTAACCCAGACACAGGACACTGTGGATGGCCTCTAAGATGCTGGATCATATCAACCTCACTGGGCAGGGACAGTAGGGAAACCACCTCCCAAACTTCTATCCCTGTATCTGAAATTATTCACTCAAAGGAAGTGAACAGGGCCCTGGGTAGCACAGCAGCCAAACAGAATCTCTCACGGAGACAGCAGCTTGGTATGACTGGGTAAATGGGGCTCCGGTTTCCACTGGCCTTGCCCGTGTGCCCTCTCCTTGCTCCTTGGGGATTCAGTGATCCAGCCGCCCTTGCTGACCTTGGCAGGGGAAGCGCTCCTGCACTGGCTCTGCCTATAGCTATATAATGGGGGAGGAGGAAAAGGCCTTTTTATTATTAACAAGACTGAGGGAGGCAGTCTATTATTCCTGGGTGGGGTGATATCCGTCAGCAAAAAATGATCTGCTAACTCTCCGGAAGCATTAAGAGCAGTGATAGGAGAAAGAATTGCTTATGCCAAGTGCAAAGAAAAGATGCCTCAGCGGAATGGAAGCCTTTAGCAAGGCGGGTGGATGCTGGGGGAGGGAGGGAGGCCCGGATCCCTGATGACCCCTGGCAAGAGCAAGAAGCGGGAGGGGCCAACTGGAACCTGCAAAACTCAAGTGTGGGAAGATTCCCCTGGAGGCACCGTTAGTGCTATTAGAAGAATAAAGTGAAAATGGAGAAATGGCTAAGCCGCATCACAGCCCAGGGAGGCTGGAATAAAGAGCGCGCTCTCCCTCTCCTTCCTGGAGAAGGGAGATGGTTCCTTTTGAAAAGCCTTCCCCTTCTCTAGTCCTGCTCCCCCCTTGAACTGGGCTCCTGCCTCACAATAAAGCGTCTTCTTACTCTCTCACCCCATTTCCCGACTGAGTGCCAACCCTCCTGGGTTCACTGAGTGGCAGAAACAGCCCTTTTCTCGCCTCATCCCTGAAATCACTCACACCTCCAGTTTGGACAAGAGCTGTGCTCTGTGAATGTTTTACTTAGAGTCATAATTTTATAATTTGAGTAATAGCTTAATGCAATTATTAGAAAAAGACAAGACATAAAACCATTTGCAAACATGCAACTCAATGAAAAAAGGAAGGAAATATATAAAGATGGTAACCGCGTTGAGTTGGGAATGGCTGATACTGCCTTCATTATAAGATAATACATTTTCCAAAAAATTCTTCAATAAGCATGTCTTGCTTTTAAAGTGAGTAACAAAGCTCCCAGGAGAGCTTATGAAAAACCAATGCCTAATGCTGACAAAAACCTACCACAACAGCCTGCAAGCTGCTGGTTTCATTCAACAAACACCCCTAGTGAACCTTCTTAGAACTTTACTTTGGCCAGCTCCCTCTCTTGCTCAGCAACCTACTTCCTTGTACAGTTCCCTCGCTTGCTTAGCTCCCTACTTCCCACAGCCCCTCCAAGCCAAATGGGAACCCTGAAGCCGCATGACCACCCGTCTCACTACATTAGAGTCGGTCCTTGGCATGTCTGTGTTCCCTATAAGACAAGAGCTTCCAGAGGCAGCAGCGAACACTTCCCTAATCCTGCTCCTCAAACATGGGTTAAAGTCTAAACAGAGGTCCTATTACTGTGAACGTTTTAGCAGGAGGAATTCCAAACCCTCAAATCCAATTTGGAATCACTTTTTGCTGAAAGGTCTCAGTGTAACTTGAACGTGTATCCAAACTTTGGATAAACATATCCCTCTTTTGAAGTACCACAGAGCCATCTGATTTTCTTTGTTCCTAATTAACGTGAGACCTGGGGCACTGGCCTTGGATTCGATAGTGCGCTTCTTAACGAGAGGCAGGATTCACATTGCAAATTCAGAGGCTGCTCTTTTGGAGCAGATGGAGAGATCCAGGACTGGGACAGGCATCAGTGTGGGGTCCAGGAGTACTGGACATCATTTTCTAGACTCCAGAGCCACTTCACCCAATGCTTTCCAGAGTCTAAAGTGATCTATGTTGGAGCCGACTTGGGGGTGGGGTGGGGGGGTGGAGAACTAAACAAACAGCATCCCCAAAGCCCTAAGTGGGGCAAATCATCTCCACTGGGCTCAGGGTTGAAATGTTGAGAAAAGACTCCGTTTCTCCAGTGAGGCACCAGGCTGCCCTGGCGGGTTGGCAATGCAAGCCCATGGCTGCCTGGCATGCAGCGATGGGAGAATCGCTGGGGCACTGCCTGGGAAGCAGGGGTCTGAGAAGGAATGAGCTGAAGTCAGGTCAGCGCTCAGGTTGATGGCAGAAGCCCTGAATCACGAGTCTGTTTACTCAAGAGCCTGCAAGAGCCACACAATCCACTTGTTTGCTTTTTATATCTCCTTCCCATGCCAGGGAGTATAACTCGTGTGTGTGCAAGGCCAAATGCACACCCACACCCTCACAGAAGGCATGTGCCACTGAACAAACAGGCAGGGCAACATTCCAACATGTATGATCTTCTGCCAATGCCCCCTTTAAAACATTTCTATGTTGTTGTTACTCCAAATCTCACTACCAATGGTGTGATCCTCAGTAAGTCTCTTAACCTCTTTGGGCCTCAGTTTTCTCATTTGTATAGAGAGCACCTCCCTACAGGGTTATTTTAAGAATTAGAGCTGATCTGCATAAAGTACCTAGCCCCAGGATGTTTCAAGGTTTAAATGCATCGAACATGTGAAGGAGATAGACCAGAGTAAATATTCAGTGTCAGGTAGCATGACTGTTATTATTATTTCCTTTCAAGCTCATGGTCACATATGAAGCAGCTCCTCTTCTGACAGAGCGCTTCACAGAACCTCTGGATGCTAACTCAGCTCCACTGCTGGCCACGCGTGTGGCTTTGGACAAGTCACTCCATCTCTCTGAGCCTGCTCTCCAAGATGAGGGCTGGGAACCTGGCCACTGTCCCCCCCACTAACGAGGTTACAATCCAAGAATAATTGCTCTGCAGTCCCATGTTTGCAAACGTGTACTACATGGTTCCGAGGAGATCTCTGTAATCCATGCTTCTAAAGAAGATGCTTGTTTTCCCAGGTAGGCAAGTTATCTGCAGTGATCCACGCTGGTCATTGTGGCTGACTTAGGGATCACACTCTCTGCTTTGATGCTGTGTCTGCGTCATTGTATTTTCCTTGAGGACAGATGCCTGGCCTTGCCCTCCACACACCCTCAGTATTCACACAGTCACATTTCCCTTAATAAATGGAAAACAAATATTTGGGGAACCATCATTTGTGGGCACCTTCTCCTAGCAGCCCAGTAATGAGTCATTCACTTCCAATCAGCAAAACATTCTCTGCATTGATGCTGTGTCTGCGTCATTGTATTTTCCTTGAGGACAGATGCCTGGCCTTGCCCTCCACACACCCTCAGTATTCACACAGTCACATTTCCCTTAATAAATGGAAAACAAATATTTGGGGAACCATCATTTGTGGGCACCTTCTCCTAGCAGCCCAGTAATGAGTCATTCACTTCCAATCAGCAAAACAGAGCTTGTGTATTTAAATGTGAGTTCAGAGGCTTCCAACTGTTTGTCCACAGGTCAACTATTAAGTGATGTTTGGCCTACCTACAGAATGCTTTAAAATGTTTTGAGTTGGTATCCAATCTCTAGAAATTGGGAGACTTGGTATTAAAAAAAAATCTAGATTTCAGTTTCTATTGAACAATCGGAAGATCTGGCAGCAATCTAGGCTTAGACCATCAGCAGTAGCTGAAGAAAAGCTGCCCTCTCTCCTGTGCCACAGCTCACTACAGCCTCCACTCCCCACTTCCCACTTTCCAGAACTATCTCTGACTCTAGCTGTTAGTCATTAATCTTCAAGGCATAAGAGTGGACTTGGTTTGCCTGCATCTAGGTTGTGCATTACATTTAACGTAGTGTGTTTTGCATGAAGCACTCCAAATATGCTCCATAAATGTGAGAAGGAGGGACTAACTTGACTAAAGTTTGCAAACATGTACTAGATCAGCGGTTCTCAACCTGTGGGTCGCGACCCCTTTGGCGGTCGAATGACCCTTTCACAGGGGTCGCCTAAGACCATCCTGCATATCAGATATTTACATTACGATTCATAACAGTAGCAACATTACAGTTATGAAGTAGCAACGAAAATAATTTTATGGTTGGGTCACAACATGAGGAACTGTATTTAAAGGGCCAGAAGGTTGAGAACCACTGTACTAGATGGTTCCAAGGAGATCTCTGTAATGCATATTTTAAAATAACATTTTTTTCCCTCAGATAGATAAGTTTTCTACTCCTCCATGGAGTTAGAGTAGAGAGATAAATCTCATGTCACTTATCAAAGCAAACTGAAGCAGAAGAAGTAAACAGAGGCCCGAAAGGCAGAAAAGCAATTTTTAAAAATTAATAAATGATGAGACTATTAACAGCACATGAAAAAGGTTTGCTTTTCCTCTCCCCTTTAATATGATTTTTACCTTAAACAGTGTGTCCCTGTAGGAAAGGGAGGAAAAGTTAATAAAGGAACCTATCACTCAAACTTAATTTTTAGTATGGCAAATAAACTGCTTTAATGAAAGGGCTGAAATCCCCAGGTTTGCACATTAAACTTTCATTCGTTGTAGAGAATGGAAATTATTGATTTAGCCGTGGCATCATGCATTTTGAATCCTACAGTGGCTTGGAAGCCCACGTTACTGCTGGGTGCAAATGTGTTGGCAGCGTTTTGATGCTGGGAGAGCAGAGGGTGGGTGAGGGGTAGGGAAAGGAATATAGAGAAGAAAAGGAGGGAGACCAGCTCTTCACAGAAAGAAAATAATCAATGTTCCTCGTTGCCAAGATCCACTTAGACAGAGCAATACTTCTGACGGTATGATGGGCCAGGGGTGCATTCTGAGATCAGAAAAGCTGGGTTCACTCAGTCTTTTGGGAAATGCCTACAGCTTCAGGGATCACTTAACAAAAAACCACACAGAATGGATGGCTGATGATTTGAGCCTAAGCTCTTGGGGAAGTTTGGATTTCAAGAAAACTGCAGGGAAGAAAAGTATCTTTCTCGCTTCAAGGTCAGGGTGTCCATCAAGGGAAGAGTAAACGTCTGACATTCTAATACTGAATTGGATAGCACAGAAAAATCAATCCAAACCACAAATACAGCTCTCAACCTGGTGTGGCCTCATCACAAAGTCAGGTGACAGGAGCATCCCATCTTTACTTAAAGCACAAAAATAGGTATGTTTTTCTTTTGAAAGAAATTAATTCTCCTGCCTCTCAGAGGACTACCCTGTATTTAAGCAACACTCAATTATTTCCTCCTTAGAGAACTCATAGGGATTGATTCTAAGCCAAGACTGAAGCAACCTGAATCAGGCCTATTTTGGGGTCTTTGTGTACCACAGACTGTATGAGATCAGGAAAGATAATTTCTAATCATCTTTAGAAATAAGCTAAACTCAATTAGAAAAGTAAACCTGCCCTGGCCGGCTTGGCTCAGTGAATAGAGCATCAGCCTGCAGACTGAAGGGTCCCAGGTTCGATTCCAGCCAAGGGCACATGCCTGAGTTGTGGGCTGGATCCCCAGTAGGGGGTGTGCGGGAGGCAGCCGATCAATGATTCCTTCTCATCATTGATGTTTCTCTCTCTCTCTCTCCTTCTCCCTCCCTCTCTGAAATCAATAAAGAAATATATTTTTTAAAAAAAAAGAAAGAAAGAAAAGTAAAGCTGCTGAAGGAAGGAAGGAAGGAAGGAAGGAAGGAAGGAAGGAAGGAAGGAAGGAAGGAAGGAAGGGAGGAGGAAGTGGAGAGAGAGAGGGAGGGATGGAGGATGAAAAAAGAAAGGAAGGAAGAAAGGAAAGACAGTCACATAATATATTCCCCAAAGAGAAGGTTTTGTTTTGGTTGCCTCCCAGCTATGGTAAGATGCTCTTACACCACTAGTCTCCCCTGTCAGCCTGGCTGTGGGAGAAGCAGCTCTGTTGAACTAAGAAGTTCTGGTTGTGTGTTTTCAGACAGAGAGCTGGTGCCATCTATAGATTTCCATTCTGGGAGAGGTTTCTCTTTTGTCCTCCTTTGTGTCAGACTTGCTGTTGTGAGGATAAGAGTGCCCAGGAGACACCTCCCCTGGTTTAATAGGCTATGAAGAATGGGGCTCATTAATTGGCTGGCAGCTGCCCCCAAACAGGACGCTAGGTGGGGTGGCCGGGAAAGGGAGGCAGAGGAGGCAGGCTCCATTCAGAAGCTCACCACTGGCTGTCAGAGGGGGCCTCAAAGCCAATGGCACCACCTTCTGAAGGACCCCATCAGGTGAAGTCTGAACTGAGAGTGACAATCCAGCTGCAGAAGCCTTGGTCTGGAGGAGCAGGCTCTGGGTCACCGTTATTTTTCACCTTAACCCTTGCATAGATATTATTTACTGGTCTGATTATTTTCAGATGCCTGGAATGTTCCTTTTTTGGTCATTCCTTTGTTCCTGTCGATTTTGTACACCAGTTCACTAGTGTATTTATTTTATAACTGATTTTTCCTTTTCAAGTCTCAGGAGGGTCCTCTCTACCTTTAGGTAAAGCCAAGCTGCTCAACCTGGCACATGAGGCCCCTGCCCTCACCCACCCCCCATCCAAACGTAGGCCACACTAGTCCATCTGCTGTTCCCCACTCACAATATTTATGTACATTTTCAAAGCGTTGCATGTGCTGTTCCCTCTGCCTGGAACAGCTTCTTATCTCAGCTTCTTCCCGTAGCTCAACTCTGGCCATCTCTGCAGACTCGGGCTCACAGGCCTTCCATGTGGGGTAGTCATCCCTGACATCCACCGCTTGTGTTCCCTCCCTGTGCTCAGCCCTCACTTCACTCTTCCGTAATGATCTGTGTCCCCAGGAAATGTCCTCTGAATAAATAAAGAGCATCACCTCCAGCTTCCTCATGGCCTGTATTTATTAGAACAAAGGGATGAAATCAACCAGCGCCTCCCCAATCAGGAGCCAGAATATCACCTCTTACCTTTATGGTTTTGGTCTGGAGTCTGAGTCCATTTAAAGTGTTGATGGCTTTCTCTGCATCCTTTGGATCAATATAGTTAACGAATCCATACCCTAAACTCTGTCCTGTGGAAACATTTTTTAAAAAAGAGAGAGAGAGAGAAAGAGAGAGAGAGAGAGAGAGAGAGAGAGAGAGAGAGAGAGAGAAAGCTCAATATCTTTATAGAGGTAACACTTCCCATTGCAGTGAATCCAAACCCTCCTAGTATATGGTTCCTGTTATACCAGGATTTACCCTCAGGTTGAGAAATTTCAAATTCTTTCATGTTTCATTCTGGTCAGTTTTTAAGCTCACGGAGCTGCCCAAGGTGGGAATGGGTACGCACTCCTGCACATCCACACCATATATACGCCAATGTCCCCTTAGTGGAGAAGAGGCAGGACAGGGTAGTGGATGGAGAACAAGTGTCATTTGTTAGAGAGAACTGAACTTGAGTCCCGGGAATTTCCCTGTAAGCGGTGTGACATCTCAGAGATGTGGAGGGGATAGGAGATTAAATGACTTGTCTCCAAAGTTTGTGGCACTTGCCACAAACAGGTTTGAGAGGGTTGATGAGATATTGTATATAAAATGTCTACCCAATACATTGCTAAGAACATAGTAGCTGCTCAACAAAAGACAGCTCTGCTATGCTTAGTCCTGTAAAACTGGGGCAAGTGCTGGATGTAGGAGCCGTGTCTGCTGCCTCAGTCACGCCAGCCACACCCACACCCAGAGGAATGCAGCAGGAGCTGAGCAGCAAAGATTGGAGGAGACATTATAGTGAAGGCAGGGCCAGAATTTTAAGCAGTCGCTGCAAATAATTCATTGCCTCCATCATTCCCCCAGCCCAATAATCATAAAAGAGGGGTGGGTTCTATTGGAAAGGACTGAGGAGCTCCTAACGCAAAGGGGGTGTGTGCAGGCACATTCTTCAAAGAGAATTTAGCTCCTTTGGGTGGAGACGGCATCCACTTGTCTGCAAAGAGAGGTGGCAAGTGACAGGGCTCCCCCCTAAGTGAAATAAAAATAATGTGTTTGCGATCGTGCCACTGATTATAAATAGTCCATCAGCTCTGCCATGTGCCATCAGCCAGAAATATCATTAGGAAACTTTACATTTACTGACATACCCTTTAAGAAACACAGAGCTCAGGGTGGCTGCAAACCAGCTGAAACTTCCCAGGCAATGCTATTGATTTGTGGGTGGCTGCAGAGCCGAGGGGAGGAAAATGACAGGACATCACACGTCAGGGAGGACTGATTACATAAAGCTCCCTTTGGAGTACAGCGGCCGGGGCTAGGAGACAATACAACAAAAAGCCTGCCATGTCCTGGTGACAGGAGCCCATTTCAGCAGCCAAAAAAATCTTTCCAACAGCTTCTGTTTTGCTGGTAAATGTCTGTGTTTGTGTCGGTTGTAGGAGGGAACCTGGGAAAACAAGTTGGGTTCTGGATCAGAAAGTGGGTGACTTTGTTATCCTTTATAGGATGGAAACAAAGAGAATCATAAGGAAACGCAAATGCATTTTTTTTTGCCCCCCAAATGACAATTCTTTCCATTAGCACATTCCTTTGTGTTTTGGAATAACAGAGTTAGAATAGGAAAAGACAGGGGAAGGGGCAAACTTTTCCAGATATACCCTTCACCAGCCAGAATGAGTAACTGAAAAAGGAGGAGAGAATCCCGAGCAGCCTCCAGCCACTGGGACCCTTCTCTTCCCCTTTCACTGTGATCGTGGTGTGTGTCTGTCTGTGAGTGTGTACACAGAAGAGTAAGTGTGAGAGAGAGGTGTGTGTGAATTACAGGACCTTGCCACACATCCCACAAAATTTTCTGCAAATCAAAAAAGTAAAAGAGATTAATTTCATTGGTTTAAAAATATCATTTATCTTAAATTTGGCTTCACCTCAACAAGCCTAACTAAATTTACCTAATTAAATTCATTTTCATCATGCAAATTTCCATTTTCACCATGCAAATTTATTAGTCCTATTTATCTTGTATATAAGAGAAGCCTTAAAAATGACTGTACTAAAATATTTTTACAGTTATTTATGTTAAACGGTCATGCACCAAGTTGGGCTGCTTCAAAGGGCATTTCAAAAAGCAATACTCTCAATGATAAACCACAGGTATGAGTTCTAGGAAATGAGTCAGACAGTCAGCCTGTCCCACTAAATATTTTGTGTAAAACTAAAATGAAAAAATATAGACAAAACACTCACCACTTAACTGCAAACATTGAACCTAAATCCAAATAGTTCATAATTCATCACAGTGATGGAATATATGTGGAGGAATTTATCATGCCTACCAGTGATGCATGTTCCCTGATACGCTATCTTTCTTTCTAATTATTCATATGTTTACAGAAATCGGAAATAAATAGTAGAGCGGCTATGATTGTTATACATTCTACATTTTATCTTTACTAGAGGCCCGATGCACGAAATTTGTGCAAGGGCCAAGCCCCTTGTAGCCCTGGCTGCCTTGGCCCATCGCAGCTCCGGCTGCCTCAGCCCTCCCAGCCCCAGCTTCATCCGGAAGGTAGTTCGGCTGTCCGGTCTAATTAGCACGTTATGCTTTTATTATTATAGATTGTGGACCTTTGTTTCAGGAGGAAGAAACACTCTCAGGTCTTGGGAAGGTTCTGAAGATCAAGTGAAGGAGAGGACTCCTGAGTCATAGCTCTCCCCCTGCCTGTATCAGTCCCAAACCCACCATCACCTTAGTACTTGACTACAGTATTATCATTATGTGCTCTAGCTTTAGAGAGAGAGACTGTGCTTAATATCAAGAAAGAGAGTGTTCTAGGAAAAGTAAAAACCAGATGAATATCCTTTTAGAAAGCAAGAGGAAAAACGATTGGAGATACTCCTTGATATGAAATAATGAATTGCAAACTCTAAACAGAACACTGCATTGAACAAGAGGAGGGCAGAAGTGGAAATCTTGCCTGTGAATTGAAAGCTATGAGATAAGCTGGCAGCCCAGTGAAACTACCTGTGGTTAACCTAGTTCCCAAACAGGCTGCTTCACGGGCCTCTTGCCATCACAGGAGTCCTGCTAAGTCTAATAAAAAGTGCTCTATGGAACTAAACACCCTCTTTACAACAGTCTATAGAGGACTAAACCCCTAGGTAGAAAATATAAAATCCAAAGACCCATTTCTTTCAAAATTCTTTTAGTAGTGGGGGAGAGTAAAATAAGGAAGAATTTTGTGTTTTGGTGGCCATATATTGGCGATAGGTTGTGGATTTGCAGTTCTGTATTTAAATGTACATAGAAAAATATAGATGAAACACATGCACAAAAAAATGCCAGCACTATATCCATGGGGACCAAGAGAGCCACCATGCTGGGAAGGCCCAAGGGACCCAGTCAGGAGCCTAGAGCTAAGTGTATATGTAGGACCCAAACATAGATATGGTCAGTCCTTATATTATTCTTTCTCTCCTCCCCCCACTGCACCCCCCCCCAAATAAATGGGTCTTCTTTCTTTATTAGCCATGGCAAGATTTGACTATATAGGTATGGCGGCAGTATTTTCAGAACAGAAAATTAAACTTAATTTTTGTTCTCAATTAATGAATTAATTTTGATAGCAAGTTGAACAAATAAAAAATTAAATTACTGAAGTTAATGTTTGTTGAATTATCAATAAAGAAAAAATAAATCAATAAAGAGGTAAGATATTATGAAATAAAGACTGCCTCCAAAATTCAGAAACTATGGTGAGAACCTGGCTTTTTGAAGCCCAGGTAACCTACAGCCCTTACATGTAACCAGTCCTTGATAGTCCTGAACATGGGCAAAGGGGGGGGGGTCTCCAATGACCACCCATGAGGAGGACATGCATTCTTGGTAGTTTGGGGATAGCAACTTAAAATTAGAATGTAGTTTCCAAGGAAAACTTCCACACATAATGCCTACATTTTAAGGCATTTCAGTTGGGTTTTGGATTAAACAGGTTTTTTTTTCTTACCAAGCTTTTCTTAAATCTGAACCTGAGTATTTCTGTTTTTGTAAATCGCACATGCACAACACAAACACATGCCGTGTCCTCCTAGTGTGACGTGGTGAAATCTCTATTCTGCTATAATGATTTGTACACCTAACTTCTCCCCTTAGACGTCAACCACTTCTCTCCCCAAAAACTAGCTTATAAAAGTTTGCATCTTTGAACATAGAGGGTACTCAACAAATACTGGCTAAGTGAAAGAATGGATAAACACATTTGTACTAATTCTTTAATTCTGGAAGCATATGACCAGATGTTTTTATGTTTGGGAGGGAGAAGAGGTAGAGGGCGGGTCCCTGGGGAAAGGAGAGAACACGACAATAAGCTAACATCAGGGATGATTGGAAAACACAACACAGACAAAAAATGTCCTAGGTGGCTTCTGCAGCATCGTTCAGGTGGATGATAAAACCCATCCCTGCCCACCTTCCACAGAGACTCTGGGTTTCCAAAGTGCTCTCCCCTCTCCCCCTTCTGTCGCATTCAATTCCCACAACAGCCTGTGGGAGAGATAATCATCATTTTACAGATGTGGAAACTGAAGTGCAGGGGAAAGTGCACTGCTTTTCCCTACGTTACAGAGCTGAATCTTAGTCTAGATCAGGGGATGGGGAAATTGTTTTATACATAGGGTGAGATGGCAAATAGTTTAGCATTGGTGGGTCCTCCAGGCCCTGTCATGACAACTCTGCCATTGTAGTATGAAAGCAGCCACAGACGACATGTAAACAAATGAGTGTCTGTGTTCCAATAAAACTTTATTTAGAAAAACAGGCAGTGGGCTCAATTTGTCTTTTGGGCCATAGTTTGACCCGGTCTAGAGCTTTTGACTCCAAATCTGGTATCCTTTGCGATAACCACAGTGACTCCATTTGAACTAAAATGTTATTGACAACTGTTTTGAGGCCCTGAAATACCTCTGAGGCTTTTCTGAATCACCTAAGAAAAAGCAGATTATTGCTGATAGTTTGCGTTAAGCATTTTTAATTTGTACTTAAACTCTAGGGAGTGTGACCACCATAGCTGATATAACCCCTCATTTTCCCAGTCATTCAGGACAGAAGTTGTTGTCCCTTGCCTTTGAGGTCATGGGGGTTATGACAGCAGGATTCCGAATGTGACATCCTCATGGCTGATGGCAGCAGCAGAGAAGTTGTCTGTCCCCTTGCAGGGCTGGCCAGAAGGAACCTCAGCATTTCTGCACTGCTAACCTGCACAGCTTGCTCTTTCTGTCTTCAAAAAGCGTCATTCTCCAGAAACCTCACAGTTACTTCCCTCATCTGCAAAGCCCCCGAGGGGGGCTGCCAGATGGGTAGCTGCTGTTGACGAAAACTTCTGAGTTGAGTAAGGAATTTTTGTGGATGTTAGAACCCCTAGCTCAGGCTGAAATTCTGTTCTCAAAGCACATGATAAAATCCCCAGTCACCTCAAGATCACCTGTGTAGCGGTAACCCACATGCTGGGTTAACCGAAGCCAACTCCACATCCCAGCACTCCCTCCTGCCAGTCCTGAGGGCTTTCCTGGCTGTCAGCTGCCTTGAAATCTACCTGAACTCACCCAAAAGAGGGCAGAGAGCTCTGTGGCTGTTACTGCACACGTGTGTGCGGGCAGTGGGGTGGGGGCTCAAAACCATATTTTCTGTATGTTGGTTAAGTCATTTAAGCTTCATCAGCCTGTTCCCTTATCTGGAAAACAGGGATAATCCCTTATCCTCACAATCAAAGGATCGCTGTGAGGATTAACTATATTAGCATGTGGACGAAGAACTGCTACAATTTATTCAGTGCCTATTTTATGCCAGGCACTATGCTAAATGGCCTGGTAAGAGGACCTAATATAATCCTGTGTGAAATGGGTACACAAGGCCCATTGTGCAGATACGGGAAGCGAGGCTAAGAAGTGTTAACCTGCCCAAAGTCAAACAGGAAGTAGGCTCCAGGGCTAGGATTTGCATGAACCCAGGTCTGTGTGATTTTGCAGCTCACGCTTTCTCTCTATGGGATCTGGCCTCTGTGCCAAGGCACAGCAGAGTGTCGGGCGTGAGGTAAGAACTCAAGGGGAGGCACAAACCCTGTTGGGATCTCCTTCCCTCCTTCACATTGACAGGGGCTGCTTTGAGATGCTGGTGCATCCATGGGTCTGCCCTATGCCATCCCTTTTCTGTGAGAGTTTACATCTGTTTGGCTGAGTCTTGACTTTTTTCCCCTGCAAACTCAGTGTTTGTAAAGCCAACTAGTCAGAAGATTGACTTTCTGTTAGTAGTTCACACAGTTGTTGCTTAAAGTCTTACTGCTCTAAGTATGTCCCTACACCAGCATCACTGGCATCACCTGGGGACCTGTAAGAACGGCAGCTTCAGCTATTGCTGTGTGACCCTGGCAAAGTTAAATGAACCTCCCTGCACCTACACATCTTACCCAGAGTCACAGGGAAGGGAAGCACTGATGGGAAAGCTCTCAGAATTTCTTAATATTTGCTATTTCTTTTCATCCCCAAATTTTGCATTTCTACTTTGCCCCTTTCTGTCGCAGTCATCTCATCTGTAAAATGGACTTAATATTATTTTTATGGAGTTATTAGAAGGATTAAAAGTGATAATGCAGGTAAAGTACCTGGTTTATAACAGATACTCAGTAGATGGTTCCTTTTCTTCCTTCTCCCAGCCCCTTACACTATTGCCCGAGAGGATGCTATCTCCTCAATGAGGTCCAGCCTCCTTGAAGGTGAAGAATGTTTTTGATGCTTTTCTTTTCCCTTGGAGCACATATAACTGGCATCTCCTACATGGTAGATACTATGAGTGGGCCCCAAAATAACCAAGGGGATTTATTACGTTGAAGGGAAAGACAAATATAAGAAACTAGAGGCCTGGTGCACAAAATTCGTGCAAGAGTAGGTCTTTGCGGCCCTGGCTGCCTCGGCCCTCATGGCCCTGTCTGACTCACAGCGCCACCCCCGCCCCCCACCCAGTGGTCGTTCTGGAAGGTCATTCCAAAAGGTCGTTTTGGAAGGTCATTCTGCCGTCTGGTCTAATTAGCATTTTAGCTCTTTATTATATAGGATAATTATAGTTCAGCAAAAACAATAAATATACCAGAGATTTTTCTTTTAAAGCTGTATATAGGAACAGAGAGGAGGTAGAGACTGATTTTAACCGAGCAGAGTAGGGAAGGCTTCCTGGAGGTGGGGGCTTTTAAGTTGGGCTTCGAAGAAAGATTAGAATTTTGATAAGGTTCCCTTATCAAAGGATGGGATTCCATTCCTGAGGCTGAATTCAAGCACTATATTAATTTATCCTGTAGACATTTATTGAGCATTTATTATGTGCCAGGCATATTCACTAGGAATATAGCAGAGAACAAAAAATACTTGGTTTTTGCCATCAGATTTGGGATGAGGGAGTAGGATAAGGAACACATAAAAAATTATACAGTTTGTCAGATGATGCTGAATTCTAGGGAGAAAAGGGAAAGGCAGTGTGTGTGTGTGTGTGGGTGAAGTTACAATTTTTTAACACAGTGGTAAGGTAAGGCCTCACTACTAAGGTGACCTGAGAGCAGAGACCTGAGGGAAAGGAGGTAGCCAGTCTCCCCCATCTGAGGGAAGGGCATTCCAGACAGAGGAAATCTCATGTGCAAAGGCCCTGAGGCAGGAGCATGCTTGGCATGTTGGAGCAATGGCACAAGTGAATGTGAGGTCCACTTACCATAGCACTTGTCAAATGAATGAAAAGAGGAAAGGACCATCCCTTGTTTCAAGCTGATTCTACGTGCTGCTGAGGAAGATGTGCGGCAGTCATTTTAGTGCCTCCCCTCGGCCTTACAGATCAGGTAAACACTCTCACTGACACACCTTTTCAAAATGATCTCTTAATGTGTCTATGCTCCTCACTAGATAAGAGGAAGTAGAGGCCAAAATGGTATTTTATTCATCTTTGTATGCCCATGGTCTGTGATATCTTTTGGACATCCAGTAAATGTCTGTTGGTTGAATGAATGAATATTATCTATTTACACCCTCTTAATCAACCTCAATTACCCATATATCAAACAGAAAGGCACCAGGAAGAGTGGCAAAATCTTCCACCAGGGTATCACCTGTGTCTAGATGCTGGTAAGAGGTATGGAACCAGATCCCATGAGACACATCTGGAAGACTCGTGGGCTGTAGAATTTTAGCTCTTTATTATATAGGATAATTATAGTTCAGCAAAAACAATAAATATACCAGAGATTTTTCTTTTAAAGCTGTATATAGGAACAGAGAGGAGGTAGAGACTGATTTTAACCGAGCAGAGTAGGGAAGGCTTCCTGGAGGTGGGGGCTTTTAAGTTGGGCTTCGAAGAAAGATTAGAATTTTGATAAGGTTCCCTTATCAAAGGATGGGATTCCATTCCTGAGGCTGAATTCAAGCACTATATTAATTTATCCTGTAGACATTTATTGAGCATTTATTATGTGCCAGGCATATTCACTAGGAATATAGCAGAGAACAAAAAATACTTGGTTTTTGCCATCAGATTTGGGATGAGGGAGTAGGATAAGGAACACATAAAAAATTATACAGTTTGTCAGATGATGCTGAATTCTAGGGAGAAAAGGGAAAGGCAGTGTGTGTGTGTGTGTGGGTGAAGTTACAATTTTTTAACACAGTGGTAAGGTAAGGCCTCACTACTAAGGTGACCTGAGAGCAGAGACCTGAGGGAAAGGAGGTAGCCAGTCTCCCCCATCTGAGGGAAGGGCATTCCAGACAGAGGAAATCTCATGTGCAAAGGCCCTGAGGCAGGAGCATGCTTGGCATGTTGGAGCAATGGCACAAGTGAATGTGAGGTCCACTTACCATAGCACTTGTCAAATGAATGAAAAGAGGAAAGGACCATCCCTTGTTTCAAGCTGATTCTACGTGCTGCTGAGGAAGATGTGCGGCAGTCATTTTAGTGCCTCCCCTCGGCCTTACAGATCAGGTAAACACTCTCACTGACACACCTTTTCAAAATGATCTCTTAATGTGTCTATGCTCCTCACTAGATAAGAGGAAGTAGAGGCCAAAATGGTATTTTATTCATCTTTGTATGCCCATGGTCTGTGATATCTTTTGGACATCCAGTAAATGTCTGTTGGTTGAATGAATGAATATTATCTATTTACACCCTCTTAATCAACCTCAATTACCCATATATCAAACAGAAAGGCACCAGGAAGAGTGGCAAAATCTTCCACCAGGGTATCACCTGTGTCTAGATGCTGGTAAGAGGTATGGAACCAGATCCCATGAGACACATCTGGAAGACTCGTGGGCTGTAGAATGAAGGACAGAAGACTCTCGAGGTGCTCAGGCCCCTTCCAATATTTGAAAGGCTGACATAAAAAGGCAGGGGTAGATTACACTGTGGGGGCCTCAGGGAGAAGGCAAGAATCACACAATAGAAGAGGGAGTAGATTTTGCTTTGACAAAAGTAAGAACTTTTTAATAATGATTTTATGAGGGTGTGGGCTGCCATGTGAGGCTGCTCCATGACTAGAATTATGGCAAATGTGAAGGCAGACCTACATTTTATCAGGAGATGCTACAGCAGTTAGCAAGATGGGCCCATAAGATCCCTTCTAATGTTAAGATTCAAAGATTCTAAATTACAATTATTTAGACCAGTGATTCTCAACCTTCCTAATGCCGCGACCCTTTAATACAGTTCCTCATGTTGTGGAGACCCCCAATTTCATTGTTACAAATTGAACATAATTAAAGCATAGTGATTAATCACAAAAACAATATGTAATTATATATGTGTTTTCCGATGGTCTTAGGTGACACCTGTGAAAGGGTCATTCGACCCCCCAAGGGGTCGCGACCCACAGGTTGAGAACCGCTGATTTAGACCCATGCTCACAACTTGTTTCAGTTTATTCTGATTTTTAATTGAGAAAATAAGAATAATAAAGGGTATTTATTAAGTACCTACTATAGGCCAAGCACTTTACATACATCATTATTTAAATCTTTGCAACCTCTGAAGCAAGCCTTTCTACAGAAGGAAAAACTGAGTCCCAGAAAGGAGAAGTAACAAACCCAAAGTTATTTGGCCAGAGAATAATAGCCAGATGCATACCCCTTTCAGCCGTGCCCTGGTTTTCAGAATACGTGCTCATCTGTGTACTAAACACCTGCCCTGACAGAGCACAGTGTGCCCGAGACTTCGAGAAAGGCTCAATATATTCTAGAGAGGCTCAATATATTCTAGTACTATCTCTAAGTTCTCATTCTTGCCATTTAATTCCAATATATACCCAAAATTATCCCATTCCTATCTTCTAACTTGGTGTGTCTGTCAGACTATATCTGTTACATCACAGAATTGCAGTCTTGGAAAGGACTTTAGTATCAATCATTTTCAGGTCTCTTCTTCCACGGATTTGGAAAGCGAGGACCAAAGAAGAAGCAAGGAATTCATGGTCTAGTATGAATCAACAGTGATAGTCTTAAAGTACTGGTTAGGTGTTATGACAGTGAGAAGGAGAGAGGGTTTCTGGAGGATATACCTGAGCTGAGACTAATTTGAAAAGACTCTAGAAGATAACAGGCAAAAGACAGAGAAGAACACTCCAGGCGGAGGGGACAGCATGAGCATCCATCCCTTTAGGAAAGTGGACTGCCACTGAGTTTATAGCCATCACTGCCAGAGGCCAGGGGTTGTTGATATCATCCTGGACTGTCAATGCTGTTTCTAAGCAGAATCTGTGCTCAGTTGCATAGATGAGATCTCCCCATACCTCTGGCAGGGCCTCAGGAGTCATTAGACATTTGAAATTTTGAGTGTGTCTGCTCTCTGCCAACAACAAACACTATTAAAAAAGACAAGACCCAGCCTTACTTATTCTGAATTTCCAAAGTATTTAAAATTATATTGAGCCAGTACTTGGTTATTTCCAGAGGCTACATCCTGGCTTCCTAAGTAGATGTGATTTCCCAGAGGTTAAGAACTCATCATGTGGCATCAAGATGGCAACAAGCACAGCACTTGGCCCACAGTGGGCATTCAATACAAGCTCACTGAACCAAATGCATTTCTCAATGGGCCCTAAGTTCCTTAGGGCAGGAACAGGGGTCTTATTAATCTGATATGACCAATGTCTGGCACATAGTAGGCTTTCAATAAATTTATGTTGAACGGATGAATGAATGAATTCAATAATCAAATGAACAGTATCAAGAATAGTTATCATTTTTCAGTGCTTACTGTGTGCCAGTTACCGTACTGAGTGCTTAATTTCTCTCCTCACCCCAACTTTATTGAGGTATAATTGACAGGTAGGATTGTGAGATATTTCAAGTATACATCATGATGACTTGATATCCATATACATTGTGAAAAGATTCCTACCATCTAGTTAATAGTACATATTTCTCTTTTTGTTGTTGTTATACCTGAGTGTTTATTTTTATCTTCTCATCGACTCCCCCAAACAATCCTACAGGTAAGCATTATCACTGCCATTTACAATCAAGGACATGATGTCCAGAGGTCTCAGATCCCAAGACCATCTGGCTCCAAAGCCCACACAGGCTTTAATAGTGACTTCTGATTTCAGAGACAATATTATCAAATTGTTCAAGTGACGTGAAACAATGCCTGTTAGGAGGGTGAGGCACATGGAAATTCACGAAGTGTACACAGTGATTTCAGCAGTCCCCAAAGCAGGAAGGACCAGTTACAAAGCTACACTCTTTCAAAAAGAAAACCAACCAATTCTCAAATGAGTGTTTTTTGTTTTTAACTTCTTTTGGTTTGTCCTATAAAATAAGTTATTACAAATGACAGTTCTTATACATTTTAATAACAAACCTCAATAAATGAAAAAAAAACACACAGAACTAATTTGAGCCCTACTTTTCTTATGTCTTTCCAAGAAAGAAAGGTGATTCTTTCTTGATAAATAAAAAGTAACTATCAAGTATTGCTTAAGAAGAAACAGAAAGAAGAATCTATTTTAGGTAATGTACCAGGGACAATAGAAGCTTTCCTGACAAGTATCTCCCATTCAGCATTTAGCACACAAAAAGAAGTGTTCAGATGGATGACCCTGGGGGCAATGAAAGACTCTTAATCAAAACAACATGATATTAAATTATGTTCAGAAGATTTTACTGATAGGAAAGAATAGTCACACAATTAAAAATATTTTTGACAAGAGTTGAAACAAAAAGAAGGGGAATTCGGCAAACTCCCCGCTAGCCAGAGAAATGAACCAGCACTCTGACTTCTAGAGGTTGGCTTACTCTCACATGAAACAAAGATCTGGAAGTCAAATAGCCAAGACTCCACCCAGAATGGATATGAACCCACAGGTGATTCCTGAAAGGTAGCTGATGTTAGATGAGGGTTTAGTATCAAAGGAAGGAGAGGCAGAAAAAGTTGCCAGGTTAATGCTAATTACATACACTGTAATTAGCCTTTGGGCAAAATGGGACTGTCTGTGGGTGAAATGTCTGTGGGTGAAAGGAACTGTTGAATCTAGGCACTAAGACAAGGGCTTCCAAATCTCCCATCAGACACTATTCTTAAAAAGGGCAGGTGAAGGGGCCTGATATCATGTTGGGATTTAGGTTATAGGAGATAAGTTATGTGAGAGGGCTTGGCACAAGGTAGATGCTTCACAAATATTAACTGAATATAAATCTATGAAAACTGCCTTTATTCAAAGTAAAAGGAAATTCATGGCTCTCTATGAGGGAGGAGAAGTAAATAATATGTGTCTGTAGAGATAAGTCAGGATGTCAAATATGAGCTGGAGAAGGACTTTGTCTGAAAATCTCTGTCAGTGTGCCATTTCTGAACAAAGGGGTTGGGCTCTCTGGTCATGGACTTACACTAAAAGCTGTGTGAAACGCAGAGATGAATACCCCCGTCCCTGTTGTCAAGAACGTCATTGATAGTACAGTACCAGATGTGAAGCTCACATCCATGGTCTTGACAGCCCAGTTCAGTTCCAACAAATGTTTAAAAAGACAGAAATTCCCCAGATCCAGGAAAAGGAAGAGAAAAAAGAAGCAAAAGTATGTCTTCCCTTTTCATCACCATTCAGCTTGCAGGTAAGAAAGAAAAAAATAATAATAATAAAGAAAGGAAAACCCAAGCACAAAATAACTCATGCAGAAATGAATCCGTAGAGTAGGAATGGAGGAGGGAAGCCATTTTTTAATTTTTATTTTTTTTAAAGCGACGGGCTTCTCAGGGAATGGCTACACCAAGCAAGTGTGGTCAGCCTCGCTACACGGAGCCAAGTACCTGGGGAGGTAACAATGAAGGAGGTTCCAGAAATGCACCTGAGAATCACAAAATGTGAACACCTTCTAACGGGCCAGTTTTTTTTGACAATGGAAAATGAAACGTCATCCTGATGATCAGGAAACAGAATAAACCCATAATTTAAGTCATGCTCAGTACATGCTCAGTACTCCATAATTTTCAATAAGAATGCCTATAGCATGTGACAGGGCTGTGCTGGTGGCAGAGAGGGGGGTCTACATGGTAGACCAAGCCAGAGAATATGTCTAAGGTCTCTTTTCACTGTGATACTCCAAGATTCTGTTCTTCAGAAGACGTCACATAGACATGCTTCTGGGATAATATAGTCACAGGACAGAGATATATAGTGGGGAGGGTGTCAGACATCTGAGGACATATTTTCATGTCAGTATAAGTTGTACAAGTTTGGTTCTAGCTCATCTGTGTTAGTAATCAGCATGCAGTGAGCTCAAGGAGTTTCACTAGAAGAATCAAAGACCTAAGGAAAAAACAAACAACATTTTGTGTGGCTGTATGGATCCCCAAGCAAGAACACACACATATAGGTCACACATATAGGCACACACATGCACATGAGCTATAGTTAACTAACTAGGCATGTAGCAGTGGAAGGCAGTGTATAGTGATGCAGATTAAAATAGAGGCTTTGGAGTCAAACAAACATGGATTCAACTTTGCTCTGCCATTTAGAAGCTGTGTGACCTTGAACAAGTTATTTAACCTTTCTGAGCCTGTATCCTCACCTGTAAATAAGGCTAATAGTAACTGATCCTTACAGAGCTGCTGTATGAATTATATTACTCTACGTCAAGTGCTGTTCTGAATGTTTTAAATATATTGATGCTAATAATAATCCTATCAATATCCTTAATTTCTAAATAAGAAAATGGAGGCACACAGAGAATAAGAATTTGCCTGTTACGTAGCCAGTAAGTGGTGAAGCTGGGATGCAAATGCAGGCAGTCTAGCTCTTAATCACTAGGCTATCCTGCATACTGCAGTCCTGGATTAGAGTAGGTCCACGATATTCCCCTGGACGACACAGACACAAATACACAAACACCTACACCTTCTCTTCCTCTCTGGCTTTTAAAATGTGCTGTTTTTATCACTGGTTTACTATTACATGATGCAGTTCAAATGGAAAGTGTGCAGACACCAGCTTCCCAAACACAAGGATCCTATCTGGCCGCTCAAGGAACGCAGGAACGAACCCATCCCTGAGAAATGTGGTTCATTCTGAACAATGACTCACAACCACTATCTTCACAAACAGCCTGCTAATTAAACTTTCTTATGAACTCTGCTAACTAATTTTTCCAATGCATGGAGGAAAAATCATTCATTATAGACCGGAATCCAAAATCTAATATTAACGGCACAAGTAGGATCTGTGGCATTGTAATTTGATCAGCTTGAGCATTAATAACAGTTAGACACTGATGTCTGAGAGAGTTAATCAGCTTTTGCTGATTTGCGCATAGATAACTGAACAAAACATCTGGAAGGCAGGCCGTAAAGCAAAGCTAGCTTATCACAGGGTTGAGAGGGGGGGTTAGTATTTGCTTTGCCCTCATAAATCCCCTGCTTACAATGTCCTATCTTCTGGGTGACCACTGTAATATCCTGAATTGGTATAGCACTTAGCGACTTACCAACACATTAGCAGCTCATCTGATGTCACAACACAGTAAGGTGGAAGAAGCCTGTGTTATTATCCCCATATTATACACAACCATCTGAAGCACAGAATTGTTTGGTCCACTTAAAGTCCCACAGCTACGGCCAGAATGAGAAATTGGTGGATCCTTCCATTTTATCATGTTCCCACTCCTAAATGTGACCTGATTTTAAAAACAATCTCAGAAATCATCCTGACATTTTCAAATACTGAACCAAAGGCTTTCATTTACAATCTTCCAGAACCACTAAAGCGGCTGTTCGTTATCACTGCAGCTATTTCTGAGGCTTACTGGAATGCATCCTACACAGCCACACTCACGACTCGGGATGAAACAGCAAGAATGCGGGGGACACTCCAGGAATGCCTCTTGTCCCAATTGGCAGCAGTGTGTGGTCAGACAGACATGGGCACACAGGCAGCGTGGCCACTTGCCAGCTGTGTGACCTTGGGTCAGTCACTTGAAACTCCAGGGGCCTTAGTTTCCTTACCTCTTGGGATGAAACGAGATAAACAGATGGCATCTAGCAGTGCTTAATAAATGTGAGTTCTCATTCCACTTCCCTGCTTTTTCATATGCTGTCTCCTACTTCCTACTTGGAATCACATAATGGAGGACTTAATCAGGAAAAGAGATTCCATTTCCCTTTCCTCTCTTTATCCATTTGTTGGCCCAGGGGTAGGACCCTTGGTGGGAGGGGAGTGAGAAGGCTAAAAAGGGCTAATTCCTGATATTTGGGGAGCTAGAGAGCTGAATCCATGTCAGCAAGCTCAGTGTACTTCTTGATCACCTATAATTAAGTCACTACCTCCTTCCCAGATACTGGTCTTGCAGAACCTGTTACAGAGGCCATAAAACTGTGAACAGTGCACTGCCCCGGAGGGAGGGTTATTAACACTGGCACCAGGCCAAACCATCAGATATGGCCTGGAGACCCCCAACACAGGGACCTTCTTGCAAGGCCCGCGAAAAGGACTGGAAGCATAATCCATATTTGTGGGACAAAGACCTCAGGGAGATATAAAGAGAAGCCCCCTGCATGTTACTTTACTCAGATTTGGAAAGTTATTCCCTGAGTCCACAGGCGTAAATAAAAAGTGTCCCTCCTTTTCTTCTAAAGCGTTGCTTGGTTTTCTTTGGTCTTCTGCAACAGGGGAAGGAGTTATGAGACAGAAGGGGGCTCTTATAGGTTGCTTTAATTTACAAGTGCCCTCACAAGTACCACCCTGAGAAGGTAAGGTAAGGATTTATCTTCTTACTGAATATTGAGAGAATAGAAGTCCAAGGGGATAAAGTGACTTAGGCAAAGCCACCTGTTAAGTGTGTATCTGAGTGAAGGCTGGGGGATGGGCAGGACTTCATTAAAGTCTGTCTCACTTCTGGTTGGTTCATTGCACCGTGTCTGGTATTTCTGACAAGGAAGCGTTTGGATGGTATGTGTGTTTCAGGGTGAGGAGCATACTGGGAAGAGAAGAAATGGCTGAGGACGAGTTCCAGTTTCCAAGGTCAGGACTAGGAAGTAAGGGGACATTCAATTTTCCTGTGTGTTGTCAGGCTCTGGGTCCTGGGCAGTGGGGAACCTGCCAGAACTCACTGCAGGAACCTTCACCAGGAAGATGGAGGCAGAGGACTGAAGTTTCAGTGTGCCCAACCTCGAGGTTTGAGGACTGAAGAGTCTAGGAGCCAGGAACACCTCAGCTCAAGGCGGCAGGCGAGAAAGCCCCTTCAAAACACCTCCTCTGGCCCCTGCTGACACACGTGTCCATGAAACAGGAAGTCCGCCAAGGCAGCTTCTCTGTGTCTGCCTGCTCTGGCCACGAAAAACAAGTCAATCAAACCAACAGGAGTTCAAGCAAGAAAATGAGCAAAGGAAAACACTATGTATGTGATCTCAGGCTTCACATCTCATCTGTATTACAGCTGGCGACTCTCTCCACAGTTGTGCGTGTGGTGGGAACAGGGGTGGGGCTGGGATCCTGGTTACCGCTTGAGAATGGGCTCAAGCTGTCAGCATCCAGTTTTCCTTAATATAAAGAACACTCAGGCTAGGTGGTCTGTTACTTCTCAGAGCAGTTACCTCGCCACATTTAATTTACAAATTTTCCTTCTCGGTCTCCTCTTACCATTCTACACCCATTTCCTAGTTCTGCCTTGCTTTGAAAAAAAAAAAATCTATGGGTATTTTAGTTTTAGGTCTTTTCCATATTATCTTATAAGCCATTGCAAATCCTTTTTGGATCAAATGGCATAATAAAAAGTAAGAAGGCAGAAAGAGAGGGCAGGACAGAAAAGAAGCAAAGCAAAGAAAAAAAAGCAGGACAAGGAAAATAAGAAGCCAAGTGCTCTTGACTCAAGTCTTCTTTGGGCTACACTGGCCTCATTTTTAATGTGAGTACAGATACTGCCTCTATTGGCTATTGCAACAGGGTCAAAGGAAGTACTAAGTCTAAAAGCCTTTGAAAATAAACAGGAAGGAAAAATACTGGGGGTTATTGAGTATACATTTTATGCTCAGACCACCAATAAGATGATTTAATTTGATTCATGATGTTTGTGAGGAGAAGTTTCTTAGCGGCCATAGAAATTAGAGTAATTAACCTAACTGGGCTGTGTCCACTTATTGTGGATGGGGCCTCGCATCTCACCAGATATCCAACTACGATGTTTGTGAGGAGAAGTTTCTTAGCGGCCGTAGAAATTAGAGTAATTACCCTAACTGGCTGTGTCCACTTAATGTGGATGGGGCCTCGCATCTCACCAGATATCCAACTACAAAACAAGGGCCAAGCAGAAAACCAAACTTTTAAGTCAGCGAGAAACTGAAGTAGGTGGAAAGTCACTGAGAGAACATGTATCTGACCTCAGTGAGATAGACAATGATTCTCAACTCACAGATGCCATGGGAAGTCTGAATATTGCCCAGCTCCTTCTGTGTTAGGTCAGGTTATTTACTTAGCAAATTTATTTATTCTGTGTTAGGTCAGCTTATCAGGACACTTGGGTTCAAATCTCTGCCCCACTACTTATTAGCTGTGACCTTAGATAAACACTTAACCTCCCTGAGTTTCCGTTATTTCAACATAAAGAGAGTACTTACCCACAGAGTAGTCCTTACTGTTCTATTCACTATCCCTTGCAGATGTCTCTGAAGCTTGGCTCAGCTACTTCCTCTACACGGACCTGTCTCCTACAATCTACTCTTTGCCAAGTTCAAGGCTCACTCCTATCTGACACTTGTTCCAAGAACCCCAGCCCACGGCCATCTTTTTCTCCTTTGAACACGTATAGCTGATGTCTTCATCTTCATTCAGCAGAGGCAGAGTGGTAAGGTAACAGAAAGACCATGGCTTGGCAGTCAGACAGATCTAGCCCCACTGTTCAGCTAACTGATTCTAAGTCTTGCCTTCCTTATCTGTAAAATTGAGATGATACTACTGATCATACATAACTGATATAAAGCTTCAGTGAGGTAACATATATAGCTGACACGTAGTAGGCATCCCATCAAACCTCCAACTTCGCTGTATTGTTAGAGCACTTTTTGTGCTATCTTTCCAATGAAATATAAGAGCCAGGGTCAGGAAGGGTGAGTTTGGGTCGAGGTGAAAAACAAAACAAAAATGCCCATAAAACAGCAAAGTGGATGTGTAAGTGATATGCATTATGAGCAGGCTCCCTGCCCCATCCAGACCTGCAGGCTGCTGGAGGGCCCGTAATTTGTCCTGGCTTCCCTGACTTATAGCCTCTTTAGCAGCAACACGTGGGCACAAACTATGTCTTAACCTCTTGGCTTCCTTACAGACCCAGATACAGAATTTCAGAGAAGAGAAGGAAATAACGTTTGGTCTGAGAAGAACAGGCACAAAATAAATACTGTTGGCTGATTGAAAATGTTCTGCAAAGGTAAAAGCCTTATACAGATGTATGGTCTCGATCTGAATTTTTATCTTCTCTCCAAACTAGAAAAATCTTCTTCTATCAAAGCTCCATTTGGGGACTGTAGAGTAAACGAAAAGGCAACTTAAAGATCTTTAGTTCTTGTAAGGAATAGAGACATACAGAGCTCATCAGCTAAAAGCACTAAGAGAGATGTGGAATGGGGGCGGGGGAGCAGATTGAAAAAGGAAATCACCACTACCACACCTCCCAGAAGACAAAAGAAATGTGAATTTCCCATTAACACATTTCAGAAAGGCTTTCTTCCTACCCTGCAGCTGATGAATTACATTTTTGGATAATGTGTGGAAATTTCAGTTTGACATTACCTTCCTGCTTAGTTCCTAGTCTCAATCAACCAGGTCATTTTACAGAGAAGAGGGGAGCGAGCAAGTGAGCATGTGTGGGAGTGTGTGTGTATGTGTTGGGAGAAGGAAGGGAGGCTGGTGAACAGGGAATTGGGCTTACGAACCAAACCGTCAGCTAAAGTACAGAAATAGAAAAGCCTTAAAATACCCAGGCCTGATTCACATCCTAGGTAAAAATCCTTTGAGACATCTCTCCTGGTTATCTGAGTTTGGAAGCAGGGCAGAATCGTCTGATTTGAAAAGGAGGATGAAGAGGACTATAGCCAGGGGGCAAAAGGAAACCATACCTGACTATTGCCATCCCTGGGGGTGGGGTGGGGGAATTGTGTCAACAGAAGCAGAATGTATCTGTATAAACTCTAAACTTCATAGCTTTACTCAATTTCCAACCTGTCCTAATTAGAAAGGATTGGGTGTCTATGATTGCCTTTGATGGGTGTGTAAGAGACACAACGATTATGGTTTGCTGTTTGCACTTAACCTTCTGACATTTTCCAAATTCCCCTTAATAAGGCAGACTTCTGTTCCTCCATTTTGTAACCCCATTCGGCCACCAAATCCTCTCCACACTGAAAAATTTTTCATTCACCCTCAACAATATATCTCCCCAAGTCAACAAATTGAAATTATTTTACTCTTCTTTGTGAAATACATATAAGAAAACTGGAGAGAGGTGATAGATAAAATGACAAATGCAAATATGCCTGATTTTCCTCTGAATTTGGGAGACACACTGCACTGTACCAAGCATATCTGTAAAATCAGCAGCAAAATGTACTGATAAATGCTACTATTTCCTCTAGCCTTCCTATCACTAATGAATATCCCTCTGATGTGCATGAGTCTGTTTCTGTTTTGTTTTGTTCTGTTCATTTGCTTTGTTTTTTAGATTCCACATGTAAGTGAAATCATGCGGTATTTGTCTTTCTTTGTGTGACTTATTTCACTTAGCATAATATTCTCCAAGTCGATCTATGCTGTCGCAAATGGTAAGATTTCATTCTCTTTATGGTTGAGTAATATTCCATTGTATATATGTACCACAGCTTTTTTATCCATTAATCTATCAGTGGAGTCTTAAATGAAGATAGGTTGCTTTCATATCTCGGCTATTGTAAATAATGCTGGAATGAACATAGGGGTGGCATGTATTTTTTCTGAATTAGTTTTTTTCATTTTCTTCATACATATACCCAGAATTGGAAGGGTCATATGGTAGTTCCATTTTTAATTTTTTGAGGAAACTCCATTCTATTTTCCATAGTGGCTGTACCAATCTGCATCCTAGCAAAGTGCACAAGGGTTCCCCTTCTCCACATCCTCACCAACACTTATTATTTGTTGTCTTTTTTTATAATGTCCATTCTGACAGGTGTGAGGTGGTATCTCATTGTGGTTTTGATTTGCATTTCCCTAATGATCAGTGATGTTGAACATCTTTTCATGTGTCTGTTGGCCATCTATCTATATGTCTTCTTTGGAAAAATGTCTATTTCAGGTCCCCTGCCCATTTTGCAAATTGGTTTTAAAAAATATTGAGTTGTATGAATTCCTCATATATTTTAGATATCAACTCCTTATTGAATATATTGTGAGGTCCCCTGCCCATTTTGCAAATTGGTTTTATGAATTCCTTATATATTTTAGATATCAACTCCTTATTGAATATATTGTTTGCACCAATATAATTATTTAAATGAGCTACTCTTTTTAAAGCATTTAATACAGTGCGCTCAGATACCCATAAGGCACACTAAAACATACAAAAGCTGCTGTTGTCATTTTTCTTTTTCTTTGCTATGTGCTGTAAGAAATTATGCCAATAAACTCACCTTAGGGCTGAATGAACATTTCAGGAGTGAATTCAAAGCACTTATGTATTTCAGGATTTTTCAGAGCCTTTTATTGTTTATAACGTTATCTCAGAAGTAAAACTCAATCAAATTCCCATAATGTCCCTATTTAACAGTGAATGAGGTAACATAAAGTGATCCACAACCCTCACTCTCCTGTCCTCTTCAGCCTGAGAGACTGTATTCCATATGCCTCTTGGCCTCATTGCTGTAACGGACCTCCCCTCCGCCCACATGCTGTTGTCCATGTCCCACATCTCATCTACTGAGAGGGACACAAGGAATTATTAGCACTTTCCAAAAAAAACGGAAGTTACCCAGTGTCACCGACTCAAAACTGACTTGGTCCCTTTAATTAGAGATGTGATTCCCGATACAAAGGCAGTGACTATGTATTCACCTGGCTGTCCACAGCAGTGAAGTGTCTTTTTTTGGGGCCTTATTCTGCCTTTTCCACTGAGTGAGAACATTAACAAAGCCAAAGATGTGTTATAAAGGAAGAAATGAGGAGATGGATTAGAGGTGGGGTTTAGGAAATGTTATCTTTGCTGGTTGGGCTGCAACTTCGGACCAACTTAATTTTGGGGTATGCTTAACTTCACCTGGCGATGCTGCTTCCTGTTAGACTGCTGCTTCCAAAGACACGTCCTGGCTTCACTTCCTTTGTCCAAATCACAGGAGAATAAAACGGCTGCTGTTCTTAGACTGGAATTTTAGCTCAATTCCTTTGCTTTTCCCCCTCTACCTACATCTGAATCATATCTTTCAAAGCTTCTCCAATAGCTCCAGCTAACACGGACCTCACCCTTTCTCAACCATCCACAGCCCTGATAGTCTGCTTCATATTCCAGCCACTACATATATTCAGTTTTGTAATCAATAATGTTCAGTTTCATCCACCCTGTCCTCAAAACTCCCTTCAGAACTCTCACTTGCCTGAAATGGATAGAAAACTACTCTTAAAAACTATACTTCATGGGTACAAGAAGAGTAACATTAAGTAAAAATAGAATTCTTTTATATCTCTGTGATGCAAATAAATACAAACTCTGATGGGCAGATCAAACCCGTTTGTTATTGTACACTAATTTATATCTGGAGATTTTTCTGTAACTTTTTTCTCCTTTCTCTCTTGGTTTTGGAGCGGGGTGATAACAAGATAGACAATTATCAAAATGCAATTCAGCATTCCAGCTCTGCTGGCTTTGAGACATACTCTGAGCCACCTAACTCTATCCTGGCTAAGCCATACGTTTCCTCCCCTAAAACACTGATCGTCTAGGAACCTGGATTCAGTAACGCAATCTTAAAGCTTGAAGAAACAAAGAGACAACCAAATAAAAAATAAGAAACAAATTCAAGTCTCTCCAGTCCAAGGGAATAGTATAATTCCACCGAGGGTTTTGGTGTTCTTCGCCTGAGTTTCTAGGTTGCACTAGTCCTTGCTGACCACAGTCCACCTCCCTTTCTCTTCAGCAGCAGAGGCTGCAGGTGGATGAAGGGGAAAAAGAAAGGACACGGCTTCCAGGGTTATCACATGTCCATGGCTGCACACAAAAGCAACTTGGGATATACGTTTTCTCTCCCCGGTATCTAGATTATCTTGATAAGTGTCCTTTCCCAATTGGAAAAAGAAGAAAATCTAGTATCTCTAAGAAGATAAATAACAGAGATGTCCAAAAGCACTGTAAGGTAATCTTAAACCTGGCACTTTCAGTAAATTTGGCTTTACTCTGAAGGCTGACGTGTGTTCTCAGAGGAAGATAAATATTATTATCTTTGCCTCCCGTTATACACAAGAGTCTTACTTAAAAAAAAAAGTACTTAAAGCCACAGTGCATACTAGGTAGACTCTCCAGAGGGTGGCCAGCAACCACTACTCAGAGGAACCCAGTACTTCATCGGGTTATGGGATGAGCATTAGCCAGAGATCGTCACTTAGCATAGGCAGGGGCACCCTGCACATGCTTCCAGATAAGATCATGCTTTTGGAAACTGGGGGTGACTCCCAGCTCACCATCTGCTAATAATTAGGATGCCTGGTTCCATTACTTACCCCTCACTAAGGTTCAGTATCCTCATCTAAGGAAATGGAGGTTGTTCTCAGTGTTAAATGAAATAAGGTATGTCCAGGGCTTAGTAAGTACCTGGACTAGAGTAAGTACCTGATGAATGAAAGCAATTATGTCCTCAGTACCACAACACTTAAGTCCATGCCCAGACTTCCCTTCTGTGTTCTCAAATGGAAAAAAACATTGACAACCACAGCAAGGAGTGAATCCAGCCTTCTCTCTCTCTCTCTCTCTCTCTCTCTCTCTCCCTCTCTCCTCTCTCAATATCTTTTCTTTCTTTCTTTCTTTCTTTCTTTCTTTCTTTCTTTCTTTCTTTCTTTCTTTCTTTCTTTCTTTCTTTCCTTTCATCTATTATCTATCTATCTATCTATCTATCTATCTATCTATCTATCTATCATCTACCTATCTTAGAACCTTCTAAGGGGGAATCTATTATAGTCTCTTAGAGAGTGGTTTGGGCTTGAAACACTTAATCTTGAATTCTTACCTCTTTGCCACCTCCCATCCCCCAATCCTCTCACTGGATATTTAGAACTCCTTATAAACTTCACAGGATCGAGACGCATTGAGATCTGTAGGAGGTGTTGAAGGAAAAGGGGGACTGGGATGTTAAAAATCAGGGCAACAAAAATACCTATGATGTCATTTATCCTGACTTCTGAACCAACAGCAGCAGCCTTTTTACTCACCTGCTATGGTCCCTCACCTCTCCCAGCCTGTGTTGTCACTCACCCCCAAATGTAGGCTCAGAGGGTCTTCTATTAGAGCGATTCCCACTCCTTCTCCATCTCTCCACAGCCCCATCTCTCCCGCCTCCTCTGACTTTGAGCATAGCCAATTAAACCTGAACAACGGGTGGATGGAGGAAATATGCTGCATCTATGGAATGGTACAGCAGGGACCAATTTCACTGTTAATTTAAAATGCTAGAATTAATTAGGTAGTGTAAATGAAGAATTTAATAAGCACTCTTTACAACCACAAGTTCTACTTTTATTAAACACTGCTACCAAATGAGGGCAAATATCTCCAGTCTCTCTATGTCTCCTTGCCTCATTCCCATAAGTTCTCTGCAAATAAAATTATCTTTTTTTGGCCTGCATTAAAAAAATGCATAATGATAAATTTATGCCTGAATTGTATTTCTTCTTTCAACCCATAAGCTTCTTCCTTAAGCTCAGATGCTATTGTATGTCTCTGCTTGTGCTGGGGAGGGTGCTAAACAAACCAAAGTTGACAATTTTGGTTTTGTATACCAAATTAAAGGCTGTCTTGGAAGCTGTCACTCCTATTCAAATACACTCGGTGAACTACCAAATTAGCATTCCTTCAGTAAAGGAATCTGCTTGTTTAAATGTGCGTCTTTAGAAAACAAGGAAAAACACCATGAATCAGTACTTCACAAAAACCTCACTACAGTCTAAGGGAACTCTTTTGAAAGGTGATTAATAATATTCACTAATATAGCTGGCAGAGTCCCCATTTAGAAGGCAAAGCTACACCAAAAATACATTTTCTATGTACGAGTGGGAGGAAGAATCATATGGTTAACTGGTTTGAATTTGGTTTGAATTATCATCCTATTATATAAAAATTATTCTGGAATCTAAACATTGGCTTTCAGAGAGCACAGGCAATTCTGTTAAAGAATGGATGATCCAGTGCTCTGGGGCAAGATCATCAAAGCCCTGGCCCTATTTGGAGACCATGATAAAATCTCTCTGTTCTAGCCACTCCCTTGAAACATACTAACTGTATCTGTAATAAGAACATCTCCCCTTACTGAGAGACTGCTCTGCAATACATGGTGCTAGGTAGCATACATCCGTTCTCTCATTTAATCCTCACAATAAACCTGTTGAGGTAACTATTATTTCCCAATTTTACAGATGAGAAAATTATGTTTGAAGGGTTATGTGACATATTTTTGACAGTTATTTTAGTTTTGTGCTTTGAAAAGTACTTAATTTATTTGGGGGACAGATTTACACGGGAATTAGAAAATTAAAGAGTATATATCCTATATAATAAAAGGCTAATATGCAAACCAACTGAACAGGGGAACGACCAGTCATTATGATGCACACTGACCACCAGGGGGCAGATGCTCAATGCAGGAGCTGCCCCCTGGTAGTCAGTGTGCTCCCACAGGGGGAGTGCCACTCAGCAAAAAGCCAGGCTCACAGCTGGCGAGCGCAGCGGTGATGGCAGGAGCCTCTCCTGCTTCCACGGCCGCGCTAAGGATGTCTGACTGATGGCTTAGGCCTGTTCCCCCAGGGAGCAGGCCTAAGCCATCAGTCGGACATCCCCTGAGGGCTCCTGGACTGTGAGAGGGCGGGCTCAGGGACCCCCCGCCCTGAGTGCATGAATTTCACGCACCGGGCCTCTAGTGTGTGTATATATATATATCTACATGCACACATATACATTGGGTTCTCTGATTTAAGATCAAGATGATGTAGCTTCCTATTATAATGAGAGCGTTTCCGTTTTCTTATATAGGCTAGTTGCTCATCACTTAAACTATCCAGAGAAAGGGAAATAAGTCAATACTCAAAAAAGACAAACGCTTAAAGGTGAGTGTGAATGATTTTAGGAGTGGAGTACCAGAGAACAGCTACCTCACTGCTGTCTTGTAGCCCAATATTTTTCTAAGAAAATTTTTTCACTTCCAAAAAGATTGTAGGGAAATTCCCCAATAATTAGTGTCATTAGGTCCTCGATGAATGTTTGTGGGAAAAAATCAGAACCTAAAAACCTTAAGTACTGAAGTTGTATAAGGTATTGTTTCACTTTCAAGTAAAAAGTCTCCGACTTCTTAAAGAGTATCTCCAAAACAAACAAATACAATAAAATACCTCAAATGCGGATCTTCATGGAGCATCTCCCTCCTACTGCAGAGTAGTTTCACTCCAGAGTAATCTGCTATCCTTAGGGCTTATTTCTCCCCAGGGACATGGGCAGTTGTGGCCTCCTTCCACAAGTCCACCTAACACTGTCTAACACACAGAAGAATATCGGACACACACAAACCAAATGTTTGAGAGGAAAGGGATAAGTAGATAGAAACTAGCATGGAGTCTATGGAGGGCAGAGAGCAGAACAGAGAACTAAAGAACAAAGGGAAGGGGTGGCTGATTAAGAATAAAAGGGGATAAAACCAAAGTATTATTTCACAGATAGTAAAGCTGAGGAAGCTCCAAATTCTTCATCTTCTTCTCAGTCCTACCAATCCTCAGTGTGGTTTTCTATAGTGCACACACGTATAAGTTTATGACTGTGTGCCCACGCCATCCTTGAATGCAGGATCCACACTGCAGACACTCAGATGCATCACCATGCATGTGCATTTCTGCTAAGGTCTGCACATCTAATGGAACATCACAGCTGCAGATTCCAAGCCTAGAATGTTGAGGAAGAACATACCTGTAATTTTGTCTCTCACGAGTTTGCAGGATTCTATTTCACCAATGCTCCCAAAGAGACTCCTGAATTCCTCTTGGGTCATATTCTGGGGTAAATAGTTGACTATGAGGTTGGTTTTGCTGTCATCTGTGGCTGCCCCTGTCTGCATGGGAGAAGGACAGTTTCTATTGTTGCTGGAGGGTCCATTGCTTGTATTGGATGTCGGGCCATTTGACACCTGAGGCTCCATGGTGCTAATTATCTAAACAAAAATAAAAATAACAAAAACAAGCCTTTTGAAATCTCAAAGATATAACTAAAGTCTTTTTTTCAAGATTTAATTTAATTTTTTGAAAAGAAAAAGAGAACAAGATAGAACAAGATGGAGCAAAAGGGACTGGGTTGTGAACAAAGCCAATTTAGAAGCATGTTTTTAACCAAAATGTTAAACTCCCCTTGCTATTTTTAGGCCAGCCCATAGATTTTGAACACAGACTAGCATGCAGTGGGAACTCTCCCATTATTTTGTTAATGAAAAGCTAATTCCTGTTTTCATTACACAATCACTCTCAGAAATGTATACTTAAGCCACACCAAATTATAATTAAAATGTAAAGTAATAATCATGATTAAAATTATAGTTCCATTAAAGCTGAAAAAGCTAAATATAGAGGGCTACACTCATAAGATCAAATACAGTACCTGTTTATTAACTATCTCCTAATGTGAAATGACATCAAATTAAGTAGAGCTGTTTCATATAGGAAGGGTTTAGATTTTCACTGATGCTTAATCACTGATCAAACTTCAGATTTCATGAGCGCATACTGGGGAGCTACAAAGTCTATCTACTGATATTTCAACCTAGCCACTTTGTCACTATTTCTCCTGGACCTCTATTAAAATAAAACACCAGGAAGGAAAAGCTCTCTCTAGGTTTCCACCTTAGGTCCAGCACATCCCGAGGTTGTCCTTCCACACATGACTCAAAAAGAACTTTCTCTGGATTTAAATAGTTAATTAAATAAAGATTTCCACAAATGTCTCTACCTTCAAGGAATTTACTGTCTACAGAGGACACAGACAGGCAAGCAGATTGCAGAAGGACAATAGACATGTAGTGGAGGGGTAATTAACCCTGCTAATAGGACAGCGGGGTTCAGGGGAAAGTATTAAGAAGATGACGCTAGGATGAGGTTTTTGTGGAAAATGGGTTTAAGCTCACGGAGCTAGGTCATGAAGATGCCCCATATCATATGATAAACATGGAGAATCACAACATTTCAGAGCTGGAAGACACTGAAGGGAATAAAATCTAGTTCAGAACACTCAAGTTTGAGATGGATTCCAGCAACTTCTTTGTCATCATGAGAAAGTGGGGCAGAGTCTGGGCCTGCACCCAATTTTCCTGGCCTCAAATGCAGCCCATCAGTCCCACTTTTCCATTCTGTCCTACTACCATCTCTTACTCATCCTTCATGATAGGGCTTCCGTCTCCTCTGAAATTGATCATCAACTCCTTGGAAATAGAATCATGCCCTGCCATTCACTGGCTGTGTGATCTTGGGGAAGAAACTTACATTGTAGGAGACTTAGATTCTCTCATTTGAAAAAATGGGAACAATGCCACCTGCCTCACTAGGTGGTAAGAAGGATCTGGTAACACAAAGTGTATAAAGCGCCCAAATAGTAGTGGGAACATAACCACAATCATTGATATTAATTAAAGTCACTTTTCCAGTCATGTGGTGTGACTTCTCTCACTGTCTCCTCACAAGAAAGCAATGAGGCATATTCTAATATTCTCTACATTTATAGATGAGAAAACCATGGCTTAGCAGAGGTCTGATAACTAGCAGCTACCATTATTATTACCATTTGGCTGCTCAGAGGAATAGGAATTCTAATATAATATACATGTCGTAAAGTATTTAAATCTCGGGGATGCAACTCAAAGAATGTTTACAAGGTAAACACAACTCACACCTGCGTGACCGACCACCTTTCAGAGAACATGACTAGCGTCACAGGAGCCTTTTTTGGCCTACTACCCCATCACTCATACCTCCCCACCCCAACGTAACCATTTCTAATCCACATATTTGTTTTTATCTGGTTTTGAACTGAAGCACACGGAGTCACACAATACATACTCTTTTATTTCTTTTCACACATTATGTCTGGGTATCATCCATGTGTCAAATGTAGTGGTAGGTTGTTCTCCACTGCTGTAGAGAATTCCATTGTGTAAAAATATCACTTTTTATTATTATTTTATCTCTGATGGGAATGTTCCTGGGAGTCTATTTTTTGGTCTTAAGGTATATGTATGTTCACGTCAAGTAGATACTTGTCGACAGTTTTTCGAAGTGGTTGTACCAATCACATTCCTGCCAGCGGAGATGAAAGTTCTAGCTGCTGCACTTCCTTAGCAGCATTTAGAGACTGCTTTTTGTTTTTGTTTTTCACTTGTTATCTCATCTGAAGTACAGTGATAGAGTAAAAAGGAGTGAGTTTTTAGTTGCACAGCTGACTTAAAATTTTAGTCCTATCACTTATTAGCTGTGTGAGATCAGGCAGGTAGTCTCAATACCCCAAGCCTCTCTTTCCTCTTTGTAAACTGGAATAAAGCCTATCGTGGAGGGCTATCTTCAGGATGACAGATCACATATGTATTTATTAAGTGCCTAGACAAACTGCCTGGAGGCATCATAACTATTATTCTGCATCATGCCCTATGTAGGTGAGGTTACTATAGTTGTTCCTCTTCTAATGATCACAAATGGAAAATGAAACAACAACAACAAATAAGACAAGAGGAGTCAGGGAAATTAGGCAGATTGAGGATTAAAGAATTCTAAGATTCTTTAACATCATGTAAGTAACTTTTTAAAAAATATGTAATTTTATTGATTTCAGAGAGGAAGGGAGAGAGAGAGGGAGAGAGAGAGAAACATCAATGATAATAGAGAATCATTGGTTGGCTGCCTCCTACACACCCCATACTGAGGATAGAGCCCACAACCCAGGCATGTGCCCTGACCAGGAATTGAATCTTGACCTCCTGGTTCATAGATTGATGTTCAACCACTGTGCCATGTAAGTAACTTGAATCACATCACAAGAACTTTATTCTTGGCTTCAGGTCAACTATGAGATTCTGGAAGGCTGGTCCAGACAGCAAGTGGAAAGCAAAGAGTCCCTGAAAAGAATCCTAAGTCAAGCACTCCTCAGCAGTGATAGAAACTGCACCCAAAAGCCTATTCAGCTGCTCTGCCCTTGAGGCAGGGTTCCAGGAAAAATGAGAAAGCTGTGCCCAGGGGAGGGGGCCATGCTAATGGAGATGATGTTGCAGAGCATCATCACAGCTCCTTGCTGGGAGGCAGGTGTCTGCTCGCCAAGCCGTCCGGCCTCCTGGGTCTGTGCAGTGCCTCCATTTGCTGTGTAGTCTCACTGCTTCAGTGAGTCAGGTGTCCAGGCAACAAACACACGGAGCACTGCCAACTCGATAAAGAATTTGAAAAACAGAGTTTATCCAATTTAGAAGGCTTGGCTAGCAGAATCACAGTGCTGCCCAACTATGGAATTTTTATTTCATGGCAAAAAAGGCCAGTTCCATAATCTATAGAGCACCTTCTCTGCTCTCCACCTTCCCCAGGTTACCCTTCTTATAGGTCTCCCAGACACCTACACAATAGCCTGTGCTTTTGTGGCATCTTTTGGGGGGTCTTAAAATGGAATATGAAGAGTATTATCAGCCATACCTAAGCACGCTGAGATTCTGTGGGACTCAGACTGTTAAAGGTCACCTGACAGCTGGGTTCATCTTTTATTCACTGGATGCTCACCTCACACACACATGTGAGTGAAAGCCAGCCACTTGCCCGTGTGAACATCTCACAGGTCTGAGAAGTATCAAGTCTGCAGCAAAGAAATTTCAGTTCCTCAATCAGCTTTCTGATCTGCTTACATCCTATGTGGATTTCCTAACGTATGCTGACTCATGGAGCTGAGCCCCATCTGTAGATCAGACAATCCTAACTGGGCTCAAACCTCCAGAAAAGAGCCATGAGACACAATGTTCTACATTGAGCTACTAGACAGTAGGCCAAGTCATTCTCATCTGATGGAGATGGAGCTCACTTTGCTCTGCACACGCTGCACAGTTATCATTCTGCGTATTGGGAAAGAACTGATGGAAATACTCACATGCACACACAGACTTTTCCCAATAACAACATGCAGTTCTGAAGTTGGGAAACATTTGCAAATGCATTGTTATACCTCATGTCATAAGATCCTTCACTGGTCTTAATGATGCATCCCAGAATGCAAAACAGGCTTACAAAAAGAATCAGAAATGTAAAATGTCAGAATCAAATCTGACATATAAGTCAACCACGAGGATTTGAAACCATTACTTGGAAAATAAGAGAAGTTACCAAGATATAAAGATAACAAACCCAACGATATGAAATGACAACATTTTAGCTTTACATGATAGATCTTAGAGAGAGAGGACACCTGTAATCTCTACCTGGGAAACAGACCAGAGAGATACATATGTGATAGTGGGAAGGATATCCTCCAATCAGCACAGAGGCTGGCTCTGCAAAATCAGAACACTTGCTTCCCCAGCCTATGGCCTTTGATATTTATTCTAACAGCACCATTCTCATTGCGAATAAATATATCAGTTATTCAAGTGTGCAAATGTATTTTAATAAAACATTCTGTGTGGGTCTCACAGCCAACTTTGCAGCTGACCAGATTCCAAACCCCTGACTTGCCCTCCTTCCCTCTTCTGAATGGCAATTAAGAAGCAGAATTAGAGTCAGCATCCAGGATAGAGCACTGAGGCTAACGGCACCCTTCTCATTGCGAATAAATATATCAGTTATTCAAGTGTGCAAATGTATTTTAATAAAACATTCTGTGTGGGTCTCACAGCCAACTTTGCAGCTGACCAGATTCCAAACCCCTGACTTGCCCTCCTTCCCTCTTCTGAATGGCAATTAAGAAGCAGAATTAGAGTCAGCATCCAGGATAGAGCACTGAGGAGGTTCAGTTGACTTCAGACTCTAATGGTTATACAAAGCACTGCATTAAATCTTTTATGTTCCCGTGATATATTTTAAGAAACATTATACAGGCAGAAAATTTCAAGGATAAACTATTAGAGCAGTGCACAATAACGTAGGCACTCAAATCCTGTCATTGTAAATGTCAATGGTTTGAATGACTAATTACTCACACTCAACGCATTAACCTCATCCCTCCCACCACTCTTTTTTGCAAAATATACAAAAGCAAGAGAGAAGCCTCAGACTTGCAGCTGCTGGATCACCACTCAGGGCTGCTTGTCTCTGTGGAGGGGAGGTAAGAAGCAGAGGCTGGGCCAGCCTCTTTCTCAGGGTGCTCCTGAATAAAAAACCAACCCTTCTTGCACTTCATGACATCCCACTCACCACAATCTTGGGTCCATCCCAATGGTCCTAATTTCCTGCCCAATCACATCTCTCGCTATTATTCACTCAAGGTATCTGTTACACTACTTTCTGAACATGCCAGGTCATATGCACATAAAGATTAGTTTATTTCCACTATGGCTAGATCTGGGTATGTTAGATGAACAGAGATAGAGCCCCAGTGTGCTAGGCGCTGTGAGGATATAGAGATAACAAAGACAAGGAGCTGGCCCTCCCTGAGTTCACATTGTGGATGCATGACAGACATCAGAGAACATTAGGGACCACAGGGCCCAGCTCCATAATTTTAATGATGAGGAAACTGAGGACAAAAAAGGATAAATGGCTTGTTAGAGACAGAGATGGAGTTGAGCCCAGGTCTACAGACTACCTCACTTGAGTACTCTTGTGACAATGCAAACACGGATGAGGGTTTATTTCTTTTTTTTAGGGAGGAGGTGAGGGGTGGCCATATCACAGAAATGCATTTGAACAGAAGTGTGGAAACATGTCTACCTCTGTACATTTCTGACTATAGCACTTTATAGTTCACAAAGAATGATGACCTGAACTCTGAGCTCCATGGCCAGAGACCGAATCTGTTTTATTCCTTACAGTACTTCCTGCATGTAGAACAAGGCCTAGTAATTAATAGGTTCTGGATAAAGGACTATTGAATGAATAAAAGTCCTTGCATGCCCTAGAGTTCACTAGATCCCTCAAACAACCCTGTGAAATACTACAAGCTAATAAGGTATTAATGTCACCTAACAAAAGAAGACGGAACAGTTATTGAGTATCTATTATATGCCAGGCATATATTTGAAAATTATTTTAAATGCAAATTTTAAGAGGCATTCATTCAAGCAGGAGGGCTGAAACTTTGGCTGACATGGGCTCCCTTAGAGAACTTGTTGAATGCCTTTTCCCTTTCTCGCCAGAAATACATATACATACATATGTGTGTGTGTGTGTGTGTGTGTGTGTGTGTGTGTGAGTGTGTTATATATATAATGAAACGTTTTACATACAGTAAAGCCAATCCTTTGTCTCCAGATTGAAACCCCCAAATAGATTTTTTTTCCATTCAAGCCTGTGACATTTTTGGAGCACCTCTATGTAGACTAACATTATTCTTACTTCTTGATAAGAAAGTTTAGAACCCCACTTCCCCACCTTCCACTCACCTACCCTCACCCTACTCCTTGTACAAGGTGGGCGAGAATGGTCAGTTGAGCATGCTGGAAGCATTTAGTCCATTCCAAAATCTCAAACTGTGTTGAGTACTAAAGTACTAAAAATATATGGAAAGCCCCTTTCAACATTTCTTCCATCAGCTCATGAATCTCTTACATCTCCCTTCATCCCCAGTCTCCACAAGGCTTTTATTTACTCCAGTTTGGGGAAGGCAGACTAGAGTTACAACTGAGTACAGAGTCACTGTCCTGGGCCCCAGAAAGCCACCTCACAAGTGCTGCCATAGGACCCTCACCAAGCCTGTCAGCCATACAATATCCTGTTCCTGCTCCAATATTCTCCATAACAATGGCAGTCTGACGATAAACTGTATAGTCTTGCATTTACGTATCTTAACATAGTTGACACTTTCAGGATTCACTTCATGAGTCAAATATGAGGTTACAAGTTTACATGACAGGAACCTGCTCTACTGTAGAACTCACTCCTGACATTCATCATCTAAGAGCCCAGGGCAGGGACCTTGACATGGTGCTCTTGTCAGTCCTCAACTTCTGTTATTTTGGTGGAGAGGTGGTTTCAATGCTTAATTCAGGCAAAGGAACAACAACAAAAAAGAATCTGCAAGGTCACAGGAATATGATGTTTCTTTTTCAAATACTGTCCCCTCTACTTTGAGCGCCCTCTAAATGAGAAAGATGCTAAAGGAATGTACTGATTGCAAACATGTCTCAGGTGTGAACATTTCACACTCACACACACACACACACAGACGCGCACGCACACGTATTTTATTAAGTATTGTAATGCATATTTAAAGGTGTTTTCTTTTACCATGAAGAAGGACTTTTCAAAAGTTATGTATGGAGGCTAACCCTTATGTAATAGAACGAGCGCTCCCAAGAGCATGAAGAATAATGTTTACCAAGGGCAGTCACTAAATCAAACCATTAAAGAAATTGATTTAAATTATTCATGGGAACAAAAATAAAAGTCCCAATTCTCTTTGTAGGCCTTTCCCACTTAACCCTTACACAATTCTGACACTCAGTACGTTAGACTCCGGTGGAGCGGCCCAGACTACTGCATCTCCTGCACCTTTCAGCAGCCTGAAAAACAAACCCCCAAAGTTAGACTTTTACACAGCAGGCTCTGTGTTCCTGAAGACAGATCTTATTTTTAGCGATAATTCCTCACTTTTCTTCTTGCTTCTTGAAAGATACTAAAAATGACCTTACAACTCCCCAATTTCACTTTTCTTTAAAGTTTTGTTCATCAGCTCATTAGTCCATACTCTCTCCTCCTTCTTTTCAAGAGGCTTTAATTTGCTCGAGCCCCTTCAGGTTAGTAATTTTTTTTCTAAATGCAACGTTTTCCTGGTTATGATTCAACTGGGAAGGAGACACTGTTATTAATAGGGTCCAAAAGGAGGGGCTGAGATTGCTGATCTGATCACACCAGGAAAAGTGAACTTGGAAATATAAACTCCCTTCCAACCAAATTATAGATGATGACTCACAGAGACCCCTGGACCAGGGGAATGTGGCTGCAGACTGCACTCATGCCCCCCCAAACCATTTGTACCAAGTTTCTGTAGATTCTGCTGAAAGGTAACTAGAAAACGGAAAAAAATTTAATTCCAACTGGGGAAAACATGCTGACAGCTTAATAATACCTTTGGGCAGATGCACAAATAACCTGAAAGACCTATTTACTCTAGGAGGTTATGTGGTAATAAATTCTCAGCATACCCTTAAAACAAGTGTATTAGGTTCAACACAAGTGTATTCAATGCTATTATAGACCAAGGTATTATTTTAGGAGTTGAGGAAACAAAGATAATTTGGTTCCTGCCCTGGAGGGTTCAAGTTGGGAGGGTGGGAGAGGTGGGCAGGTAAACAAATAATCAATTAAAATCAATTGTATACACCCCTTCCTTTTAAGCAACCTGCTCCAGAGTTTCTCTAATGACTCTCCCTCCTCACCAAAAAAGCACATAAATGAAATACACACAGACGAGTCCTACTCCAGTCTGACATTGAAATGACAGTTCTGTTCCCAGTCTAAATGCCCACGTCCTAAACAAGTGACTGTTTGTCACATGAGGTAAGCTGGAGGCACTCCTCCTTTGAAATAGCATCTTCTTCATGGGAGATGGACACCAGGCGCTGAAAGTACTCTCAGCAGTGGTAGCCAGGGCTTTTACAAAATCAGCAGCCGCTGGGAAGAACAAGAGGCATTAATACTTAAAATAGTAGGGCCAGCCTGGATATGAAACGCATAATCAAAATTTAATTTCTCTTAGGCATTAGTCTCAAATTTACAGAAAACCAAGTTTTTAATCTTCTTCCCCAGACACATCACACACATTTCTCTTCCAGAATAAATACTGGCCTCCTTTATATTTTACAGTTTCTTTAGGGCTTCAGTTTGGACCTAAAATGATTTCCTGGTGTACCCAGTCTGGGGCGATCCTGGTAAAACCTCTGGGTGTTTGTTTTTCACAGACTTTTACAGGGAACTCTCCCGAGCTTAGGGATGGCTTGATTATCCGGTTCAATGCAAAGATGAGGCAACCTTTCCTTCACCACCCCACTCCCCATTCAATCCTCTTTTCCAAAATGGCCACTAAATAAGTACAATTTCAAATTTCAATAAGCTTTCTTTATTAAAGGCATATTTGAAAAAAGACAAATGTTTTCATTTTAATATAAATACAATTTCGTGGGCAAGCTCTCAGGTTAACGGCAAAAATATTAACTTTCACACAAAAACAATCACATCCTACCTTTTAGCCCCCAAACTCTGAATGTTTAATGTGGGCAAATAATCAAAATGCCTAAATATAAGTTATCAGTACCTGTTGAAATAGGAACTAGCTGTGATGGTAAATATATTATCCTCATCTTCCATACAAAGAACATTAATGAATTATTTGTAAAACTGTCCACGGACTGATTAAGTTGGACTTGTCTTCTGATTTAATGCATAAACAATAGCCAATGGCAAAATTCATGTAAACATAAATATTGTATATTTATAAAATGCTTGGCTAGTGGTTCAGAGTGTGAGCAAACTCACTGAAATTCAATTGTAAAAAGCAATGTGTTATTCCGTACATCTTTATCATGATCTAAAGATTCGGGTCATGTCTCCGAACTTGAGTTTTATGCACATTCATTAAATTTTTCAGAAATCTACATAACACAATTTTTATTTTGAAAATTAACACTCATTTTCTTAACAGAGCTGAGGAGGAGAGCAGAGGGGAATAGAGGGAGTTAGTATCTAAAAAAATCTGCACACAGCAACCTTGCCTTTATTGAGAGGCATTGTGAGCCTACTGCTCTCCCAATTGTGCAATTCAAGGGAGAGCCTCTTTGGGGGCATTCTGCCGCTAAGATGCTGAGTGAAATAAAAGTTTTCAGCACCTCAATGTATGTATAAACGGGCATGCTAAATTCAACCCACGGACAGTCCCTTAGTATATCTGCATGTTCATTAGTGAAAAGATCCCGGACATTGTTCTGACAGGGTAGCTTTAAATGTGAAAACGACTTTATTGCACTTGAAAATCTATTTTTAATTTCATCCTTCACTGACTTCCCTGGTATATGGATTAGAAAAAAGGACTTTTTTGACCCGATAGGAGAACTTTATCCCTCAAACTATCTCAGAGAGGTAGTTGGGCTACCACTCTCCTGGACACCCTCTGGGAGGGCAGATGGGTACGAGTAGAACCGAATCAGTGTTGGTGAGAATGCAGACCGGGGATGGCAGAACTGTCTTTGAATTACCTGTGGACCACATGTTTACAGAGAATGTAGAAATTCAGGGGTTGCAACTATCAAGTTTTTAGGTGCAATGAAAGAATCTCTCTCATTGTTATTGGTGAAGTATGTACTGACACAAACTTTCTGAACGTTATGTTCATATTTCTGGACCCAGTGATCCATTCTTAAGCTCAGAAAAGAATCCAAAATTCTGCAGACCCAAATATGCACAATAAGATATATTAAGAAAACTGTATCTAGAAGAGTAAACAAACAAACAAACAAACAATCTAAGGGCCCAACAAGGGGAATGACTAAGTAAGTTATTGTATAGTTTTTATGATACAGTATTCTGCAACTGTTAAAATTATGTTTATAGTAGTTTTTAATAACATAAGAAAATGTGTATGATCAATGTAGAAGAAAGGTGAAAAATTGATTATCTCAACTACATAAATATGCACAGAGTGGAAAGGAAAAATAAAATGCTAACAATAAATGGTAGCATTATAGATGATAATTCTATCAATTACTTGTCTCCATCATCATTTTCCAATTTTTTGTGTATTTGTTTTACAATGAAAATATAGCACTTTTGTAATCTGGAAGGAAGTTCTTTTATAGAAAGAAAATAAATCCTTCAAACCAGTTTGGGGGCCATGGTGTTAAAAATGACTCCATCTCCTTCCAAGAGTCTTCCTGCAGGATCTCTCTTTGGCCATACTGTTTGTTCCCACATCAGAGGAAACACAGGAGCCCAAATGAATGAAAATCACATTTCCTGAAACAGTCTCTGGTCTGGTTTCCCCTTCACCTAACGCACTGTGCAAGGTTACAATCTGAGTTGGCCTTATCGCCTGGCAGCAACCTTCACGAGGACAGCAAGGAGAGACGATGATTTATAAGAAAACCATTCCCTGGATCAGGGAGTGAAAAGTACCGATCCGTTCTAAAAGCTCCCGCTGACAAACTCTGATATTATGAACATTCTGCACTTGGACAATAGCTCCCACTTTTCTTAATTACATGGTTTGAGCAGGAGCCTGCTTTCAGGATCTACCCAATCGCATAACAGCCATTTATTTTCCCAACTGCAGCTGCCAAAATTTCCTTGATCTCTGTTCTGTGCTCCATCTTCAAGGACATCTTGTGAATGTATGACACTGTCAAGCAGCATTCCATGCCATGCTTTTAAGCTTCTCTCTCTTTCCTGCATATGGAGATCCTCCTAATACACATTTATTAAAAATCTCATGAATAAGAAGCAAATACCAAAGTATCGTTATATTTGGTCTGCTTTGAGGCAAATACTTTATTATGACAATGAGCCACTAGTATTCTCTGTCCTTCGCGTGATGGGTTTGCTTTTGTTTTAGGGACTCTGCATCCTGTGATTCACTGTGTCTCCTCTCGGTTAATAGCGCTAGGAAAATGATGCCGGATCTGTAGCTCTGTGTGTGTGAAGAAAGAGCAAAGGACTTCACTGCAAACTTTTGATGTTTGTTGTTTTTTTAAACACAAACTTTACCTTTATATTTATCTTACTTTACAATTCTCTTAATTTTTCTTCACCTCAATTTCCTCATTGTTCTATTTTTTAAAATCTCCCACTATATGTATTTTTATGATTTGCCTTACAACAACAGAAAATGTTATACTTAGAACAGAGAAGAGTCACTATTTCTGTCTTCACAATCTTGTCTTTTTCAAAATAGACTTTTGAAACCTCACTAATTCATACTAATTGGGCAAGAGTCAAATTGGCATTTTAAAATTCAGAAATAATAATTTTTAAAACACCAATTTCAAAATTATTATCTTTACACTAAAATTCAAACTGCATAATATATAATTCTCAGGCCCTTTCAGGACTAATTTAATATGCCCCTAAGGATAATTTGGATATGATACCTGTATACACACTAAGGTATGAAAAATAGTTTACTTCTTTGAAATCACAGATAAAAGTAAATTTGCTTGGCAAACTCTTCCAACTCTTGATATATTCTTTTTATTCCAGAAATTTACCTTTTAAAAAAAGTCAGTGGGTAACAAATATTCAGAACCAACTGTTGTCAAATTAGTGCAACCTAAAATTTCTTTAGTACAGGTACATGTTAAAGCAAGCTAATGAAATCACAATTTAATGATGATAATATAGTGCTTCCTTTGAACAGCCCCTTCCCACAACTGAAGTTAGCTCTTAAAAAGAAGAAAAGCAGTACAAAGGAACAAAAGCCATGCTAAGTTCCTTAACATTAATGAGTTCCTTTGATGGGCCAGAAGCCATTATGTTAAGTGCCAAGGATACAAAGAGAGAAAAGAGGTTCCTGCCTGTAAGGAAGTAAATAAATAAGTAAATAAGTAATTACTATATAAAGTTATAAATGTGGTAATGAAGAGGTATATACAAAGGAGCCTAGCAAAGTCCCTGCTCAGAACATGGCAAAGGCTCAGGAAGTGGAGATCCTGGATAGAGCTGATTAAAAAGTGCCTTGGGTAACACAGGAAAATGTTTTGGCACACAACTGCCATTGACTCTTTCCAATACTACCAACAGTTAGCACATAATAAATGGTGACAGGTGTCTTCACCTACATTACTTCACTTAATTCTCCCACAACTTTGCAAAGTAGGCCACTGTCCTTCCCCCATTTACTGATGAGGGAGGCGTGAAGACATGAAGTCACTCAGCATGATGGAGACATGAGGTTTCAGGTAGTATCCACTGTCACTCAGCCAGAAGGGCAACTTGAACTCAAGTCTGAAACCAAATTCTGTGCCCTTCTCCATTTCCTAATCCAGAGGTTGCCAACCAGTGGTCCGCAGACCACTGGTGGCCCGTGTGGTCCGAAAGGTTGGCGACCGCTGTTAGAGTCTGAGGACAATGTTCCTATCACCATAACATGCAACCCAGCCATTTTAGAGAAAGCAAGTGAACTAATCTGGTTAAAACCATTCTAGGTTGTGTCTGCTATTAGTCAGTAAATATTGATAAATAAATGGATCTTACAGGAAAGATCCTGATTGAAAATTCTACATGGTGTAAGGCAAAGAGCATGAGGTTTGAAATTGATCTGATCTGGGTTTGAAAACCAGCTCCAGCCCTGAGCTTGGGTTAGCCACATAAAGACTCTCCAAAGTACATTTGAAATTTCCTCACCTGAAAATTTTGAACAATTCTATCTGCTTTGCAGGGTTGCTGTAAAGATTAAAAATAACAAGTTGAAGGTATCAGGCTCAGAGCTTGGCACTGGTAAGCACGCAATAGGTGTTCATTCCCTTTGTGCAAAAGTAACATTCTGAAAATATGTGCTCATTAAATAAAGTGTTGCAGGTGGTAAAGCTGACTAATCTACGAGTTGGTAAGATCAATACTTGGAATTTAATTTCTGAAGTAGAAAAGAACACTTAAAAAGGTTACTACTCATCATCTATATCGATAGCTATTTCCTTCATCTTCTAAAGCAGTGGTTCTCAACCTTCCTAATGCCGCGACCCTTTAATACAGTTCCTCATGTTGTGGTGACCCCTAACCATAAAATTATTTTCGTTGCTACTTCATAACTGTAATTTTGCTACTGTTTTGAATCATAATGTAAATATCTGATATGCAGGATGTATTTAGGCAACCCCTGTGAAAGGGTCGTTCGACCCCCAAAGGGGTCTCGACCCACAGGCTGATAACCACTGTCAAGGCTTCACAAACATTAACTAATCAGGTCTCACAATAATACCAATCAGGAAAATACAGAGCAAAGGGGAAGGGATTAAGCAAACTTTTAATAAAAAGCACCCTTTTTAACGCTTACAAACACAATTTCTGGAGCACTCTGCCCTTTAGAAAAAACCCTCTACTGTGAATGGGTTAAAGTTAGATACTTTCGAATGAATGTAACAAGCGCAGTCATTAGGATTTCTGATTTCCAGAAAGGAAACTCCTCCTGTTTTCATGTAAAATTTCAGTAAATTGCCAGTGCACTCTGTATACTGAAAGCAGAAGGCATCTCTGGCCTTCTCCATGGACCTACCCGGGGTGGAAGAGCAGGGGCTGTTCTTGGTCCACCCTCCATCTGGACCGCTCCTTCCTTTCTGTGGACCCAGGAGCAGGTACATTGACCAAATGCACTTCAAGGGGATTTTCCAGGGCCCCTTCAGAAAGGTGCGGCAGGAAGTGCAGAGCTAACACAGCAAGTGTGATCTCCCTGGAGAAATGAGATGAACTTTACAAAGCCACTAAAAAGAATTCATTAAATCACATGCTAGACTTAGGAAACTGTGTAAGCACATTTACACCCAGCACCCCATATCATCTTTATGAAGATACCGAGAGATGGGTGGGATTCTGGCCCACCCCTCTGCCCTTACCACTTGCATTTTACAGGTGAGAAAACTAAAAGTTAAGGAGCAAAAGGAGGGTAGAGTGACTAGCCCCAGCTACTGGCCTGGGCCTGGAAAGCCCTCCTCTCTCGCCTTCAGGCCCAATGGCCTTCCCCAACACCCCACCATGGCCCCGCCTCTGTTCCTGTACATGCTTCCATCACGGACATTTACCACACGGCACCGAGACTCTCTACCCTCCTGTCTCTATCATTGGACTGTGAGCTCCTTGAGGACAGGGCTGTGTGTGATTCATCTGTAACCCTGGGGACCAGTGCATAGCTCCAGATATTGCTGGTAGAATAAATGAATGAATGGATGTCTCTCCAGGTGCTCACCTGCTCTCCACAGCTAAATCTACTTTCCTTGCTCTGTTCCCCACCTCTCTGCTCATATCATAAACCTCTCACATCTTTTCTTTTCAAAATCAATTTAAAAACAGGAGCACTTTCATCTTTTAAAGCTATATTGCTCTTATATTATTTCCCTCAACTTTCAAACTGTCCCCAAAGAGTGCATTTTTGAGGCCAGGTGTTTTCCATTTTCTGGGTAAGGCCATCTTTACAGTGACTATATCTTCACTCCCACATTCCTTCTATCTCTGATTGCCTCTGTTTCAAGCCCACACTCATATTTCATTTTTACTTTGGGTCTGAATCTGGCTGAGTCCCACAGAACATTTCCACCTGTGAGAGTTTCTCCAAGTTACACAAGCCAAAGCCAGAGCCAATGGGGGCTCAATATTTTGCTGTTATGACTGTAAGAGTTGGGCATGCCTGGCATCTTTTTAAGATGAAATCTTTAAAATATATATATATATTTTATTGATCTCAAAGAGGAACAAAGTGGGAGAGAGAGACAGAAACATCAATGATGAGAGAGAATCATTGACTGGCTGTCTCCTGTATGCACCCCACTGTGATTGAGCCCGCCACCTGGGCTCGATGTGCCCCGACCAGGAATCAAACCGAGACCTTCAGGTTCATAGGTCGATGCTCAACCACTAGGCAACACTGGCCGGGATGGCATTATTTTTTTAAAAAACAAATGAGTGAATAAATAATCGTGTAATTACTTCTACATTCATCAATCCAAATGAAGTCAAATACCTGCTAGACATCTATTTGTGCTCTGTACAAAAGGTGTGCTTTCAAATGCTTGGAAAATTATTCTTCTACTCTTAAAAATGTTTAATGGAGAGTTGTTTGTTTTAAGTAGTTTTAAGTCTCCAGATTGCTAATGAAAACAAAGGAGCTTTGGGATAAAAATAAACTGTATTTCTCACTTTCATCTTTTAATCTTAAAATTTTAATGTAAGTTTATGCAATAGTATACACAATGGAAAGAGGAAAAATACATAAAGGTTTTTATCTATATTTTAAAACTAATGTTTCCCAGTTGCTGACACTTGATCATCAAGTAGGTTTATATACAATTCCAGTTAGTATAGGAGCCTGAATACTTTGACCTATGAAAATACACATTCAACATTAAGTACAAGAAAGTGCAAAACTAAAAAGTAGCAAACTCAAGAATTTAACTCAGTATTACAGACCCCAAAGCCCTTTTATCAAGTGCCTTTCTTCACAGAGCCTTGGGCCTCTGAGGGCCTATGACTCCAGGAGGATGGAGCCAACACAGTTCTGTGACAGAAGCTGGCTGATCTAGTCTCTACTATATTGATTTGAAGCAAATCAAATCTTAATCTTTCTATGGCATCCACAATCCTTCCTGGGATGGTATGTCCTCAGTTTTAAGATATCTGCTCTCCTACTTGAAGGCTACGCAATGCGAAGTAACTCACACATTTTAGCCTAAATCTTCTCTCCCTGTGAACCCTGCAAAAAATGACCAATATTTAAAATGCATACCCTAATGCACGGATGGTTCAACAGATGCAAATCAATGTGATACATCACATTATATAACATTAACAGAATGAAGGGAAAAAATCATATAATCATCTCAATAGATGCAGAAAAAGCATGCAAGAGATTTCAACATCCATTTGTGATAAGAACTCTTAATGAATTAGGCATAGAAGAAACATATCGCAACATAATAAAGGACATATATGATAAGTCCATAACTAACATTATACTCAATGGTAAAGAGTTGAAAGCTTTTCCTCTAAGATCAGGAATAAGACACGGATGCCCACACTTACCACTCTTATTTCACATACTTAAAGTCCTAGCTAGAGCAATTAGGCAAGAAAGAGAAATAAAAGGTATCAGAATTAGAAAGGAAGAAGTAAAATTATCTCTATTTGCAGACAACATAATTTTACATATAAAAAATCATAAAAATCATTAAATCTAATCAAAGAATTCAGTAAAGTTGCAGTACACAAAATTAACATACAAAATTAGTAGTGTTTCTGTATACTAAGAACAAACTTTCTGAAAAAGAAATAAAGAAATTGATCCCATTTATTATAATGTCAAAACAATAAAATACTTAGGAGAATAAATTTAATCAAGGAGGCAACAGTTCTCTACACTGAAAACTACAAGAAAATGATGAAAGAAATCAAAGAAAACACAAATAAATGAAAAAGTATTTCTTGCTCACGGATTGAAAGTATTACAATTGTTAAAATGACAATACTACCACAAGCCATCTATAGATTCAATGCAATCACTGTCAAGATTCCCATGGTATTTCCTTTTCTTTCTTTCTTTTTTTTTTTTTTACAGAAGTAGAAAACACTCCTAAAATTTATTTGGAACCAAAAAAGACACCAAATATCTCAAAAAATTCTGAGACAGAAGCACAAAACAGGGATATCACACTTCCTGGTTTCAAACTATACTAATCAAAACTCTGTTACCAGCATAAAAACAGATAGGCCAATGGAACAAAATCCAGAGCCCAGAAATAAGCCCAAGCATATATGGTCAACTAATATTTGACAAAGGAGCCAAGACTTCTCAATGAAGAAAGGCAGTCTATTCAATAAATGGTGCTGGGATAGTAAGATATTCACATGTAAAAGAATGAAACTGGATACACCTTATACCACTCACAAAAATTAACTCAAAATGGATTAAAGACTTAAATGTAAGACCTGAAACCATGAAACTCCTAAAAAACATATAGAACAAAGCACCTTGACATGGGTCTTGGTAATGATTTTTTGGATATGACATCTAAAACATAAGCAATAAAATAAAAAATTAACGAATGGGATTACTTTATATTAAAAAGCTTCTGCACGGCAAAATAAACCATAAATAAAGTGAAAAGACAACCTATAAATGGGAAGAAAACGTGCAAACCATATATCTGATAAGAGGTTAATATAAAAAACATATAAAGAACTCTACAATTCAATAACAAGAAACAAATAACCCAATCTAAAATGGGCAAAGGACCTAGAGAGACATTTATCCAAAGAGGATATACAAAAGGTCAACAGGTACATGAAAAGACGCTCAACATCACTAGTCACTAGGGATATCACTATTCTCAACATCGCATGCCTATCAGAATAGAATGACCATCCTAAAAAAGACAAGTGTTAACAAATGCTGGTGTGGACGTGGAGAAAAGGGAATACTTGCGGGTGAAAATGCAAATTAGTGCAGCCACTATAAAAAACAATATGGAAGATCCTCAAAAAATTACAAATAAAACTACCATACGATTCAACAATTCCACTTCTGGGAATATATCTAAAGGTAACAAAAACTCTAACTCAAAAAGCTATCTGCATCCCATGTTCATAGCAGCATTATTACAATAGTCATGGAAACAACCTAAGAACCCATCATTAGTTTAATGGATAAATAAGATGTGGTACATATATACAATAGACTATTATTCAGCCATAAAAAAATGAAATGATGAAATCCTACCATTTGCAACTACATGGATGAACCTTGAAGGTATCATGCTAAATGAAATGTCAGACAAAGACAAACACTGAATGATCTCATGTATATGTAGGACCTAAAATTTAAAAAACCAAACTCATAGAAAAGGAGATCAGACTTGTAGTTACCACATATAGAGGTGGAGGAGGGAGGGGAAATTGGAGGGAGATGTTCAAAAGGTATAAACTTCCAATTATAAGATAAGTAAGTGCTAGGGATATAATGTACAGCATGTTGACGAGCTAACACTGTTGTTTAACACGTAGGAAAGTTTAAAAAGTAGAGTCTAAGAGTTCTCATCATAAGGAAAAAATCTCCCTTTTATTCTTTTCTTCTTTCTCTTATTTTTATTGTATCTATGTGAAAAGATGGATGTGAGCTGAACCTATTGTGGTAATCGTTTCACAATATATGTAAATCAAACCACCATGCTGTACGCCTTAAACTTATATAGTGACATATGTCAATTATTTCTCAATAAAACTGAACAAAGAAGTACAGCCAAGGGAGACTGAACTATTTTTTAAAGTTTGCTTTTATTAAGCCCGGCTGGTGTGGCTCAGTGACCTATGAACCAGGAGGTCATTTAGATTCCCAGTCAGGGCACACACTCAGGTTGTGGGTTCAATTTCCAGTAGGGGGCATTCAGGAGGCAGCCAATCAATGATTCTCTCTCACCATTGATATTTCTATCTCTCTCTCCCTCTTCCTTCCTCTCTGAAATCAATAGAAATATCTTTAAAAAATGCTTTTATTAAATACCTACTATGTGCCCAGCCTTGAACCAGGTTATTTACATATTCTAAAAACTAATCCTTTAAATAAGCCTATGACTTAGGTATTATTAGCCTCATTTTACAATGAAAACAAGGTTCAGACAACTTAGTGACTTTACAGATAAGTGGAGAAGGAAAAAAAACCCAAACCCTTGATTTCTCTGACTCCAAAGCCCATACTCTTACCCACGAGAATACTCTTATAGAAATGAAGATCCTATGATAATGCCAGTAACTACTGCACTTCTTAGTTCCACAAAGAACAATTGGATGATCCTACATTACTCAACAAAACATCCTGGCTGACCTTGACCTTAGCTGATTGATTGACTAAACCTTCCTTCTGACTTCCTCAGGGCCTTTATCCCATTTCATAGCCTCAACTATAAGGAATGAAGCCTCTCCCTCATAGACTGAGGACCCCTGACCTACTTAAGAATTCTCCATGTTGGGTTTTACTGCAACCCAATCATTTAATTTCCTGCTACTCCAGGGCTGACCACCCCACACCCTGAGTGCAGATCAGACAAGCCCATCACCCCATAAGTCAGCAGCTGGATGTATGAAGCCTAGCTTTGCAGCTCACAAAGTAGAAGCAAGACACTGGCTGGACCACTGGTGGTGTCACTGTGTGTCCACAAACAAGTACTCGATAGTTCCACTCTTCAACCCATTATCTCAATGTATTTTTTAAATAGCATTCCATTATGTGAGATTATAGAATATCACACAATAGATAATATCTACTAAAATTTACTTATGCTATTATCTATCTTCCCACTCTAATACAAAAGCTTCATGAGGGCAGGGGCTTGTCTTAGTCACCACTGTATCTCCAACACCTACAATGGTACCTGGCACATATCAGACACTCAACAAATGCTTGGAGAATGGGACACGAGTTAATATTGTATGATGACAATGATGACCACTGGCACTTTATATGCTAAGCACCATTCTAAGTCCTTAATATTCACTGGTCCATCAAATCCTCATAACAATCCTAGTTTACAGATGAAGAAATTGAGACATAGGGAGAATAAGTGCTTTGTTCAAGGTCACAACTGGTAAAGCCAGGATTTGAACTGAAGCCTGGTGGTCTTGATAGAAAGTCCCTATTAACCACTAGGCTAAATGCCTTATTTAGTCTTTTAGTCCCTACTTTTTAAGAGATGAATTATACAAAATGGGAGCCAGAATACAGGCTTTAGAATCGAACAGACTAGGCTTGGAATCCCAAGTCTGACATTTCCTATCCATGTGACCTTGTGCAAGTTATGTAAACTACATGGTTCTCTTTCTTCAAAATGGAAGTAAAAATATCTGCTTCCTAGAGTTGTTGTGAGGTTTAATGAGATAACTTAAGTAAAATTCTTTTGGAAAAGCCTGACAATACACCACTACAAAGTGTCACTATTATTGTGATTATCATTGTTAATAGCGTGGTACAGACAGCAAGTGATAAAAAGGAGTCTATAATAGCAATTTCAACCAGTGAGCCACAAGAATTTTTAAAACATACAATATGTGACTATTTAGTCAGAGGCACTGACCTCTTTTCCCTTTTTAGATTGTCCAACAAAACGTGACAATAGCCAACATAACAATAGCCATCCGGTGTGAATGAATCAAAATTATACCTTTGATGTCAGATAGGCAAAAATATATTTTTTTTGGTATGCCACAGAATTTTAGTGACTAGTTTATGTGTGCCATGAGATGAAAAAGATTGAGAGTTGCTGGTCTAGAAGACAGAAGAATTACTGAGGAATTACAAGTGAGTCATGGTGATCAGGAAAAGTATCGTGTATATAGACATACTAAAGATTTTTAACTCAAAGTTTCAGAACTGTGGTTGGTGAGCAACACCAACTGGTTAAAGCCAGTCTACATGACAAGGGGGCTTTGTGTCCAATGCCCCTCTCCTAGGCCAAAGGTTCACAGGGCACTTGATGGGAAACCATTATGGACAACTTAAGCAATAGCCAACTACATCATTCAGTTAACAATGAATTACTAAGCACCTATTAGGTGCCACACACAGAGATAAACCTAGTTCTGAGTGTTGAGGTGGTGATGAAACAGACAAATAAATTATTGAGTATGCTGTGTGGAAGACCAATGACGGAAGGAGATTGGCAGTGCTAACAGAGGCAGCTCTAACCCAGCTTTCCTGGGTGAGAAGGGCCTCCTACTTGTCTCATGGTGAAGAAAAGCAGAGGATGTTTAAGACCAAGGGATCTTTTTGAGCACAGGTGTGGAACAGTGTGGTGCAGTTCCACGGTGGAAGATAAATGGAAGGCAGGAAGCTGCAGGATGGGAGGCAGGAAAGGAGGGCATAAGCCATGCCACGGAGGGTCTCCAGGGCCTTGTGACGGCGGCTGAGCTTGGTCCTGATCCACACATCAATTAAGTAGCCATCTCTGAGACCACATCTCAACTGTGTGCTTATAGCAAATACATTGGTTTCCCATGAAATACAAACAAAACAGCACTGAGTGAGAGAAAGAATATATTATTTTTTAAGGCTCACTGCCGAATTTTCTTTGGGGCCCTATTTTTCTTCCTGAATAGATCACGGGCATTTTTAGCACAAGTGTAGTTCATCACCACCTCATGATACTGTTCCCCTTTTGTACTCTAAGGTCATTTTCAACTCAACTCTGTTCAGCAAATGTTATTCTCCCTCCCCCAGTGCTTTGAACAACTTGGTAAATATTTGCTGAATTGGGCTGGATTCATTGAGCAATGACTATGTAGGTAACCTTGTGCCAACAGCAAAGGCTGGGGCTTAAAAGTAGGGGGAGATAAAAAGATGATTATCACAGCACCTTCACCTCAATAAATTTGAACTTCTAATGATGCAAATGAGACATGCATGGCAATCATATACATTCCACCAGGCAGACTGCAGGGTGTTGCATTTGTTCAGGAGTAGCCTTTGCCTGTGGTGGGAATCTAAATCCCACTTTCCCCAGACATTCAACTCCTTGAGGGCAGGGGGCTGTATCTCCTTTCCTACTAAATCCTTAGAGACCACCAAATAGGATGGGATTGGTAAGTATTATCAAATGAATCTATTTAATCCCCACAACAACCCTGAGAGGTATAAGTCATTTTGTAAATGTGGAAACGGAGAAATCATGTCACTTGCCAGTGGTTATAAAGGTTAGCAAGTGGTACAGTAAAAATAACAATAATAATGATAACAATAGTAATTATTATTTTTCAATGTAAGGAAGACTGCCCTTCATTTATTATTCTCTATATGTCTCTACCACAGGACTCTCTTCCCATACTAAGATGGTAAACGTTCTCTCTCCCTGAAGGAAAGTTGAAGTTTATAATTTCAGATATTGAGCTCTGGTTGGCTTTTTTTGTGCTGCCAGGTTTAGTTGCTACCAAAGACACTGAATGGCTTTAGGACAGGGCATCTGCCACATTGCAGAGAAGGACATTCTTTAACACAAAGTTTTCCCAATACTCTCCCATTCCCTCCCCAGTCCCCAAGTGAGAATTAATCCAACTTCAGTTTAATTCAATAAATCTTTATTGAATACCTACTATGTGCTAGGCACTTTTCTCAGTACTCCCAAAATAAAATACACCGCAAGAAAGTCTCTGAGCCTGTCCCTCTTGTGATTAAATCATATCTTACCCACTTTCATGTGAAGTAAAACCTCAAGGGCAGCCAGGGAACCCTAGGACAAAGACCAACTGAACCACCTAGCTTTGAAAATTGAATCACTTATCTTTGTAAATCAGTACAATGCTAACCCATAGTAGGCATTTAAATAAATTTTCATGGAATGAAAAAAATCTTCTAAATTTTGCTCTGTAATTAGACAGACCTGGGTTCAAATCAAATCCTGCCTTAATCAGTTACTGGCTGTGTAACCTTAATTTACCTTTCAAAACTTCAGTTAGATTATCCATAAAATAGGAAAATTAACATTTACTTTTTAAGATTGTTTTAAGGATTAAAGGTGATGGTGTGTGTAAGGCACAGTGCCTGACTCGTAACTAGAGCTCAAGAAATCAAAGCCAATTTCATTATTTCCCGTCTTACCTCTAGGTCACCTCCACTACTTATTGTTGTCATCATTATTATTGTAGCTTCAACTGGGTAGCAGGGACAACGAATGAGGTTTGCTAGTTAAATATTCTGATTAAGAGCAAACCCCAACATATACCATATAGACATCGATTTGTCAAAGACTTAGAATACAATGTTCCACATCAATTCTGAAATAATCAGAAGTCACCCTTTCTTTAATAATTTGGGAAGATTCTAGAGATTTTATATTGTATAGCTCTGAAAAAAGTCGGCTTTTTCTCCCTTGGGATAACACAGAACTCACTATCATCTAGAACAGGGTTTCTCAAATTTTACTGATCATGATCCAACAAAGCAAAAAAAAAATTATATTGAACTTCATATCACAATTCAGAACACAGATAACTAAAGCAAAAGTTTCATGATATAATACTTACCCTTATTAAGTATCAGCCACTGATCTTTTCTTTTCTATTGTATTCCATTCTAGCATGCTATTGTTTTAATTTCTTTAAATTCTGGTCAACATCTAGTAAAATAATTGGCAAAACTAGAAACTAATAATTTACTAATATTATTATCCGTCTGTTAGAATGTATCAAGGATATAGTTTAACTGACCCTCCCATTAAGCTCTGAAGTTGTATTAATTCCATTTTATATATTAAGAAACTGAAGGTTAGGTGACTTGGACTAAATAGACTCCCGCAAGTTGATGACAGACCCAAGACTCACAAGTCTTCTAACTGTGGTTCAGTATCTTTAAAAAAATTATAACTAAATTCAACGAACATTTATTGAATACCTACTATGTGCCCAGCACTTAAATAAGAGAGCACTTGACATGATCTCTGCCCTCCAGGGCTCACAGACTACCAGGAGTGACAAGCATAACTTGATACATGCACTTGGAAGTTTAATAGGTGCTTTTCTATTCTGGAGGAAATAAGCTTATTCCCAAACCACTGCCCATCTGGGCACACATTATCCCACAAAATAAGCACTGGTACCTGTTGGTGAGAGAAAGCAGTGTACTCCTTCAATGGCACATTTCTTGACCACCTGAAATAAAGTTGATATTTTTCCTCCTACTGCTTTTGGCACTGTAACCCTAAAAGCAATCCGCAATGTGACTTCACCAATGAGCACCATCGTCGTAACATCACCCTATGATTAGAATAGTTCTTTAATGACGATTCCCTCTGAATAACCGATATCTACTTTAGAAACATCTTTAGGGTGACTTCAATTTCTGAGAAATCATGACTCAATAAAGACAGCTCTTGACCCTGCAAGACAATCAGGAAACTATAGTTCTCTGACCTAAGACATTCCCATAGCTATCAGTTCAAATAAAGTCGAAACCGAGTTAAAACACCCTAAGCGTTCTAAATCATAACTTCTACTTGTCTCTCTGGCTTTATGCTTACACATCCTAAGCTGCATTCGCACCAGACTATTTGTCATTCCTTAAGCAAGTTCCCATCTCGGTGTCTTCACTCTTACTCTTCCCTCCACACAGAATTCTCCTTTCTCCTAATTCTTCTGCCTATCTAGCCTTCCTGGCTCCACTCAAGGCCTCCATGAAGCCTTGTTTCCTTCCCCCAACAAGAAAGAAGGTCTCTCTCTGTTGTCCATTATACCTCCTCAGCCAAGACACATTTTGCACTCTGCCTGTCATTGTCCTTATCGACTACATCGGAATATGTATTAAATGCTGCCACATTCCAAGCGGCACCTAGAATGTGGTTTCTATGCAATAGGCATGCAATTGTGTTGGCTGATTCCACACCGGAAAAATTGATCTAGAAAATGAATTGCGGTCCCATTGTGTAATGGTTAGCACTCTGGACTCTGAAAATGAATTGCTTCCCCCTCCCTGTCACCACCTGAGAAGTAAACTTTGGCCAAGCTAGATGTATTCCCAAACACTCGGGAGCTAGGGCTTCCGATATTGCTAAACATACAACCTAAGGCAGGTGGCTGAGCTTTATTTTCTATAGAAAGGGGTTAACAGTACCTGTCCTAACTACATTAAAGACATCAAACTGACACCATCGGACACAAATTATACAATGTTAAGTGGATGTGAGAAATGATCTCCACGGTCACAGGTCCACTTCAGTAGAACTGTGCTGGGAACAGCTGAAGTCCTAGAAATGCAAACCTGCTCCTCTGTTCTTGGAATATTCACACAAGCAAATGGTTTAGGAAGAACACTGTTAAGAATATACCAACTGTGAGTCCATACCACCAAAATTCACTAATTAGAGACCTTTTTAAGAGATTTTACTAAAGCTCTTCTAAGCTCAAATGCTATTTTTCTTCTTGCAGATAACCTTAAGCCAGAGGTATAAAGCAGGAAGGAATTGAGATTCAAGTATCGGCTTAAATATGGATGAATTTTCAATTTTTAATAATACAAACACTTATCTAGCAAGAATATACTAAGGATATCCACTCCCCTGCCCATTCACCTGCTCAAATCTCTCACTCAATTATTTCTTTTTGGCCTTTTCATTAATAAGTGTGAGATTTTTAGAGGCTAACCTATGCAGAAACATCTCTTATACTACCCTTTCTTCAAAGTCAAGACCCTTCCACAGATATATTTCTGCCCATACAAACACATTCTAAAAATCAATCACAATTCTTCCAGAGACCTTGTGCACCATATACAGGCTGCTTATAAAACCCCTAGGAGAACTTTGGTGAAACTTTGAAATAGATACACATGGAAAGAGGAAAGTTCTATTGTCTATCTGTTTCACAGTAAAGACCTTTCTTATAAAAGCATCGAGCCTGCAAAATGACACTTGGAGGATCAGATCAATTTAGAGCCCCTCCCCCTGGTTTTAAGGGTGATATTGAAGGAAAGAAAATGACTCCCCTTAACATCCTTACCATGATGGTATGGAGTGTAATTCAAAATCCATGACATCAAAACAATGTTCTAAGGCAGTGATGGCGAACCTTTTGAGCTCGGCGTGTCAGCATTTTGAAAAACCCTAACTTAACTCTGGTGCCGTGTCACATATAGAAATTTTTTGATATTTGCAACCATAGTAAAACAAAGACTTATATTTTTGATATTTATTTTATATATTTAAATGCCATTTAACAAAGAAAAATCAACCAAAAAAATGAGTTTGCGTGTCACCTCTGACACACGTGTCATAGGTTCGCCATCACTGTTCTAAGGCTATGTTTTTAGTTTAAGTCTTGAACCCCTTTAGGGACTCTTTGTATTATTTCCTTGCCCACACTGGTCACAGCAACAGGTCCCAATTTAAAACAGTTTGTGAATTTCTTTAATGTGCCTATATATTCACCCTTCAGAGCCTTGGGAAAAAGGTACAAAATTAGGCTTGGCTTGACACCACCCGCTACCCCTTCCAAGTGTGTGTGATCAACAGCTACGTCAACGCCTTAGGGGTGATTTTCCTCCTTTCTCTTCCCTCCCCTTCAAATGGGAGGGTAATAAATTGAGGGCCAGCCTTCTGCTCACATCTCCAACACCTCTTCAGTCAATCTGATCACTTCTGGAGCTGTTTGCACTGCCAAAGCCATCCGTCACCCTGCCTCACCAAACGGGAGAAGGAAAACTGATGGCAAGTTAGAAAAATCTCATTAAGCCACTTTTTGCTTCAACCTCTTCACTACTCCTTAAGAGAGAGAGAACTTCAAAATTCACCCTATTAGGAAAACAAGAGGACGAGAGAAAAAAAGCTGATGTAGTTAAGGGGAAAAAATAGCTCCGAAGTAAATTGGTTTCTGGGCCAAAGTCAAATAACTCACAGGTTATATTATTTATATCTATATCTATGGCAAACATTGAGACCATATCAATTAGCCTTAACCCATTTTTCTTTCTGGTTGACTTCTGAATTCCTGACAGACTCTTTCATGAAACTAAAAATATAGCACTGATTAAAATTAATTTTATGTTCACCTTTTTTCTCTTTTAATGACTACATCCCATGTTAATTCTAATTTTGGAGGAAATCATAGATATAACTTCCAAAATCCTAGGAGAATGCAGAAAACTTAAAGCCACACAATCCCAGAGAAAAAAAACTGAGGGCTTGTCTATGTTTAAAAGCCACCGTGAGTCACACCGCCCCACGAGTTCTGGGGAGAAGATGGAGACTATGAGGGTAACATGTGATGTCACTTCTCCCCAGGACATCTGGCCTGAGCAGAAAGACTGATATACTGAAGGGACCTTTAATGCCCTCTAAGCACCTCTGATATACAGGTTCTGTGTATGACTGGTGCCTTCCAATACCGTTTCCCAACTGATCATCACAGAAACTCCATGACAGGCATTACCACCCCCATCTTAAAGATGGGAAATTGAGGCTCAGAAAGCTGAAATACCTCTTCCAACAGCATCCAATGACTAATTGGAAAAGGCAGGATTCTGACCCAAATCCACCTGACGTTAAAGTCCTTTGAACTTCCTGGTTTCTTAAACCAAAGAGCCATCTCTCCAGGGGGTTGCCTGTGCACACACACCACGAAGATCCCCTGGGTCCAGAGACAGACTCAGGGTTCCTTGGCCTCTGAGCTGCCCCTGCCAACAAAGACATGGGAATAACGGTATCTAGTAGAAACAAATCTAATTTTTCTACAAGTACAAGTCGATGTAATGTGTTTTTAGTCCCATCTGCAGACTGGCCCTCTGGGTCCTAATCACAATAACCAGGTTGTTTTCAGGATTAGAACCTTTTCCATTACAGAGGTGGTTAAAATATAATCAAGCTAGAAAGTTATCCTCCCCCAAAGCCACGTAAAACAGAGAAACTCCAAAATAAAACCAATTTACATATTTTAGCCCAAATTAAAAAGCAAAAGCTAAGAAATCCCTTTTAATATCCTGAATAATAAATGCACATTTATGTAAAGCTTCCTTTGGGGAACGGTTACTATGAGGACAACATTCCCAATATTATTCATAAATATCACTTTTGTTTTTGGTGTTACAGTAAGAATCTGGACTTGTGGAAATTGTACTATCTGTACCGAATGCAACAACAGAGATAACTAAGACATGTACAATATCCAGAATTTTATTTGTGTGGTTGGCTGCATTACAAAAAGTAACATAGAAAGGATGAGTCAAATCTGGTCAAAATCACAAATTGCAGGGACTTAGCAGTTTACTCCATTTTAAGTGAGCACTTTCCTACTGGAAGTTTCATTAGTCAAGACTGCAAGTTCTTAGGCTTTCTACTACAGACTTTTAAATAGCATTTAAAGCTAAAGTTTATCATGAATGCTTATTTACTACTACTGTATCTTCAAAGGAGGCACTCGAAAAAATGTTCAACGGAGCCTGTTATTTTTCATTTACAAATTAGAAAGCAAAACTCTAAAGGGTTTATACTGGCAGCTTAGGAAAACAGACTACTTGAGATGCCATTATTGGTACATCCTAGGGTGCAGTGAGGGCATGGCTGTCATTCTATTACTCTCTCTCTCTCTCTCTCTCTCTCTCTCTCTCTCACTGAATGCAATATCTAAGTGTGTATGACAAAGAGACTCTATGATTTCTGCTCCACTAACAAACTTACAGTTTGCACAGGGGCATGCCAAGAGGGTCCCTATCTTCTCAGGTCCTCCTTAGAAGCTAACATGGGGAAAGGCATTCAAAGAATCATTTCTGTCAGAAGCGAAGCATTCCTATTTCTGTAAAATTAACAGGTTCTACCCAAACTCCACAGCCAGCTGATGGAAAATAAGTTCCTTCCAACTGTCCAAACTGTACTTTTTCCTGAGGGTGAACAGCTGGATACATGGAATCTTTTAGACAAAAATGTCCAGATCTTTTACTTTTATCTTTTGCAGTCATGCCTAGACTCTTATAAATACGAAAGGAAAAACATTTCTGTACTTGAATGTTCCAACAGATCTTTTCTCATAATTTGACATAAACCTCATTGTGTAACATCCAACCTTAAAATCCCTCACCCCAACTTTATCCCCAATCACAGGGACTTAGCCTCTAACTATGTCTTTTGATCAGTGTCAGCAGAAAAAGAAATAGTGACCTTGAATTGTACGTTCCAAAGAAAGGCACATAAGTTAGTCCTCAACAAATACATCTTCATCCAACAAAAATGATAGTTAGCCTCTACTATGAACACTGTTGACAAAACAACTTCAAGGGCTAGCTGTTAGAGAAGAGTAGACAGTCGAAGGTAACTGATTCATAGAATGAGCAGGAGTGGATTCAATCCCACAAAGTTCCCAGAGAGAGGAAACCTCTCTGCTGTGGTGTTTTTTTCAGAATTCGCCATCTTGGCTGGAATTGTCTCACTCGTTCTTCATATCCTGAAAAAAAGAACTATACTTCTTATAGAAAAAACATGTATGAATCACATTTTTTTTATAACTTTAAAATGAGTAATTTAAAAATTAAGCTCAATTTTAAATGTTATTTTCAAACCAAGAGTCCAAGAGAATTTATTTTCAGGAGAGACCTATAACTTGTAATTTATTTCCATTAAAAAAATATAACCCTGGCCTGGTAGTTCAGTTGATTGGAGCATCATCCCATACACCTAAAGGTTGCAGGTTCGATTCCCGGTCAGGGCACATGCCTAGATTGCAGGTTCGATCCCCAGTTGAGGTGCGTACAGGAGACAACCGATCATTGTTTCTCTTTCAAATCAATGTTACTCTCTCTCCTCTCTTTTTCTCTCTATCCATTCCTCTCTCTCAAATCACTAAAAATACCCTCAGGTGAGGATAAAACATTATATGTGCTAGTTTCATATTTTACTTTTATGGTTAAAAATAATCCCCCAAACAATAACAAAAACCCAAGCACAATAACTGCACTGACCTTATATCTCCAACATTTTCACTGCTTTCTCAACCAATTATTTAAAAATTCCATTACGGCATTCAGCATTTCTTGGTTCTTGCAGAGGGAGGATCCGTAGTGAGGCGGTAGAAATAGCTCTGATATTAGATGCAACAAGGATCTGAATAATAATCTTCCCCAAAGCAAAAATGGTCAGTTCTAAAATGGTCCGGCAAAAGGCAAACTCTCAGGGGTGGAGGGAGAGCATGGGCAAAGGAGAAGGAGATGAAGAGAAAGCTGCCAGCCTGTTATAGCAGCACTGATACTACTTAAGTTATTTCTTAATGAATGTACAAGGAACAGCATAAATATTACCATTGAGCTGAGTGGATGTGAACATCCAAAGCAAGCTAGCTGGCTGGCTGACTGCTTTTTTTCATTTTTTGTTCTTTTGTAACAATTCCATTTCCAAAGTGTTTGATTCCTAACACTGATGCTCCAAAGCTTTTGTGAGCACACTGCCGGAATACTTAATGAGATAAACAATAAACAAAATGGCTCATCTCTGGTGCCCCCAGCTAGCATCCCAAACTGGATATAATTAAAGGTGTGAACAAGCAAGCAAGGAAGTAATGAATCTGCAAAGTCAAGGTTTGAGAAATTATCTGGCATCCGGAACGACACCAGTTCAAATTTATCACTCATTAGCTCTTATAACGGCAAGGTGCAGACCCACATGTTGGTACCCCTCTCCACTCTTGTCCTCCAACCTTTTTTTCTTTCCATTTCTAGATGGCTAATTTATGACAATTACTGCTGTGACAACTCCCACCCACCTAACCACCCACAGATCACCTTTCATTTTACCCTTAGAAAGCTGCTGACCTATAAAAGCCTTATACCCTTAAAATACGCTGAGATTTTAAAAATACAAAGATGTTCCCAACACACACACACACACCCCACAAACTCACAAAACAAAGCATGAGATGCTAACACAGCCACCCATCTTCTCCTTTTTTTTTTTTTTTTTTTTTACCAATGGTTAAAGATTAGGTTCAAATGCTCCAAAGCAAAAACAACTCTCCTTCCATATACTCATACGTTTTCATTCGAATCCAACCCATGATTAAAAGGGCAGCTTCTAGCTCTCAAATACGATTATAGATTTGAACGTTTATAGTCTTCAAGTGGCAACAATAGAAAAATATTTGGTTATCAATAGACGTCTACGGGGTCTGGATATATCTTTTTGAGGAAGTTTTGCCTTTTTCTAATAAGATAGCTTTTAGAGTTTGTGAGGAGAAGAAGCCTCTTCATAAGGGGAGCCAGCCCACTTAGGTTTTCTTTCCATTTTTGGATGTACATATACTTGCATGTATGTATATACACATTTGGTTATACCAAATACAAAAAGCTTAAGACAGGTGCAGGATTCTAGAAACATACATGCTTACGCTGATACACACACAGTGTCTCTCTCATACGTATACTTTCCGCATGTCTCTCAAACGGATGGGAGAATGGATAGTGGCAATAAAATGTTGACCGATTTCAAAAGGGGAATAGGCCAATTCTGTATGATATGGCCCATCGACTGGGAAACAGTAAGATAAAAGCCTGAGAATGTTTATGTCCCTTCATACCCCCCAAATTCCCAATGACATTGGGGAAAATACTGCATTGCAGCATTTGCCAGCGCACCCTCACATGTCTAGCATCCACTGGCCATGTCACCAACAAATGTACATATTAAGTGTCCAGGCACATAAATAAGTGCTTGGTGGCCACAGATCATTGGGCCCGAGGAAGAAATTTGTCAAGGCCAAAGTACTTCTGTCCATGCACAATGACCTCTATCAAGACCACCATTCCTTACTGGTGGTACACACAGATAATTTATTTAATTTTTAAAATTAAAATAAAGCATTAAGATGCAAAGGACTAATTGAAGCAGCATATCTCCTTATGGGCGGAATAGCATTTAGTCTCCATATAGGAAGAGAATACACCCACAATAAGGAAATAGTGCAAAGGGAAGAAATAAAAACCAAAGAAAAGGACTTGCCTGGAGGAAACCCTTTCATTGTTCACAGTAACTCTTAACTGAGAAAAAACCCTTAATTTACCTCAAATTCTTTCAGAAATATTAAACACACACACAACACAATGTTCATGCAATGACTTCTAGATTTGAAATTTCAAATTGATTACCCCCAATAGAAATGCTAAGTTTAAAATATCTGAAGTCTAACATGTCCCAAACCCTATTACAAGACTGAATTTAGAAATAAAATGCAAATGCATAGCTCATTTTCTCTCTTTTTCTTTAACAAAATATACTATTGTTATTACCTCACAACAATCTGGCCTTCCTCTCATAACAAAATCCTTGAATATTCAAAGGACCAAAGAAGTGTTATAGGGAGAGAAAAAAGTTTGAAGGTTTTGGAAAACTGTCCAACAAAAACAAGCTCATCTATATTTGGTCAGGAGGATGACTTGAATGAATGGCAGTTAGGAATGAATGGGACTGAGATCAGAAATGAATGGTTAAGGTTTGTTAGTTTTTTTATTTTAGTTGTTTTTTTAATTAAAATTGCTTTGTGAATCAATAATTCTCAAAGGAATTTTTCAGCTATTTCCCCACCTATATTCATTTCACCCTTTCAAAATTTAAATATTAAATGACTTAGCTATTCTTTACAATGAGATATATGGACATTGTGATCATTAAAACTGTGATGAAAAGGTGTTTTTTGCAGAAATATTTCCAATCAGATTTTCATTTCTCAATAAATGCACACTCATTGAAGTCAAGGCGCACCTCCACATGCAGGTAGTAGGCATTAATATTTTTAAGACAAAGAAGTGGAAAAGGTCAGCAGTAGAACCACGTGTCTTTTTGACAACCCAAGCTTAGGGGACAGTGCCGATAGACATTGCTTTACCCTAACTAAAAAATGCTGGAAAATTCTCAGAAAAAATCTGTATTAGAGATAATAAAAACAATTCTATTTTTAATAGCGACATGTTCACACACTCAAAATATGAGAGCAAGGTTCAAGTAAATGACAAAAATATTTTTATTTATGTTTACCCCAAGAGTCAAAACAAATTTTAATAAAAAATCTCCCACTAAGAAGATATAACAAAAAGAAGCATTGGCAAGGAATAAAGAATTGGGGTCGGAGGAGTGTGCGGAGATTTGCAATGGAGAGAGTAAAAAATTAAGAATACTTCCAATAAAGCCAATTACATTTCTTAACCTTTTACTACATTTCAGTATTTTTTAATCTCTCCTTTTTGGACTTAAAATTAGCTACCCGATCCTGTATCAAGTTTGTCTACGAGGAAGAAATCGTGACAGATCATGGTTTCAGTTGCTTTTACGTTACATCCTATTCGCCTGAGTACTATACCTTTCAGTTCTTCTGGTACCCACCATCATGAGAAAAAGAGACTACTAGTAAAGCACGCTTCAAGAAAAAGCGAGAGATGCCTGTCACCAGCGCACACATGGGTCCCAGACATTCAGAGACACGGGAAAAAAAAATCAGCTTTTCACTCAGTTTATGCCAAGATCAGAATCGCAACCAAATGCCCGACAGAAGGCAGTGGTTGCAAGGGCAGCTTATGGATCTGCGGCTGGAGATATGAGAGGGAGGCACAGCAAAAGGCTAGAATACAGTTTTTCATTTATTATTTTTAAAAGTAAAATGAGAGATACAGTGAACTCCTTGGAACTGTAGTATCAATATCTGATTTAGTCAAAATACCACTATCACCTAGCACAAAATCATTGTTTAGGGTAAATCTATTCTACCTATGGATGGATATTTGCTGGAAATTTTTAAGAAATCATTTTCAGAACCTATCAGCTGTGGGAGTTTATTATGCTTCCGTCAACTTCATTCAATATAATTTACATTATTTTTCAAATAGCCTTGTAGGATTCCTTGCAATTTTTTGCACGTACAGTTTCACAGCAGGGAAAAGGAGAGAAAGAGAAAGAGAGAGAGAGTGAGCAAGATTCCCTACCCTCCCTTCCCCCTCTCCTTCTCTCTCTGTTTTTTAAACAAAAAAGAAGAAGAAGAAGAAGTAAAAACAGGGGAGACAGAACAGATGCTTAAAAATAGATTTCTAAAAATCACTGTAAGCCAAAGTTAGAAATGTAATTAACACCTATTTATAAAGAATAATTAAAGTTGGGCTGGCCACAAAGAACAGCAAAGATAATCAAGGTCCTGTGCCCCCCTCCCTTTTTACACTGTTTGCAGTGTGTTCTCATGATAGCCACCTGCTCCCTACTCGGCTTTTCCTCTGTTCGTTTCCCCGGCAACCTTTCATTGGGTTTTCCTCCCAGCTATCGCTTTCAGTTGGGCTGCTCGGTCTAATCTTATTTGTTTTACACCCATCAAAACAAGCAGCCAGACAAAGGCAATCCTCTAAGAATGGGAAAAAGACCACAGCTTTGTTATAACATCTATGCAGAGCGAAAAGTCCTCCCCAGGCTTTTCTAGTGAGAAATAAGTGAGATGGATATGAATTTACAGCCTCTCCCCACACCCAGTTTTGAAACCACACGAAAGATACTGCTGGTAAAAATTCAAAGTCAAAGTGAGCACTCGCGGCATCTGATCTTGCCATTTTGTGCCATATCTTCAGGGTCAACATCAGGCGAGGAGTGACACGCAAGGAGTTTCCTTGCTGCTGCTTCTTCCTTTTTTTTTTCTCTTCAGAAAAAGATGCTAAAAATAGATTTACTACTTTGGCAGAAAGGTTTTCCATTTCCCCTTCCACATCCCAAAGTCCTGTTTCACAATGCATCTGCTGGTACTGAACCTCACCTCCTCTACCCCTCATTCCTAGCCTTCCCCATCACTCCCAGCCAGAGACTGAAAAAGAAATGTGCCTTTAACTTTAACGGTCGTGCAATTCCATTGAAAGCTCACAGAGGCAGTGGACCCGCCAGCCAACAGCAGCCGTGACATTGTGATTGTCAAAAAAGACACCAACCTCGCTTGGCTAAAATGTGTGTTCTGTGGAAGAGGCAGCGTGAGTGCCTGGTGTGCATGCAGTGCCATCACACTTGGAGATGGATTCTGGTTTTCGGAAAAGAGAAATACTAATAAATGCACGCGCGCGTACACACACACAGACACACACACACACACACATACGATCTGCACAGTGATTTACGATGCACAGTTCTCCATCCTTACACACACACACACACATACGCGCACACACACACAATCGGCTGGAATCTCCACACTGCCTTCCTCTTTTCACTTACCATCTTCAAGCCATTCCACTCCATCTGTGATCAGAAGAAGATGGACCCTCACACAGTGTGTCAAAAGCGGAAAGAAACGTTATGTAAAAGCTGACATTCCTTCTTACAGAGCTGCTGCCCAGAGAAGGAAGCAACAACTCAACACGCCAGGCACCGCTACACATACAAGCCGCCTCCTCTTTTTTATGAGGTCATGACAGGAAACTCTTTGAAATACAAGATGCAGCATTTACTGAAGCCCAAATAAATCACTCTCTTTGCTGTTTTGACTGCGCAGCCCCCTGAAATACAACTGCCCATCTCAACGTTCAGTATCCAGGAGCTGCTGCCTCTCAAGGTTTAAATTCCCAGCACGGAAATGGAAAGACTCCTAACCCGGCTGCATCCACCTCCTGCCCCACAAAACCCAGGCTCGTAGACAAACCCCCTCTCCCTTTACAAAGAGAAATCCCTTCTTTTGCCATTCTGGTCTCAGGTAATATAACCTCTTTCAACAAACCAGCAGTTATTTCAGCCCACCTTCACCCCACCCATGCCTTTATGTTGAAGGGAAAACTGACAATGACCTGTTAAAAATGACAATCTATTTCCCCACTGCTTCTCAATAAAAGGACCTACCCGCACTCTCTACACAAAGAGACAGTAAATGTAGGAATCAAACAGCAGCAGAGAACTAAACTCTTGGTCAAGGTGTAGATGCTTTTCTTCCCTCCAGCAGCACAAACCACAGATTATAAATCTAGTCATACCTACCATAACCATTCTTATTGGCAAATATTGGGTCTCGCAGGGCTTCGACTCTTCTCTTAAAATTTGCAAAGGTTTCAGAATATTTTTTTAGATGACTACTATTGTTTTATATTTTTAAAGATCCACAAAACACAATGTGGATGATTGTAAAGTAAATCAATTATTTTAGGGGGGTGGGGGAGAGAAACAAAAACAAAAAACAAAAAAAAAAGAAAGAAAAGAAAGAAAGAAAAGGAGCAGTGAGCTGAAACCCCTGATTCTAGGATGTAGATAAGAACAACTGAACAGAGCCTTGCTGAAATTGGCTCGAAGCTTCCCCTTTTTACATCCATTTATGGGACCATCTGTCAGCCGAAGGCAGGATCTGATTGGCTGGGGAAATGCAGGGAGGCGTTGCAACATCAGGTGCTATTTAAATTAGCTACTGCCAGATTGACGATGTTAATGATTTGGTGACCTCTACAACAACAGAGACCGGATTTCTGAACTGCTTCTTGTGTCTGGTAATTAAGGCTGGGCTGAAGCAACAACAGCCATACTTGTATTTTTACCTTTTCCCTCCTCCCAGCTCAAAAGTACTGTAACAACTGCAGGTCAGTGGCGGCTGGTAAACCTTCACAGTGGGAGTGTCCTCCCTCTCCCTGTCCTGAGGGCTGCACCACCCCACCCCTCGGACAGAGGGCTTTTCTAGGATGGAATATTTTCTACCACCTTATCTTTCTCGACAGTTGCTTTCTAGCGAAATGCATATTTAATGATCTGCCTCTAGGCTTAAGGATACAACAAAAGCACTTCAATGGGCTAATACATCCACATTTTAACTTTATTTCCCGGCACTGCTGATTTTCAGTAAGCAATGCTCCTTGTGCAACTAACATGGCCAGTGTTTCAAAGGAATGCAAGTTGGAGAGTGTGCTTGCTCCGTGAACTAGGCTCACAAAAGTTTGTTTCAGAAAACTCTTTCCTAATAAATGAAAAAGAGAAAAAAAGAAAAAAGGGGGGGGGGGGGGGGGGGGGAGGGCAGCTGCCAGCCTCTACCTTTCTGCCTTCTGTCTGAGCTTTTCAAAACAGAGAATGATGAATGATTTATTTAAATGAATTTATTTTTCAACTTGGATAGAGGCATGATCTGAATTTTTAAAAACCCATCCAAATGCACCCTCTCTTTGCTTTCCTGACCGCTATAGAGAAAGTTGAAACATGCATTTGACAACCATCTCATTTCATAACTGGTGCAAGTGCTCATCTTGCTTAACTGAACACGTGATGTTGCTTCTCTCCTTCAAACGATGTCTTTTTTTTCTTTTTCTGTGGCCTCTTAAAAGACTTGCAAAGAGACATTTAGCAAGTGTGTGGGGATGTATACAGTTTGTCTATCTTATACAATTCATAACCTCTACTCTACCAAGCCTCCGGCAGTATAGTATTTTGTTCTGGTTTGGTTTTTTTAAGTGGCTTACCTGAGGAGTTTGTGCTCTACTTCTATCCAAAAGACTAACTTATCCCTATTTATCTAATTCATAACTCAATCATTTTGTTCCTCAATAAATACACAGAGGTAACAAATATTACTAAAGACAAAATTCAACATAATCTTTGGCTGGAGTTGACAGTGTGTTGAGACTGGGCAGAGTGAAAATACAGGTCAAAAATCATGCTATACTCTGGACTTCAAAGTCCAAGAATAAATGGGTCTGTAAAAATTTGTTAAAAAAGAAATAACTTTTACATTTTTAAAAAATGGAAACTATTCTCTACAAGCTACTGTGTCATGAACACATACACACACTCACATATATACACACACACTTTTAAAAATACAGATACACCATAAAACAATATGTGTAGGGTACACTATATAAAGTATTAGATTTGAATATGAATAAATTCAGCTATTCGAAATAAAACTACATGAAAGAGAAAAGTGGAAATATTAAAATATAATCCCTTTAAGTGGAACAATACTAAATTTAGTAAACTTAAAATAATTTCCTTAGCAAATGTATAGAGTCCAATAAGTCACAATAGCACTACCGTATCTAATGAACTGTGTACTCAGGATGATTCATAGGTTAAGTCTTCTAAAGAGCTTACCATACATACACAGGGCAGGTACAGGTGCCCAAATCAACAACAGAAACTCTGAGTGGGATTTCACCGACATCAAAATATTGTGAAAAGTAAATACGAACATCATGCTGACAAACACAAATAAAAACAGCTCACTTGGAACAAAATATTTACTTTGTATTTCTCTGCAGGTTATAAAAGTCGCAATTTCTTAAAACCCTTTTCTCCTATCCATACTAATCTGGGCACACTCAGTGACCCATAAATTAACATGAGGTGTACCAAAAGAGACTGGCCACTTTTCTGGAATAGGAACTCTACATTACAAGTATAAATAATTAGTTGGTTTTGCTAGGCTAAAATATCCATGCACTTTGTATATTGGTCACTTCTCTCAAAACCTCCACTCTGGAGTCTTTTAACAGAATCCTCAAACAAATGCACAAATGTCCTCAGAGGCCTTTTCTCTAAAGACAAAGGCAGAATCCTATTGTTGGGAAAAGTCAACCTTATTATTGCATTTCCAATAGTACCATTCATCTTTCAGAGTGAGGGGCTGACCGCTACATCAGTGGTGTGACATTTGCAAAGCAACAGATTCTCAATTTATTATCTCAAGAATCAGGCAGGCGAGTCTCCCAGTCATGCATGATTTTTTTTTTTCCGCCACAATCCTCCACCACCACAGAAAGAAACTTGTCTCACTCAAGCAGCTAAGGCAACCTAAAAATGATATCCCAGAGCTGTGGGGCTGCATCCCTCTTACCATAAATGAGCAGTTTCTTGACTCATTAATAACAATTTCCCTTAAAAGAGGTAATCTCATATCAGTCAGCCCCTCACCACCATGCACACATCCCAAAGGTTGCAGATATCTCAGCATCAGTCGCCGGCAGCCAGCTTTCCCACACTGAGTCCAGATGGACTGTACCAGAAGCCAATTCAGCGTTAATAACTACCTACTCCGCGCAGTGGAGAAGCCTTACATGGCACAATGGGCTAGGAAACAGCAGCCGGCTGAAACTGCAAATAAAAAAGACAACCAAATTCTCCAAAAGCACCAAAAGGAAGGAACAGAAATGGAAGCGTGAATTGTATTTCCTTGACTTCCATGAGAAAAATAAAAAAGAGAGAGAGAGAGAAAGAAAGAAAGAAAGAAAAAGAATCCTTTAGAAACATGGGGGGGGGGGTTGGTGGAGGGGGGGATGAAGCAAGGGGAAAAACAAAACAAAACAAAAACCCCAAACAGATGCTGCCCAGAAAAAAGTGACAAAATATTACCTCATTATTTAACAAAGCAGCATTAAGCGTCCTGCTGATTTCAAACATCTTGCCACAGATTTTGTTTTAAGAGAAACAGATAGAATCCTTTGCAAAGCACTCCGTCTGCAAAGGGTTCTTCAATTTTCTTGCGCACCACGGAACAGTCAATATATTATTTCCCTAGAGTTCGCACATTAAAACCTCTAGTCAGTGAGCTGAATTTTCCCCTTATCTCACACACAGTAGACTCCTGTTATATGTACTGCTCTCTTTGCAAGAGCAGCCTGCCCCAAACATGGCTGGTGTTTAAACTACTCTTTAAAGTAACAGTTCACTATATAACCACCAGGTGGGTAGAGTGCACGGATTCAAATGAACCATCCTGAAAGATCGTGATTTTTTTTTTTCCCTTTGGAATAGCTTTTGGGTATAGGATGTGACATGAGAAATGCCAGCATTCTAATAGGCACCTTGTCTTGTCTCTCTCTCTGTATCTTGCCAAAATAAATTAATAAAATCCCTTCCCCAGACTTATAGTAAGAAAACAAAACAAAATACCCCACCAATTCTAAAAAGAACTGTGAAGAATGAGGCACACACAAGCTTTGTTTCATTCAGCAAAGGATGAACAAGGAAAATCCAATCAACGCAGAGCAAGGGGGAAAATCAAACACTCCATGGAAATACTTTCCTTTAGCAAAAAGAGAAAAATATTGACTCATGTGATAAAAACCCAATTCAAAAATATGCATATTGACAAAGCACATATAAGATGGAGACAAGAGTTTAAGGGTGCAACTTTTCTTCTGAATAAACTATTAGGTTTATTTGATATGGTCTTTCATGATGGGAAATAACCAAAAGCTTCAAAGCAAAGACACTGAAAACAAAACAAAAAAAAACACACAACAAAAATCCTAAGCATCTCTTCAAAAAACACAGTTACACAAATAGTTATAAACAACCACAAGAGCAAACTGATCACATATCTCTCCCCACTGCTGTTCTTTTCCTCTCAGATCAGCCTCGAAGTGGAACATTTCTGTGGTGAACTATTTTGGATGTATAGCTAACTTGGTGTCTCCTTTGTACATTTCTATTCCAATTAATCTGCTCCTCTGCCAGGAACAAATAGAATGTCCCAGGTTGAAAGCCCCAGGTGATGGGGCTGAAAAGATAAAGAAACACCTGAACAAAAATAAATCTCATCACTTATATTGTTATAGGGCCTGATTTTAAGGAGGATTTTATTACTTACAGAGCATGCAAGCATCATTGTACGTTCCAGCATATCCAAAAGAGAAACGAACGCACACAGATACCTGGGATTTTGTTTTCTTGGCTGAACAAAATCAAAGCCTTGGAACTTCCACATCCTCTTGCAAACACGGATGTTGATACTAGTATTTTTCCAGCCCATCCAAGCAACATTTAGCCTCACCCAACAGGGACTGTCTCCTTCATCTTTAAGTCAAGGCTGCATCACCTAATACCATTTAACCTCCTCGCATATATTAAGTTTCAAGTGACAATTTTTAATTGGGGAGTGAGAAGGAGTTGCTCTCATCAAATTCTGGTTGTATGAAATAAGCTAATTTGTACACTCACCATATGTCTTAAGCACTAATTAAAAAATGTTACTTTCTTCAAACATTAAAATGTAATCAGCCTAGTAAATAAAAAATTCTCGAGTTTTGTGCCTTGGTGATAATTTAAAGAGTATTCATCTCAAGGTAACCTCTCTATTTTGATTACCAGGGGAGGCTTAAAAAGAGGAAAAGATACCGGGGGCTGTGTGAGTGAGAAAAGAAAACCACAACTGTACGTAGCTGCACAAAGGAAAATAAGATGAAGCGGGTTTTTAAGGACCCATAGTCTTGTTACCCTGAGGCAAATCCAGCCAATCAATACCACCCATTGACGGTCTACCATCTGCCATGCTACCCAGTGATGTGGCTAAACAGACCTGTTCCATATGACCGTAGCCGGCTCATTTTCAGTCGATTAGGGCAGTTCCAGAGCATTCACGTGCATAGCACAAAACTCCAAGTCAGACTGAGTCTCTCTCTCTTCACACCAGTCCCTCCGAGCGCAGCTGCGGACCTTTGCCTCCTGTTCCGGGTGTCTGGATTACCCCTTCTTGCCCCTCAATTGAATTAGCAAAATGGGGTGGGAAGGTAGAGCAAACAGACACTCACAAATACACACACACACACACACACACACACACACACACACACACATTGCTGGTCCTTCTCAGTGTCCTACAGAGATTGGGAATTTCATGTGCTCTGCCCTAATATGATTATGGCACACCATTTAAACAGCGTCATCAGTGGTTAGGACCTGACATTTTCCTGTGGCTCAATTTCTTTTTATCTTCTCCTTCTTCCTTCGAACAATAAATCTAAACTGCTGGCATTTCTTCCTTCAGGGAAGATACTTTTCAGTGTGCCCAGACAGTGCTGTATTATATTTAAAGGCTTTTAAAAGCATTTAAGCATAATTTTCCTTTGATGAATTGTGGTGCTGGGTTTGTCTTTTTGTGTGTGTTTTCCTGTAGAAACATTATATCAAATTTTATAGGAAAATACAAACATACTGCAGAGACAAGATGCACCTGACATGGAGTCCACTTGTAGGGTCAGGAATCCACGGTGGATGGTCTCTTAGAAATAAACTAGAGGCCCGGTGCACGACATTCGTGCACTGGGGGATCCCTCAGCCTGGTCTGCACCCTTTTGCAGTCCAGGACCCATTGGGGGATGTCTGCCTGCCGGCTTAGGCCCAAATCCCCCCTCCCCCCAGGGATCAGGCCTAAGCCAGCAGGCAGACATTCCTCTAACAGTCTGGGGCTCTCGCAGTCTGGGACCCCTCACTCCTTACCACCCACCTGCAGTGGAGTTGGGAGAGGCTCCCGCCACTGCCACTGCGCTCGCCAGCCGTGAGCCTGGCTTCTGACTGAGCGGTGCTCCCCTGTGGGAGCGCACTGACCACCAGGGGGCAGTTCCTGTGTTGAGCATCTTCCCCCTGGTGGTCAGTGTGCATTATAGCGACTGGTCATTCCACCATTTGGTCTATTTGCATATTAGGCTTTTATGATATAGGATGACCTGACAGTGTGATGCCTTCCTCTTCCTAAGTAGTTCTGTCTACTGCAGTGATGGCGAACCTATGACACGCGTGTCAGAGGTGACACGCGAACTCATTTTTTTGGTTGATTTTTCTTTGTTAAATGGCATTTAAATATATAAAATAAATATCAAAAATATAAGTCTTTGTTTTACTATGGTTGCAAATATCAAAAAATTTCTATATGTGACACGGCACCAGAGTAAAGTTAGGGTTTTTCAAAATGCTGACAGGCCGAGCTCAAAATGTTCGCCATCACTGGTCTACTGCATATTGTGAGAAAGAGCTAGAAGAATGCTACAGTGTGGGAAATATAGACAAATGGCTGTTTAATCCACTTAAATTGCCAAGAACTCACCTGGGCAGGTAACCTAACCTAAGGTCAATTCACATTTGATCTTCCCGTCTTCTTTCCATGCTACTAAGCCTTCTGCTAAAAGCAGAAGGATTATTCCCAGAATCACTGTGACTTTGATCGCACTCTTCAAGCACTAGGGTGTTTTTTTCTGGGAAAGAAAATGTAAAGGACAGAAAAACTGCCTTATTTACAAAATTCTAAAAAAGGTGAAAACACATTTATCCAAAAAATCTAATTTTGGTGGAGTCTCTGTCTGAAATTTTCACTGCTATCTCCTTCAAAATAGCCCAAGAAAACTCAGCAGGGTCAACATGTGAATACACAGATTTCTGAAGATCCCTCCATGAAGGAATTTTGGGGGAATTTTTCATTTCAGTTCAGATGACTTTTACTAAAAATAAAAAACAAAGAAACAAGCAAAAAAAAAATCATACTCTAAATATAAATCTTTACCAATCAAAGGCCACTGAGCAGATGAAGTATGTAGTAGCTACCATACCATTGAAGGGTATATAGTGTTCAACCAGATTATACTCTTTTGATAATAATTCAATATAGAATTGTTTAAAGTTCTGGACTCAGTTATAATTCTGTAACCACAAATAAAGAAATATCTATAACAATAAAAGTGTAATATACTAATTAGACTGTTCAGGTGAACGACCTTCCAAAAGTCATTCCAGATGTCCTTCTGGATGAAGCCGTGGCAGTGGGGCTGAGGCAGAGGTGGTTAGGGGCAATCAGGCAGGCAGGCAGAGTGGTTAGGGCGATCAGGCAGGCAGGCAAGTGGTTAGGGGCAATCAGGCAGGCAGGCAGGTGAGCAGTTAGGGGTGATCAGGTAGGCAGGCAGAGTGGTTAGGGTGATCAGGCAGGCAGGCAGGCAGAGTACTTAGGGATGATGAAACAGGCAGGCAGAGTGGTTAGGGGCGATCAGGTAGGCAGAGAGGCCAGCGATTAGGAGCCAGCAGTCCCAGATTGCGAAAGGGATGTCCAAATACCAGTTTAGGCCTGATCGGGCCTAAACCAGCAGTCAGACATTCTCCAAGGGGTCCCAGATTGTGAGAAGGTGCAGGCCGGGCTGAGTGACACCTCCCTCCCCGCCCCCATGCACAAATTTCGTGCTCCGGGCCTCTAGTATGTATCATAAAAGTCAAGAAGAGTCATTTGTAGAAGGTGGGAGAAGTGAAGGAAGGAAAGGTAAATGGAGGGGAGAAGAAGAAAAAATAATAGTACTTACAAAGTGCAAATAAACACTGCTTTTACCAGAAGTCTGCTGTATACCAAACACTGCACTGCGTACTTGACATGCACAATTTTGCACAACATAATACTAGTGACAATGGTTATATCTAAACATCCCTCTAGAAAGATTTCTTCCCCATCTAAAAGTACGGTCTTTCCTCCACCACTTCATAGAAGAATGTGCTTGAGGGAGATGGGCATAGACAAGAAGAGAAAGGAAAGACAGAATGGAAGGCATGCTCAATTTTTTCTCAACTAAAAATGACCAAGAGATTTCTTTCTGATGTGTTTCTTAATCAGACATGTCCTCAAAATGTATTTCATTTAATCTATCATTGTGATTAGGCTATAAATCTGGAGTGAGAGAGATATAAAGGACTAAAACTAGAAAGCAAAATATTTTAGAAGGCAGGATGAGTGCTTGATTGAGTCCTCAGTCTCACTCCCTAATAGTAAATATTGATTGAATGAACTTCTATGTTTAGCCCCTTATAGCACAGCATCCAGTTATTGTGAATGAATGAACACCAATAGTTTCACTCACCATCACCTCAAATACTTTCCAAGCCCTATGTCATTCCATTTAGGGTTCATTGAGCACCTTCTTAGGGGAAAAATGATATGCTCAGTTTCCTCATCTGAAAAATGGTCAAAATAATAAGTCCTATGGCAAAGTTCAGTGTTAAATTCTTAGTGAGAAGAATAAAAAGAAATACAAGTCATAGTATCCATCTTTATGGAGTTTATATTCTGCTTGGAAAGAAGCTTTCTTTTTTATGCAACAATTCTAGTAGTGTAAGGAAGAATGTTAAAAGAATAGTATCAGAACAAAATGTTGAAGTTTATTCAGTTTAGATTCCACAGATAAGTGAAATAATATGGCATTTGTCTTTCTCTGATTGACTTATTTTGCATAGCATAATATCCTCTAGGTCCATCCATGTTGTCACGAATGGTAAGATTTCATTCTTTTTTATGGCTGAGTAATAGTCCATTGTATTTGTAAGGTATATAAATGTCTAATCACTATGTTGTACACCTGAAACTAATATAACATTGTATTAGTACACCAACTGTAATTGAAAAATAAAAATGATAAAGGATAGTCAGTGGTACTGATGCCATCTGGAGTAATGGGAGAAGGCTTCATGGAAGAAGCTGGAACTGAGGCTCAGATTAAAGGACAATAGGATTTGTCTAGGAAAATGCAGGATATTTCATATAAAAACAAAGGTGGGGGAGGAGGGCAGGAAGGGGATAATGGCAGTAAGTTCATTAGAGTGAGACCCCTCCAACAGTTCCTCTGAATCTATTCTAACCTCTTCCATTTTTTAAAATGATAAACAGAGGAATATTATAATATGACTAGAGGCCTGGTGCATGAAATTCGTGCATGGGGGGGGGGTGTCCCTCAGCCCAGCCTGCACCCTCTGGGATTGGGCCTAAACAGGCAGTTGGACATCCCTCTCACAATCCAGGACTGCTGGCTCCCAACCCCTTGCCTGCCTGCCTGCCTTATTGCCCCTACTCGATTCTGCCTGCCAGCCTGATCATCCCTTAACCACTCCCCTGCCAGCCTGATCGACGCCTAACTGCTCCCCTGCCAGCCTGATTGGCCCCAACTGACCTCCCCTACCGGCCTGGTCACCCCTAACTACCCTCTCCTGCAGGCCTGGTTGCCCCCAACTGCCCTCCCCTGCAGGCCTTGTCCCTCCCAACTGCCCTCCCCTGCAGGCCTTATCCCTCCCAACTGCCCTCCTCTGCCGGCCCAGTCACCCCCAACTGTCTTCCCCTGCAGGCCTGGTCACCCCCAACTGCCCTTCCCTGCTGGCCATCTTTGACCACATGGGGGCGACCATCTTGTGTGTTGGAGTGATGGTCAATTTGCATATTGCCTCTTTATTATATAGGATGAGTGTGGAAGAGCAAACCTCTTATTCAGTAAGTACTTTTGTAAAAGAAACAGGAATTAGTATTTATTGAGCCTCCACTATGTGTCACACATTACGTTATGTAATCTGCCTATAAATCTCATTTAATCTCACAACTCTGAGGCTTCCAAAAAGGAAACTAAAGACTAGAAAATTTAAGTGATTTTCTGAAGATCATACAGCTAGTAAGAGGCAAATTTAGGTTTCAAACTTATATATGTCCAAACATTGTCCACACTTTTCACTATAAATACTGCCTTATGTAGAAAATTGTAGATCTACAGAAATCTCAGTCTTATTCTGTTTCATTCTGTACTCAGAAACCAATATTCAGAGAAATGTTGTTGACATCTGCTGACATTAAAAACAGTAATAATTAAACAAAACAAAACAAAACAAAACTAACCTGTGCTTGCAATTTCAGTATTCTGCCACCAGGTGATAAGAATCCTGGTCCCGTGAGACTTACAAGAGGCATGCTTTTGCTTGCTATTATTTTGTGTGCTATTCCCTTCTCCATCTCCGTAAGTGGAGTAAACAGTGCCTGATCTTTATATGGAATCACCTACTAAAGCCCCAAGACATTAATCTTTCCAAATTTTATTTATCAAACATTTAACTGTGATCATAACACTAAACTTCAACATTTTTTAAACAATTCTGTTACAGACTGTATTCAATGAATTATAGTCCTTTGTTACTTTCACACTGTTCGGTGAGCTTGCAGCGTAGAAATTGTATGTTATTTGCCTATAACCCCAGCACATAGAATACCATTGCCTGGTACATAGTGGGCATTCAATAAAAGAACATAAATAATTGATTCTAAATATTTTTGAAAAACTTTTGAACCAATGCTTAGGGCACATTATCTGGTTCTTTATTCATTAATACATAACTTTCTTTATCAAGTCACACTTAATGCTGAGTTATTATAAAAAGCCCTTTCTTGAGGTTGTTCATCAGCAGAAACAATTCTCTCGGTGCTCAGACGCTTCTTTTTGCCTTAGCCATGGACAGTCTACATTCATGATAAGCTCTGCCCAGCTCAGCTGCCTAGTTTACCTTTCCAACTTCTTATGCACAGAAAGGTTGCTTCCTTTCTATATGGAAGGTGAAGAAAAAATACGATAAACAAGAAAGGCATGCTATATAACTGTCAGAAAGAGGCAACTCTCCACTTGACCCTTTTAAGTTCTTCCCCTCTCTGACTCTGAAGCTGGAGGGGAAAGGGGGGTGATGATTTAACTACTTTTAAGTAGAAGAGTAAAGTTACACATCAGTGCTGAGTAGCTCATTTCCCTTAGCAACTGCTTAGCAACGGCAGCTTCAAGTTCAAAATACCTCCTTGAAAAGGATAACATCTTTAACAAAGATGAGTATTTTTTTAATGTAAGGTTTTTGAACAGAAGTTTTAACATTACAACCCCCAAAGCCTTGTAGACCACAAATACCTATTTAATGCTGACCTTCTTGTAAAATAATATTATGTGGTAACCATAATGATGCTGGGCTCCTGTAAAATTTCAGTCCCTGGAAAAACTCTGGTCCTACTCTGAAATTATTCGCAAATACACAACTTTTATTTTACAGTCACCATTAATCCTAGGGTATTACAGAAATTATACTAAAGCTCTCTTAAAAGGGTTATTGATACTGACCTCACTATTCAGTTTACTCCCTTACTGAGAAGAGTGAAGAACAGGTTTTAAAGCCTAAATTATGGTTTTACAAACTAAATTACATGCAACCCAAGGTTCTTTGGACAGTTTGAAAAAAAAAATGTAAAAAATAATTCCAACTTTACCCCAAATGTTATTATTTGATACCTACCTTGCCAGCTTTATAGTCTATAAAATGGATCATGTGATAATCAGATAATCATCACATTTAACTGTTTTTACATTGTTAGTGAAATGAGAATGCCTGCAAAAGGTTTCCTAACCTTCTACAATGCTCAGTGCTAGGGATATAAAATGTGTGTGTCATACAAGTTTTGCATATCATTAAAACTTCCATCTTGTTCAAGAATTTTGAAACTCTTTTTTTGTCTTAAAGCTTCTACAATTCAAATAATATATAAACTTCTGCTTGAAATTTGTTCTTTATTTTCTATTAGCACATGGGCACCTCAGGACACAAGGAAACAAAATACACAAGAGTTTAGAACAGTAATTTCAATGGATTTCTTCACTGCTAAAAAATTATTATCATGTAAGCCCACATAATCTATTTGTGCCAATTCCAAGCTATGGAACCAAAAGACAGTTCTTTCTGCCTATATCTTTTACTTGGTATCAGCAGATAGCCAAACTGTTCCATCCACCTGACATGAAATTGTACACATTCCCATGTATAAGGGGTTGTACTGAAGAAAATGTCTAGAACAGTGGCCCTTATGTACAATAAGTGTTCAGTGTGTGTTCCTGAAAGTAAATTCCATTTTAAATCACTAAGGAGCATAGCAAGAGGAGCCAGGAGTCCTCAAGGCCAATTCTATCTCTACTGCTAATAATTCTAAGACCTTGTGCAAATCACTTCTCCTCTTTGAACCAGAATCTTCCTGAGTAAATAAGAAAGGAAAATAGATGATTTCTGAAGTCTCCACCAGCTCTAATATGTCAAAGTCTATAAATAAATAGTTTTTAATTAGTGAACAAATTTTGTGGTAAGATTAACTCCAACTTTCAACTAATTTCACAGTATAAAAATGCTGGCTAAAGGGAAATCAAGCTTCTGAAGGAGATTTAAAAATCTGCCTCAAATGAAGAGCCAGGTTACACACATGTTCCAATATCTAGTCTGCTCACCAGTGTTATTGTAATAAAATGCAGAACTGGAGATGGCTGGTTAAAAGCATTAGAACCAAGGGCTTTGACCAGGACCTTGACTAAGTACAGCTACTCACTGAACTTCAGTGTCATCATATTTAAAATGTGGACAATAATAATGCTACGGTCATGAGTCTTAAATCAGATGTGTAAGGCGCATATTACAGAGTATGTGATATCCTGTTAAGTACTCAAAATGTTAACTACTTTTTATAAAACACATGGTTTAACCTATACTCTGTTACTCTTTTAACCTTCCATTATCCTCACTCCTTATATCAAGTCCAACTATTCATTAGGACATTCAAGGCTCTATATGACCTGACCTTCACTTAAGCTTCCTGACTCATCTGGAACATTCCCTTCCACATATGCAGTTCTAGACATGCCAGTCTATTCTTCCGTATCATTTGGTCCTTCTACCCATGCCTTTGTTCCTGCTGTTTCTTCCATTTGGAATGCCTTCTCTCCCTGGAAAATTATACTCATCCTTCAAGGTTTCAACCTCACTAAGAAAAATGAGCTGTTTCATTATCTGAACTTTAATAGCAGTTTCTTCTTCCTGCCTTAGACCTCATGCCAGAGTAGCACCACAGTTGTTCACAGGTCTGTCTCCCTGAGCTGTTTTCAAGATACTCCAGGGCAAGAACTGTCCTTAATTGTCTTTGTTCTCCTCCAGCTGAGGACCTGGCTGTCTCAGAGTCCATCCCAGCAAATATGTGTTAAAGTAAAGTATGTGTTAAAGTAAAATGAATATATTCACATGATGGGCTAAGCTATGGCTTCTCTTAGAAATCAATGAAAAATAGATGAATCCCGCCCCCGCCCTGCCGCCCCAAATGAGCTTTTAGACTCTATCCCTCCACAGAATCACTTTTATGATAAAAGAAATTTCTGCCAAATATGATATTTTTGTTCTCTAGAAATGTTCATGCTACTAAAAATCAGAAACTCTAAAGTAGAAGTCACTCTCTAGGACAAATTCATTGAGCTAAAACATTGCGTTTTCTCAAAAGAGACATTGTTTTATGTCTAGAAATGGCAATGCTCTGGTTGCAACCTTATTTATTGAATATGATGTGAGGGTTTGCACACAGAATTTGTGCTTCTATAGCTGGAAAGGCCTTCACCCACAGAGAACTCCAATAAGGCTTGGATGGTGTGAAAGATATGGAAAACAGAAGGGTACTGCCGATGGTGCAGCCTGAAGTATGAATTCATCATCTGCCCACATTCCCATATTCCATGCAACCAGGATGCTGGAAAAACTTTAACAAATGCTTAAGAGAATCAACAGCATATACTAAATATTATTTAACTAATGTTACTGCTTATATAGACAGGAACATTAGTTGATATTTAATATATGTATGTATATGTATCCTATATAATAAAGAGGTAATATGCAAATTAACCCTCACACCCTCACAAGATGGCTGCCTATGACCAGGCCAGCAGGGAGGTTAGTGAGGGATGACCAAACGACTGAACAAGCAGGCTGCATGGAGCGATCAGGCTGGTGGGGGGCGGGGGGGCGGCGGATTAGTGAGGGTGCAGGCTAGGCTGAGGGGACCCCCAGGCCTCTATTATGTGTATAAAATAATATCATTATGTGATTATATTATACTAGAGGCCCAGTGCACGAAATTTGTGCACTCGGCGGGGGGGCGGGGGGGTCCTTCAGCCTGGCCTGTGCCTTCTCGCAGTCAGGGAGCCCTGCGATTGATCGCCCCGCAGAAGGAGGCCCTGCCTACTGCTGCCAGCTGGGTAGCCTGGGCCTCTTTTTTTGAGGCGATTGTGGAGCCCCCTGGCCAGTGGCCTGGGTCTCCCTCTGTGGGGTGATCGTGGGATGATGGCAGGGCCCCCCGACCAATCGCATCGCACTCACCTTGGCAGCGGCATTCAGTGCTGGGTCGCTGCGGCGCCCATGACCCAGGAGGGACCGAGAGGTCAGCAGTTCAGCCCACTCGCCAGTCCCTACCCACCTGAGCCTTCTGCGCACGCAGCCTGGCATTCAGGCATCCATTCGGTTGTTTTGGACATTACGGACCCTGGCTCTTTATATATTAGGATATGAAATTAGTTTAAGGAGAGTAAGTGGTTCTTCACTGTAGGAGCACCAGGCAGTTTAGCCAGTCTATAAGTCCAGAGGATTTACTTTCAATCTTTTTCCAGTAAGTACTTTTTTAAATAAATAAACTAGAGACCTGATGCACGAAATTCGTGCAAGATTAGGCCTTTGCAGCCCCGGCTGCCTCAGCCCTTGCAGCCCCAGGCTCGTCTGGAAGGTTGTCCGGACGGTCGTTCCACTGTTCAGACACTTGGTCTATTTGCTATTATTCTTTTATTATTATAGATGTTTATGAAAATCCTAATATATAAACAAATAAAATGGTGTTGTTCTCTTGTTTGGGAAAAGAGTGGGCTCCCCTAAACATTTACCCCATACCCACACACTTCCTGGGGCACTCTGAGGCCTCAGCATCCAGTGAGAAAACTAGCCTAGTCTAGTCTAAATGAGACTACAGTGGGGAAAAGAGTGAATTGGGAATCAAAAGACTTGGGTTCTAGTATCAATGCTACCATCCAAGCCCAAGCCTCCTTGTCCAAAGCATTTGATAATTGCTCTCCCAGATTCCAAATGGGATGTCTGTTTCTGAGGCTTCCAAAACACCTAGGATAATAGTGCTTATTCCTCTTATGTTTTCTACATGTCTTAAAGCTTCACAATTAATCTACTTCCCAAATATTCTTCACTTACAGAAACCAAAGTACAACCATTAACAGTGGGGAAACTCATTGTCGACAACACAGGTTTCACAAGAACCCAGAGAGGACTTGGTGTTTTGATCTTGTCCTTCAAGACCTACCTCTCTCCAATTAAGAAAAGTTGTCTATAAGCTTCACAATAGTCCTGCCAACAACCTAGCTGTGTATATTCTATTTCCTTAATTTTGCTTATATCCACCATTTCTGCCTTGATTCAAGTCTCTGCATCTCTCTCCTGGATTATTATCATCAACATATCCTTACCTCCAGTTTTGACTGAATACTATTTACCAGTCACAGTTGACCTTTCTAAAATTCCGGTCTAATCACATTGCTTCTTTGATTAACATTGATCAATGCCCATCCCCTCTTCTGCTGAAATTTTCAATGAGTGGTCTGTGAAGGGTAACCAGCAGGCCTCTAATGGACTCCACAAGTTTATAGGATGTTGTTTCATGACACAAATGTATGTAGACTTTTGCAAGTCTGTTTCTCCTACCAGGCTTGAGCTCCTGTCTGATTTATAGTAAGCAATGGTTGAATAAATTTAAAAAATGCAGCCTTCCCTAAACAAAGCTTCCAAATATCTGCTTTTCTCATTTTTAAGCTGCAGAAAGCTATAGGTAGCTCTGTTTCATTTGCAAAGTACTTTCAAAAAGTAACTACTATCTACGGAGCATTTACTGTGTCAGGCACTAGTCTTAGCTCTTTACATGCATTAACTCACTTACTATCACAACCATCCTATAAGGTAGGTACTATTCTTGTTACCTCTGCACTGACAGATGAGGACATCTATGGCAGAGGGGATAAGTATCATACATTGATTAATTATAATCATTCAATAAACACAGAGTGCTTACTGTGCTGTAAGAAAGACAGGATATGTACAATCATGTCTTATTCATTCTTAGGGATCCCTGGAGTATCCAGAACAAAATCACATTCAATAAATATCTGCTGAATAAGTGTTGAATTGGTGCTCCTGAAATCTGGTACCACTTTCCTTGACTAATGATTGAGAGAAGAGACCCCTCCTTCCTTCTCTGGGTCAAACTCAGACACTTTTGAGAGAGTAAGGAGGCTCTGTCAATAATAGTAGAGACAACAGGCACAAACCAGCATTATATAAGGCAAATCAGTTTACATGGTCACACTACCTATCACCAACTTAACTTAATACCTACCTCTGGGTATTGACAAAGTCCTTGGCTAATATGTGCTGGTGTGATCAACCTTCTTGCTAAGATACTTAGCACAGCAATGTGTGAGGGGAATTTGGCAAAAAAAAGAAAAAAATAAGAAAAAGGCCATTATCCAGAAAACCCACTGATACACTACAGGGACATGCTCTGGAATTACATCTGGGAAACAAGTTAGGTAAATGAAAATGTACACTTTTGAATATGTCTTTATACAAGCTATTTTCTCTGCCTGGAACACAATTTCCCCTGCTTCTTCTGCTTGGTGAACACATACTCATCCCTCAAAATCAAGTTGAAGTGTTAATTCCCATGAATTCATTCAGAAAATATTTATTGAGCATCTACTATGTGGCAGACACCAGGGATTCAACACTAAACAAGGCACACAAATCCCCTGCCTTGGGAGTTTACAATGGCCTGGGAGCAGAAGGTAAAGCCTTCCAGTTTTCCCCAGACAGAATTAGCAGTTCCCTATTTGACCTCTCACAGAACTTGTTCCTCAGATTACTCCATTCCTCTGGGAATTGCAATTACTGCTTTCCATGTCCACCTTCCACTCAAGACTGTGAGCTCTTTGAGGGCAAGAACCCATCTTCACCTGTCACCCATGACTGGTACAGTGCTGGGTTACCTAACTGAACCCAAGGCCACGGAGCTCTCTCTCTCACAATGCCACATGCTGATATCATTCCCTTGAGCTCACTGCTTGACTTCTGAGTATTTTAAAATCACCACCCAGTTCCTTGGCACCCACAGTGTACTGTTATTAGTGCTGGGATAGGGCATGCAGCAAGGATGTGACATGGTTCAGGACCTTTGAGCAATTCCAATCAGGTTTACTGATTGAGAACAAGAACAGAGTATAATCTAGGACTAGATTGAGTGGATCAAACCTAAAACATTCCCTTCGAGAAATGAGATGTCACTATGCTCTCAGGAACAAGGATGAACACAAGCATTACAGACTATTCATTCTTGACTTTTAGCCCAGCATTACTGCCAGGGTTCCCCGTGGGGTTCACCAGTCTCCAAAAACATCCCCAAATATACAGGATATCTTTATATGGCCATATTCTCTCAAGCTGCTATGCTTTTGCACAAGCTGGTGCCCTGCCTGGGATGTCCCTATACCCCTTGAGTGTCTGACAGTCATTAAGATTCAGCTTAAATGTCACCTCTTTTATGAGACCATCTCTGACCTTCCCAGGAAGAAATGACCATGCTTTCACTGTGTTCAATCCTGCTCCTTCCCCATGTGCATGCCCACTGTACCCTGTCTTTACATATAATTGTATCCATCATTTATTTATCTACATGTCCATCTCTCCTAATAAACTGGGAACTTCTTGAAGGCAAAGACCCTCATTCATCTCTGTATCTTAAGCACAATGCCTGGTACAGAGTTTGTGGATGGGAAGATGGAAGAATGGATCAACATACGGACAGAATCAGTTATAATGACCTGGAGTGCCCCCCCACCCCCACACCCATCAAAAAAACATTAGTGGATTACAATGTATCTCGTGAAAGATTTTGGAAATGTAGAGATCTGGGTACTAATCCTGAATTCATGTCTTAAAAGACCTTTAGAAAGTCACTTAATCTCTCTGGATCTCAAGTACTCTTGTTTATTAAATGGGGATAAAGCATAAAATCTCAACCTCATGCAATAATGGCTGGGAGTTTTAAATGGGATGATAGAAAATGTTGTTTCAATATAATATGACTTCATGGGGGGAAAGCACTCGCCACAACAATGTTATCTGGAAATATTTTTAATGGAGGCCAATAGTTTTTTTTTTTCCTTCCAAACTGACACAGGGCTATGCTTTTTCTAGATCTGTTAACGGAACAAATAGGTGACAAATCTCTGTGCTGAGGGACTCTGGGGTGAGTTTCTTTTTCTCTTGTTAGATAGGAGAAGGAGGATTTGTCCTTTTTATGGGTCTGGGGTTTCAACTCTCGAGGTCTAAACATTTTTGATGGCCTTGAACTAATTTCGGCCACCATCGACAGAATGGGAGTGGAAAAATCCCCACCACATCTGCCTTGTCAGGGGGTGGAGGAAAGAACTTTCTAAATAGCCTCATTATTGGTCCCAGCTGAATTCTGCTCCTGTTCCATGATGCCAGCAAAACCATTTTAGTAAGATGCTGCCAGCATCAAAAGCAGATCCACTTACGGTTTCCTGTAAGCGTATCTGCAATGGCAGAAGGTGGCGGGCGGCCAGGTGTGAGTGTGCGTGCTCAAAATCTCCAATACGTCAAGCTGGAAGAACAATATTGGAAATAAAATTCAACGTTCTATTTCTACTCCAAGAACTCAATTTAAGGCACCAGAAATTCAGCTGGTAATTCGGCTCCGAGTTTCTGCCGTTTTTACTGAATCAGAGAATCTCTGAGAGAAAGGTCCTCTGCATTCTTCTGGCTTGAATGTCCCCCACCCGCCCCAACAGAACATCCCAAATCAGTGCTCACTGGGCTCTGTTTACGTAGCGCCAGGGAGAGGAGCTTATTCACTACTTTTCCAATAATTTGCCCAACTTGGGGTTAGCTCTGGCCATGGCCATTTCTGCCTGGCCACCCAGCTCGACCATGGTGGGGCTGAGTAACTGAGTTTTGGTGATTGGAGTGTGGGTGGAAGTGATCCCTTCTAAGTCTGATCCCTACAACTTCTGGATGATGTTCCATTTTCTGTCTTCCCTTGCTGACCAAGTATATGCAGAGGGTACACGAGAGAACTGGGAGGCCTTAGAGGAGGGCAGAGCCACTAGCTGAGATGGGCTGAGTCCCTGAATGACTGTGTGGAGCACAGCCTCCTGCAGACCTATGTTGAACTGTGATGAGTGAGAAATAACCTTGACTGTTTTAAGCATCTGAGATGTGAGGGTTGCTTGCTACAGTAATTCACCTATTCTGACTAATACAGACTCTTGCTTCCATTTTTTCAAATGACAGTATCAGACTATGTGTCTTAGAAATTATTGTATCACCATCTCCCTTAGAAGCCTTAGTGGCACACTTGGTATAGAATATTTTAGTATACCTCTATGTACTACTGGCTCCTAAACAGTGAAATGGAGTAGTGCAAGAAGGAAGGAGGGGGAGGGGGTATTAGAAGAAAGGTGGGGGGAAGGTGGAAAGGCCACATTTTCTCAAGTACTTGTGTTCTCATGTGAGTTTCATTTATCCCTTATAACAACCCTATGAGATTGATAGAAACGCCGTCATTTTAAACAGGAGGAAACAGAGACTCAGGTAGGGTGGTTTCCAGAACCTTTGGTTGAGCCTGCTTGTTCTCTGCCATTTCCCACCGATCTCAGTACCAGAACTTTTCAACAGCTTCCCATGGACAGACCTCCTCACAACCTTCATCTGTCTCTCCACCTGCCCAAACACCAACCTCAGAATCCCTGTTGCTATGCTTTCCATGCTGGGGCCCCAAATGCCAGGTTTCCTGACTCTTAAAACAAACAACTGAGTCCCTTGGACACTGGGGTTTCCACCTGGCTGTTCCTCTGCAGGTGGCCTTAGCCAGCAGCTGTGTTCTCCTGCACCTGGCCTCATCCTTCCCATCCCTGGCGACATCTACTAAAAAACCCACCCACAGCTCCAGCCCATTCTAACTACAGAAAGGGTAAAAAAGATGATCACAAGAAACCAACACTTGAGAGAATGTTGAAATTAAATCAAAGTTTCAAAAAACATCTATAAAATTTTTTTTAAAATCACAATAGAAGCTATGGCTAGTATCTTGGAATCTAAAAGGGAAACCTCCCAAAGTAACAATGGTTTCTCTCTTTAACTTAATTGGCCAGTTTTTAAGAATCTGCGTTAGGTACCTCCTCTGTGCTCCTATAGCCTCCTTTGTTTCCTTGCCTCTATTACAGAACTTTTCACACTATAATGATCAGTTTATGGATCGATCTTTTTTTCTACGTTGACAGCTCTGCATGGCCAGGGACCATGTCTGATTCTCCTCTTTATCCCGGTGCACAGGTGTCAGATAATCCTTGAGGAGCTGGTTCATTTTCAAGGTGGCTCGTAGTCAGAGAGCTACTCAATTCATTAGCTGTGGAACCCTCAAGCCTTGCTTTGGGTCAGCATCATCAGCTGTGAAATGGGCTATGGCTGCACTCAGCCTGCTTCACAGAGTAACTGCCAACCCTGAACAGGAACCAAGTACAGTCGTCTGAATGGATCTGAAGCATCCCTGCCGCTCACCAAGGTTTAACTGATTATCCTACTGTCTAGCTGCATTTGGAGAACAGGGTCTGTGGGAAGATGTGAGAGGTGCTGGCTGGCTATGTGGGCGGGTGCCCTTTCTTGTTTCCTAGTTTCTGGTGCCTAGAGTGATCCATGGAGCCTGTCTGTCCTCAGAAGTGGAGGACATTCGGTGGTTAACATTATGGAAGTAGCATTACCATTCTGCTAAGACCTGCAGACCAGCAGTTGGCTGTCTTTTATTTCAAGAACTTTATGAGGCCTGAGGCCATCCATACCTTTTTAGATCTCATACTTTGTCTAAGCTTGCATTGTTCAATATTTGTTTCCAATTTTGACATCAGCTGGATCCCTCAGTGCAAGGGCACCAGCTGTGTGGTGGGGAAGATAAGAGGCTCAGAATTTTGTTAGAGGTGCTTTTGGAAGAGTTGGTCTACAGAGAGGAAGGATGAGCTGGATGACCTTCTAAAAGGAGGCTATGATTCAAAAATGTTTTACACAAATGTTAATGAATAACTCAGCATGGCAGGGAAGACAAAACCAGCACAGTAATGCTGTTCAGGTATTATGTGCGTTTGCCTTTAATTAAGTGATTTCAGGAGCCAGAAGTGAGCACCCAGCCCAGCAAAGACCTCTGGCCTCAGTAACATCACAATGCTAATGCATTTTTCACTCCTGGTTCAGCCGAGGACAGGCCAGCTTCCATCCACCAGTTCCATTTGTGAGCCAGGCTATTTCCAGTCAACAATAAGCTATTTCTTACAAGTGAAGCAAGTGCTCTGAAGAGCTCACAAACTCAAATGCACTCAAGATACCCAGAGCATCAAGGGAACAACCATCAGAACAATTTTTTTAAAACACAGATCATCCTCCATGATCTTGTAATTTGAGTATCTACTCGGTCTAGAAACCAGAATTTAATAACACAAGAAAACTTTTGTATTAGTCAACCCTGATTGCCATAATAACATACCACAGACTGAGTAGCTTAAAAACAGAGAGTCATGGATTTTCTCACATTTGTGGAGGCTGGAAGTCCAAGATCAGGGGTTTTGATGGGGACCCTCTTTCAGGCTTGCAGCTACAATCACTTTCATGCCAACCGTGTGCTCACGTGGCAAAGAGAGAAAAACGCCCCCCCCCTTCCTCTTCTTATGAGGCCAGAAATCCTATTGGATTAGGATTTCACCCTTATGACCTCATTTAATCCTATGTACATCCTAAAAGCCCTACATCCCCAAAGAGTCATATTAGAGGTTAGAGTTTCAACATAATGGATGTTGGAGGGACACAATTCAGTCCATAGCAACTTTCAGGTAGAAAGTTCAGGGTCATCAGGTGGTTACAATTTAAGTCGCATCACTAAGGTGAATTTCACAAAAATAAAAATATACTTATTTTGGGGGTATTTTAACTTTTTTGTATTTTTCAAAAGTTTTTTTGAAAAATACAATCTAGGAGATGTACACTGTTGTCCATAGCAAAAGTAAAAATATACTTCCCTGGATTGTGAGAAAAGAGGCAATTAGAAGTACTGGAGTGGAAGGCATGAATACCAAGCACCTTTACCCTGTAACTAACCAGCTGTATCATCTTGGCTAAATCCCAGCCCTCTCTGTGCCACTGCTTCCTCATTATACCTAGCTGGTTTAAGTAGGAAAACACATTAATTTTTTCAGAATCTCATTTCTGGTTGGCTGTTTGGGGGATCCAAATAAGTATAGTGACTAGGAAAAGAATCTCCTATCCAAAAAGGGTCTATATAAGGAAAATAAGTAATAATAAAATAATTATTCTTTAAAAAATTTTATTATTTTTAATGCTCACCCAAGTATATTTTTTTATTGATTTCAGAGAGAGAGGAAGAGGAGGGAGGAAAAGAGGAAGGGAGGGAGAGAGAAACATCGATGTGAGGGAGAAACATTGGTCGGTTCCTCTGGTACACACTCTGACCAGGGATTGAACCCCCAACCTAGGCATATGGCCTGACCGGAAACTGAACCCCACAATCTTTTTGTGTACAGGATGATGCTCCAACCAACTGAGCCATCCGGCCAGGGTGAAAAATAAAATAAATATTCTTAAATTTTGGGCGCATTTTCTTTAGTTTTAAGCCCACAGATAACTGATTGCTCCTCCATGCCCACCCTCTTCCTTGGTAATAGCATTCTCCTTGGGAAAAACAGACAGGATAATCAGCATTTGGGATTCTCTCCCGTGAGCTGAAGAACAGCCAAGGCCAAGGGGTAAACTTGAGGGGCCCACAATGAAGAACTGGCCTTGGATCTGCAAAGCCCCCAGAGACAATGCACTTGTGCTATGGCAGCCCCCACCCCTTCCAGAATATAATACACAACCTCCCTCTTTGAAAAGCAAACAACAAAGAAATTCTGGCCCCAATCCAATTATCGGGGTGGGGGAGGGTTAGAGTTGCAGCACTCCCAGGACAGTAGGAGGGAGGGGTTTGGAGAGCTCACAGCAAGAAGAGCTCTGAAAATGTATCCCTTACACAGAATGCAGGCTTCTGGCTTAAAAACATTAATTCTGTTGCAGAGAGTCACTGAACAATTTCCCAAGGATTCCCAAGATCTCTTAAGCCATAAAAAGCATCCTTATTATATTAGTATGCTAAAGGGTTCCTCTGCATACTATTCCAGGAGATAGCAGGGAGAGCATAAATAAATTTTTTTTTTTAAAAAGGAGCTAAACAAAGGAATACCTTTAAAGCTTATCTAGTTAGACCTCATTTTGAAAGCTATTTTTTCAAAACCAAATTGGCAAAAAGTTCACACCAATTTGGGGGAAGGTACTTCAGAACCAGGTTTATTTATACAACTCAATTTTAACATTCCTTTATTGAATTAAAAGGCAACTTCAAAACAAGACATGTTAATGAAACATAAAATAAGAAAAAAAGTATGAGTAACCATTTATCCAATCTTGGACTTTCCTAGGCGTAAAAACAATTAACAGGAAAAATATTGATATAATTTACTACATGTAAATTAAAAACTTCAGTAAGTCTAATATAGGGCAGAAACACATTTACCATAGATATAAAACAAAGGAATTACTATTTTTGTAATTAAAGCACTCATATATATATATATTACCAAAGACATCCATATAGACACAGACAAGACAAAACCCATGAACAAAAAAGGACTTACAACGGGTTAACAAACATGTGGAAAATATTTAACCTCACAAATATTTTTAAAAACATGTACATGAAAACCATACTGAGAAAGGGAAGGTCTTGGTATCTGTCTCCCCTCCACTGCGCATCTAACAAAGAAGCTTGTACATATTCATCCAGTCAGGTTCAAAAGCTTTTTATTGGATCATGGCCTCAGAGGACAAAGTTGTTTACTATGCCACACATTAAATATTATCAAATGTAAAATCTTTGTTCATTTAATATATGTGAATAAAAAATGGTGCATCATCTGTCAAGGAGATGATATGGAGATGATATTGGATAGGTCTATACCAGCAATGATAGGGCAAATAGTCTTCTTTTGCTCTGAACAGGTCTTTCTTCACCACTTTGATGCACCCTGAGCCCCAGGGGAAAAGGGGGAAAGGGATAAGGGGCAACTCTGGTTTTATGCTCTGGGCACCCCCAGCCCCAGGGAAGAAATTCTTTGCAAGGTTCAGTCCAGATGATAAGGGCTAAAGGTGGAATTCATCTGTGTGTTTCTCCTTATCATTGTTCTCTGCACTTACCTTTCTCTGTGTGACCTCACAGAAAAGGGGGTCAGAAAAAGATTTGGATGTTCTTGGAACTCCAGCCAAATGTCAACTTTATATCATCCACTTATCAAATGAGATTCCTTTTTCATTCAACAAAAATGTCCTGGGCACCTACAATGAGCAGGCATCATTTGAGTTACCTATCAAAATAGCTAACCCTTTTCTTTTTTGTCCATTTAATGAATTCATTCTTTTAAAAAATGATTTTATGTTTTTCCCTTGTTCTTTTTAATATATATATATATGTAATTTATTTCATGGAGGAAGAGAGAGATAGAAACATCAATGAGGGAGAATCATTTATCGGCTGCCCCTACTAGGGATCAAGCCCACAACCTGGACTTGTGCCCTGACAGGGAATGCAACAGTGACCTCCTGGTTCATAGGTTGACACTCAAACACTGAGCAAAACCAGATGGGCGAATTCATTCATTTTTAAACCACTTTATTGAGGTGATAGATTCATGAATGTAAACTTAGCTAGGACTTTAAAAACTGATTAAGCTGGCAAGGGGGCAGAGAGACCTGCAAGAAACTTACAATTTTTCTTGCAGTTTAACCCAGTATTTGAACTCATGGAAAACCATTATCATAATGAAAAAAGTATTCTCCTCAGGCAAGGGAAACAAAATAAATAATAAACAAATGGGACTACATCAAACTAAAAAGATTTTTCACTGCAAAGGAAACCATCAACAAAATGAAAATGAATGGGAGAACATATTTGCCAATGATACATCTGATAAGGGATTAATATCTAAAACTTATAAAGAACTCATACAGCTCAACATCAAAAACATAATCCAATTGAAAATGGGCAGAGGACCTGAATAGACACTTCTCCAAAGAGGACATACAAATGACCAATAGACACATGAAGAAATGCACGATGTCATTAATCATTATTAGAGAAATGAAAATCAAAACCATAATGAGATATCACCTCACACATGTCAGAATGGCTATCATCAATAAATCAACAAATAACAAGTGTTGGTGAGGAAGTGGAGAAAAAGGATCCCTTGTCCACTGTTGGTGAGAATGCAGGCTGGTGCAGCCACCATGAAAAACAGTATGGAGGTCCTTAAAAAAGTTAAAAAAGGATCTGCCTTAAGACTCCAAAATTCCACTTCTGAGTATATATTCGAAGAAACCCGAGGCACTACTTCAAAAAGATATATGCACCCGTATGTTCACTGCAGCAATATTTACAATAGGCAAGATATGTAAGCAACCCAAGCGCCCATCAATACACAAGTGGACAAAGAAGTGGTACATATATACAATGGAATATTACTCAGCCATAAATAACAGCAGACAGAAAAAGACAAATACCATATAATTTCACTTATATGTGGAATCTAAAGAAGAAAATAAAAAACAAACAAACAACAAAGCTGAAACAGATTCATAATTGTGGAGAACAAACTGATGGTTGCCAGATGAGAGGCAGGATTGGGTGGCGGGGTGAAAAAGGTGAAGTGATTAAGAAGTACAAATTGGTAGTTACAAAATAGTCACGGTAATGTAAAATACAGCATAAGGAATATAGTCAATAATCTATATATATATATAAAAGCCAAGTGACTGGACCAACGGAACAACTGGTTGCTATGACATGCACTACGGTGGCCAACTGGCCTGATCGGGGGCCTGACTGGCCCCCCTGAACCTCCCCCGATCCCTCTCCCCAGCTTGCCCAGCCCCCAATTGTGGGCGGGGCCAGTTGACCTCCCATGGCCCCGGGGGTGGCCCAGCTCCCTTGT
>NW_005364671.1:1962434-1992040 GCF_000412655.1 Myotis brandtii
TTTTCCGATGGTCTTAGGCGACCCCTGTGAAATGGTTGTTCGACCCCCAAAGGGGTCGCGACCCACAGGTTGAGAACCATTGCTCTAAGTAGATTCTGGGTTCATGAACTTCTGGCAAAGGTTCCAGATAAGCAAGAATCCTATATAATAAAAGGCTACTATGCAAATTGTCCCCTTGTCTGGGAGTTCAACCAGGGGGCAGGGCCAGCCTGCCAACCGCCCACGGTCCCTTCCCCCAGCTGGCCCAGCCTGGTTCCCCCGATCAGGGCGGGCCAGCCGGACCCCACCCATACACGAATTTGTACACCGGGCCTCTAGTACTGTAATAACTATGTATGCTGCTAGGTGAGTATTTGAATTATTAGGGGGCTCACTTATAAATTATATAATTGTCTAACCATTATGATATACACCTGAAACTAATATAAAATGATATTGAATGGAACAATTGTTATTGAAAAACAAAATTTAAAAAACAATAATAAAGTGTTTTATATACAAAAATGTTCAGAAAGTACAGAATTATGTATAGGCATAGGCTAGACCTACAAAAATGAAGGTGACACAAGGATACAGTAAAAAGGCAAATAAAATAAACTAATGTTCTTACAATTTGTAAGTTGTAATGAGTGGCATGAAGGAAACTCATGGGAACCTAAGAAAGAGAGCAGGACCTACTTGAGACAGATTTTTAGGGAAAGCGTGTACATTTGAGCTGTGGCCTAAAGGATGAGAAAATACTAATGATTTAAGAGTTGAGACAAGAATGGTTGAAGCAGTGGCCAGTGCAAAGATCCCAGGCAAGAACATTTTTAGCTTGTTCCAGTGTGGCTAGAGTATAGCACGCAAGGCGGAAGGATGTATGAGATGAATTCAGAGAGGGGGGCAGAGCCAGTTCATAAAAGAAAAATGATTAACCTATTATTTTAAGGGAAAACAAAAGAGTCGAAAGTTGTGTTCACCGTATAATGTCAGCCATGAAAAAAAGTGCATAAAAAAAGACTTGGGCCCTAGCTGGTTTGGCTCAGCGGATAGAGTGTCGGCCTGTGGACTCGGGGGTCCCAGGTTCGATTCCGGTCAGGGGCATGTACCTGGGTTGCGGGCACATCCCCAGTAGGGGGCGTGCAAGAGGCAGCTGAATCGATGTTTCTCTCTCATCGATGTTTCTAACTCGCTATCCCTCTCACTCTCCCTTCCTCTCTGTAAAAAAATCAATAAAATATATTTTTAAAAAAAAGACTTGGAAGAAACGTACTAGAATGGTAACAGTGGTTTGTGGGAGAAGCACAAGAAGAGTACTGCGTTGGAACTAGGAAAGAACACAATGTTACAACCAACCTTCACTACTTACCACTTAAGAGGACAATTATTTAACCTTCCTAAGCCTTAGTTACCAAATCTATAAAGTCTGAAATATGTCACCTATCTTAACAGTGGCTGACACCTAGTAAGCATGCCTTACTTAAAGAACATTTAAAAATTATTACTACCATTACTCTTGGATAAGAAAATTATGGTGATTTATCTTCTTTTTTCAACATATATTTTTATTTCAGAGAAGAAGGGAGAGGGAGAGATAGATAGAAACATCAATGATGAAAGAGAATCATTGATCGGCTGCCTCCTGCACACCCCACACTGGGGATTGAGCCCGCAACCTGGGCATGTGCCCTTGACTGGAATAGAACCCGGGATCCTTCATTCCACAGGCCGACAATCTATCCACTGAGCAAACCAGCTAGGGCTGATTTATACTGTTTTATATTTTTAACACTTTAACTAGTTTCTTTTATAATCAGAAAATTATAAACTTTATTTTTAGAACATTCTGATGGCTACAGGAAAATGAACTATACTATGTGAAATCAAATGTCTTTTCACTGCAACAAATGCATTTCCACTGTCATACGAGGTATTCAAGGCAGCCCCACACACTGAAGGCGATGCAACATTTATAAGGGACCTTTAGCAATAAAGGTTCAGCTATGCAAACATGCAGAGACTCACAATTAACTTGAAATATCAAACAAGTTGTTATTGACCTTTCAGGAGTGTCAACAATGCAGCAGGTTCCCTATAAAATACAAAATTAAAATACATTGCTGCCCAGTTTGGTCTTAAAACAACCTTCAGAAACCTCTTAAAAAATCACAGTAAGCATTCTTTTTACTTCAATATAATTGATTTTTAGATTTCCCAGAAACTTGAAAGATGTTAGTAGCAGTGCCCTGGAGAAATTCCTGATTTGCTAACTTACTTTCTTGGAAATGGAGTTTTCTCCTAAAATTCTATTTTTAATGAGAATGAAACTGACTGGTGGACCTAGAAAAGTCTGATGAGCTTTGGTGCCTACCTGCAGGTAGCTAGAGATATGTTCATCCAGAGAAAGGGAGCAGGGAGCTTTGGAGTGAGACACACCTGGATCCTGGGTTCAAATTATAGTTCAACCTCGATGGCTCTGGATGACTTAAGTGGTTACATAATCTCTTTAAATTTTCAGTTTCCCCACCTGTGAACTACTTTGTTGGGTTAGTAACAATGTTCCTAAGAAGCCTTGCAGAATGCCTGCCGCCTGGTAGGTGCTCAAGAAATTATAGTTGGTATTATTCTCCAGGTTAGGTTACTTCCTGGCCAGTGCCTTTTACCTTTCCCCCTAAAAATGCCAAAATTCCAGGATAACCACTGTTTCAACAGGGTGGCTCTTCCTGTGGTTCACTAGGCACAAGGAATAGTGCATAGATTGATTCATAAATACAAGTGGGTAGGTACAGCAGTACATAGGTAGACAGCCAGTGTAACAGGTAGGTAGATACACAGAATGGGAGGGAGGGAGGAAAAGAGAAAGGAAAGTCTGTTCCATAGTTACAGATGGAATGCTAATTCTAAATCATAATCCCATGTACAAAAATGAAGACCATGTCTTTTTAGCCAAAAATCAGGACATGAGGTTTAAAAAGAATGTTGTCATGGGGCAGTGCATCAGAATATCTGAATCAGAATTGCCCTAGTCATAAAAAAGTGTGTAAATGGCTCTATAAAACTCATCATAGCCAAAACCAGTTTGGCTCAGTGGATAGAGCGTCGGCCTGCGGACTGAAAGGTCCTAGGTTCGATTCCGGTCAAGGGCATGTACCTGGGTTGCGGGGCACAGCCCCGGTGGGAGATGTGCAGGAGGCAGCTGATCGATGTTTCTCTCTCATCGATGTTTCTAACTCTCTATCTCTCTCCCTTCCTCTCTGTAAAAAATCAATAAAATATATTTAAAAAAAAAACTCATCATAATGCATGTGAGGGCCACATCCTTTAGAACCCCCCTCTGGTGCTTATTAAGATGCAGATTCCTGAACTCCTGCCCTGACCCATTGGATCAGAACCTGGAGAGGCTCAGAAATCAGCGTTTTAACACAGCTCAGCTGGTGATTCCTGGGCATGGCAGGAACCACTGTCTTGGGCAAACAGGACTTGAAGTATTCTGCCTCAATAGTGCTTTCTTCAGCGTGTGCAGACATATTAGTTAAAGCTGGTGAGCATCTATCACTTCATCAGCAGAGACCTCTCTTAACTACAGGTGACCTTCCTCCATGTGCCATTCATAACCTTCACTCCGGGCAACGTAGCATTCTTGAACTGTCTGATTCCCCCAAAACAAACTGAATTCAATTTGGGGCATGTCTTGCTATATCATGTTTCTTTAAAAATCTCAAATTATTTATATATGGTAGGTCGACTAAAGAGAACAAGGGACAACCATCCAGGACTCTGCTCTCTCAATCTGGGGAACAAGGTTTATGATGTTTTTGCCTATCATTTCTGGGCTCTTTCAGCACCTCCACCAGAGGGCAGTCAGGGGAAAGTTTTACTCCAGTCAGAAAGCCTCTCCATTAAAGCTCTTCCAGTCCTTGGAGCAAAAGGTGGTTCCTCTTAAAATGAAGAACAAAATCAAATATCAGGTACATCAAGTCACACTTTTAAAGACACATACACATGAGTATTGATTCTACAGGATATAAGTTTTAATTAAAGGGGGTTTGCATATAACTTCTCTCACTCTCTCTCCACCCTGACCCTCTCACCTCTACAACAGATCCAGAAATTCATTTTCCTCCCACCTGGCAGCTCACTGTCTTGGAGGAGAGGCAGTGAAGAGTGGGAAGGGTCATTGCGGCATTGTGGGGAAGCCAAGGAAGGCTGCCTGGTCGAGGTGACATTTGAACTGAGACCTGAAGGATGCTTGGGAATGAGAAGGCTTTCTGGGAAAAGGAAATGGCAGGCACAAAGACAAGCAGCATAAAATATCCTAATATATTCAGGGAACTAAAAGAGCTTTGCTAAAACTAGATTTTTTTATGGTGGAGATGTTAGGGGGGCTACAGAAGACATTTAGGCAGGAAAGTGACACAAGGTTTGTGAGTAAAAAATATATGCACATACATATGTTTGAGAGAAATCATATGATGAATTCACAGAATAACTGAGTACATCAGTATGTGTGTATGTGCGCGCGTGTGTGAAATCAACAGCGCATTACACCTTTGAACTCCCATGCACACTTCTTTGTATAAGCAGCTGTTCCCTGGAATTGACCCAGAGTTGCTCAATATTCTTGATCTCATCTTTCACACTGATGGCTTTCGCCAAGGTGTTCTCATGTCTGAGCCCTACAGGCTGACAGAACTGACTCCAGGGTCAGTACAAAGTAAGGCATGCCAGGGCCGACCCTCAATTATGTTTAATTAACCTCACCGATAGGAATAGTTAATGTAGCAGTGGTTAAAAATTGCACTAGGACTTAGGATTTCTCTGAGCCTATGTGGAATATAAAGTGTGAAGATGGATAGATAGTCAAGAAAGTGCTTCCAGCTGCTCTAACCATCCCGGATTAAGGTCAGAGTTCAGAACAGTCATTTCAGAGGAAAGGAAATCAAATCAAACCAACCCTAGAGGTTTTAAAATAGGATGGCCTAAGCACTTTTAAGACAAGATTAATAACCGAAGAGCAAGGGGAAAGGGTGTCTTTGGGGAAGTGAGAGGAATAAAAACAAGGGTTTATGCCGACTTCATGATTCTTACTACAGACCTATTCTAAGAAAATAGACTCAGCTCTGTTAAAGAAGTATTTACTGAGCACCACTAATGTTACTATTAATATTAATAGCAACTAACTCCTTACATTTGTTTAGCACTTTACAGTGTGCTTTTGCATGTGTCCGCTACCCAATAACCCCATGAAGTTTCCGCTGCCGTAGAAGCTATGATGAGCCACCCAGATCCTCCTTCAGGACTGAAGGACTTAGTCCCCTGGACAGCCCTGAGCTGACTGAAGAGTGCTATCTCTCCCAAGGTCATTCCCCCTTCTTGGGGCATTCCACATCCAGAGACTGGTCCATATAGGGTAGAAAGACCTGGCACCCTTACCCCAACTCAGAACACTTCTCAAGGGCTATCTCAGCTTCAGCTCTACTCAGGTTGGCTGAGGCCTCCACTGAGACTGTACTGCAGCCGACTTCTTCCCCTGCCTGATCCTGCTTCCTCCCCTCTCCTCCTCTCCATTCCTTCCTTTCCTTTCCCTCCCCTCCTCCCCACTTCCCCGGTGGAGATCCCAAGAGCACTCCATCCTGCATTCTGGACCACATCTGAGTCTGCTTCCCCATAAACTAAAGAAGCCCAGCCCAGCTAGGCCTGCTGCATGCACAGCCATGACCCCAGAACCTTTGATCTTGAGTGTTACCAGTACAACCTCTCAAAGTTCGTTACCTGGACTGAAGGCCACCAAGCTCACTCATCTCTCCCTCCTACCATGCTGGTGACCCAGGATGCCTTGCAGCCATAACTAGCCAAATCCCTTTTCATAGTCTTGTTCATGTGGTCCACTGAAGATGTCCAGAAGGCAACTGAAGGTACAGGAGTCTTGCCTGGGAAGTCCAGAGTCTGGCCCCGTGTTACAGCTCTACTTTTTTAGGCCTTTGGTACACGTGACCTGTCTGGTTTAGTCATGGCCACCATTATATTCAGATGAGGCTCTTGATATTTCCCTCACTTACAAAGCCACTACATCTCAAAGCCCAGCGGATGACTGAAGTTAACATTACATGTTAATGTTTCCTCTGTGTGTGTATTCAGTAAAAGGTAAGTTGTTTTATCCTTAATTCATCTTTTCATAAATTTTTCATGCATATTATTGATTTTGCATTGAAATAGTTTTGCAAAGCATTTTAGCTAGAATCCTTATTTAGCATCTTGCAGACCACAACACCTAGTAATAGTGATTTTTCACAAAAAGAGGGACATGGGTTTTGTTACTTTGCTTTAAAAAAAAATCAATAGAGCATTTGTGTCTGTATTAGAGATTAAAATAGCTTTTTTTTGGGGCGGGGGGGGAGTCTCACAATCAAGGTGAGCCTTTATTTAACAATAAAAAAGAATTTGTCAAATATCCTTCCTTACATCCACCCACAAAATTTCTAAGTTTCTAAAATGTTTAAAGATACTGAGGATGGGAAATGACCAAATATGAAGTAAAGTCCCTGAGTTGACATCCCAACTTGATTTTTTTCCTCTGTAAAGATGGAGTAATACCCTCCACCCCCAGGTCTTGTGAGGCTTGAGGGAGACTAGCTGTCTCAGCAAAGGGCTGTAGTCACCTTCTATCTTGCCTGGCAAAGTAGGGGCAGCCAATACACCAATTCCAGCCTGGTCTAGCTTTCCTGGTAACAATTATGTACTTAGCAAATTCATCTAAGAGGAAAAATAAATCATAAAACTTCATAGAAGATACCCTATCTAATAAAGAGGTAATATGCAAATTGATCATCACTCCAACACACAAGATGGCCACCCCATGTGGTCAAAGATGGCCAGCAGGGGAGGGCAGTTGTGGGCAATCAGGACAGCAGGCGAGGGCAGTTGGAAGGGACCAGGACTGCAGGGGAGGGCAGTTGGGGGGACCAGGCCAGCAGGAGAGGGCTGTTAGGGGTGACCAGTCCTGCAGGAGAGGGCAGTTGGGGGGGACTGGGCCTGCAGGAGAGGGCAGTTGGGAGCAACCAGGCCTGCAGGGGGGGGCAGTTGGGGGGGACCAGGCCTGCAGGGGAGGGCAGCTGGGGGTGGCCAGGCCTGCAGAGGAGGACAGTTAGGGGCAACCAGGCTGGCAGAGGAGGGCAGTTAGGGGCAACCAGGCCGGCACAGGAGGGCAGTTAGGGGTGACCAGGCAGGCAGGAGAGGGCAGTTAGGGGCAATCGGGCCAGCAGGGGGGTGGTTAGGGGGTGATCAGGCTGGCAGGCAGAAGCAGTTAGGGGCAATCAGGCAGGCAGGCAGGCGAGCAGTTGGGAGCCAGCAGTCCTGGATTGTGAGAGGGATGTCTGACTGCCCGTTTAGGCCCAATCCACGGGCCTAAATGGGCAGTCAGACATCCCTCTAGGGGTCCCAGATTGGAGAGGGTGCAGGCTGGGCTGAGGGACACCACTGCCCCCCATGCACGAATTTCATGCACCGGGCCTCTAGTTAATTAATAACAGCCCTAACATGAAAATTTAAAGAACTTAGAAATGTTTAAAATACTCGGATGGTGAAGTAAGTAATGTCACTAAAAGGAATGCTGCTAAACAGAGATGCCAAGAACAAACTGCAACAGTGTACAGAAACCAAGGCCACATATCCAAAACACATTTATTGAGCACCTACTCTGGGCCAGATACTGGTGGCTAGGGATATAAATATGCTTGATGATATGATCCCTGTCCTGAAGGAATTCATTGTAACTTTCCTTTCACTCATGAGTGATTAAGAATCAAGAAAGCAGTTCATAAGCACCCATGTCTAGTGATGCACAGAACACTAATGGAGTTCCTGGTTTAAAACATAGCTCTTGGGTTAGAAGAACATACAACTAACTAAGGAGACAAGACTCAAGCAGAAGAAACAATAAGAAAACAAGCTAAGTGTGAGGTTGGGGTCAGGGTATAATGCTATAGGCAACCAGAGACAAGAGAGAAGAATGGGGCCCAGAGGTCCAGGAGGGCTTCATTAACCAGGGGACAGAGAGTAAGGTGTCTGCATTAGCACAGTGACTAGGTCTTCATCAACAGCAGGCAGTCCTCTTAGCTGGTAAAATGCTGCTGCTGCTAAAGGAATTGAAATATGTCGCAGAGATCCATAAACAGAGCTGGCATGAAATGAAATCTGTTTCATATAAGACAGCAGGATGTGGTAGAAAGAGCCTGGTCTTAGAGACACAAGGCCTCAGTGATTACTATCTGCGAAACCCTGGGTAAATGACTCTCTCTGAAATAAACAAATGTTTGTGGGTAAGTGAAATAAATAGAAATTAGATTACCATGCCTTGTTTAAATCAGGTACAGCTCCATGAACAACAAAACCACTCTCTGATCCTAGAAAGAGAAAATGGCTATGAAATGCAAAAAGGGGATGCTGAAACAGAATAGGCCATCCTTTTTGGGAAAACGTAGTGTAGACCTCCATTTAGATTCAGAGCCACCTCAATGGAATACTTGCAAGAAGATCCATAGATTTCACACAATCACATGTGTGATATTCAGGAATGCAATTCAAAAATCAACTCTTGATCATGTACTAGATGCCATTTACTGGGACAGCCAACAAGGATATGGAGATGAAAAAGACAACATTCCTGCACCCCTGTGGAGTTCACTTGACCATGCTGTTCTAACATAGTGCCAGAAGCCTTTCTGTCTACTATTAGACAACACAGACTTTAACCCCTGAAACCTCCAGCCATTGGTCCCAGCCTCGTCCTGCTTTCTCCCACTTGAGAACTCTTCAAAAATACTAGAAGGTCAAGTTCACCAACTCCCCTGAGCCTTATTACCCCATTTCACCCACCCCCAAACCAGCCCAACTGGACTGCTCTTCCCCAAATACACTTCTTATTCTCCCATATCTAATCTTTTATTTCAGGAAGACCTTTATTTCCCCAACACCATCTCTACACATCTCTGATCACCTACCTGAACCAACACCCACCTTTTTTTTTTTTTAAATATATTTTATTGATTTTTTACAGAGAGGAAGGGAGAGAGATAGAGAGTTAGAAACATCGATGAGAGAGAAACATCGATCAGCTGCCTCCCGCACATCTCCCATTGGGGATGTGCCCGCAACCCAGGTACATGCCCCCGACCGGAATCGAACCTGGGACCTTTCAGTCTGCAGGCCGACGCTCTATCCACTGAGCCAAACCGGTTTCGGCCCAACACCCACCTTTAACCCATTTTATTTTTGGCATAGCATTTACTGATGATCTGAAACTGCATTATTTTATTTAATAGTTTATTAGCTTGTTATTTATACGCCTTGCTAGAATGTAAGCTATGTCCCCAGCACCTACTACAGTGCCTAGATGCAGGAGGTACTGAATTTTTGTCAGATAAATAAATGACAGAACATACAAACTCCATGTCACTCTTATCTTTCTGTTCCTTTCAACATGGTAATATTTATATGCATATTCATATGCAAAGATATGTCTTCTCTACATGGTATAAAACTCCTCTATATCTGTTTTACTTTTGTATCCTCTGGATACCCAAGGTAGAGTGTTTTCTTGGTTAATACCTGTTGAATGAATAGATGATGTGATTCCTTGGTTAAGACCTGTTGATTAAATAAATAACATGGTCACTTCCTCTTCAGGCTTCTTAAACTTGTCTTTGTCAAAACTCTACCTCAATGCTCAGAAACATGAAAATATTTGGTTGGTCATAATGGAAAAATACAAAGCCTTGACAAACACATTTTGCTGCTCCTTTTTAACAACTAATTACTTGACCACCACTTTTAAAGGTTATTGCCCTCCCCTCCCCCCATTCATCAATCCTTTACTTGGTAGCACTTTTGCAAACACCTATCAATTTCTTGGGGGATAAAACAGTGAATAAAATCTTTCAAAAACATGCACTCTTCTAGAGTGCACCAATCTCTGCTTGCTGTGGGTTCAGGCTATTTTTATCAGGTGATACTGTGATATTCCTTTTCAACACATGATATTCACTCTTTCAAGCTGTTGGGCACTGTTCTATTTGGTTTCATGTTACATCAATGAGACAGTTTGAGGAAAAAGGGAAAATGGGACATGCTATATTTAGTAGCACCACTAAAACCCTAAATAAAAAAATCAAATTTCCTAACCTCATTGGCTACCCAATCTATGTCCAGGACCCTCCGTACCAACCCAAGATTAAGGCCAAATAAAAAATGCTTTTGTCCAGAGAGTATTTCTAAGAATGTTAATTACAGTGTCTCTTTTAACTTTAAGGGATTAAAAGTCATACACAAAGGTCATAGAAGGGCCAAACAATTACTACATATATTTTGTATTTTCATAGCATTTTTATTGGGAATTATCAGCATAATCATATTTTAAAAGAGCACATCTGGTTACACATCTGGGCATGCTGAGTTTGAGGTGGTCATGTGACAACTATGAAGCTTTAGCTGACAAGCAACTAGACATAGAAAAACAGAGCTCTGGGAGGTTTAGGCTGGAGTAACAATATCCCTATATAAAAGTGGAGCATTGAAACCATGAAAGTAAATAACATGACCCTTGAAGAGTCAGGAGACCAGTAGGCTGAGGAGAAAACCTTACTGCCCAAATGTTAGCAATCAATGTGTGCTGGAAAGGTAAGAAAATGTAAAAATAGAAATATGTGTCTAAGATAGTACCAAGCATATACTAAAGGCTCAAAAATACTTAACTCACAGTCTCATTGTAAGACTTAGTGGCTATAAGCAAAAGATCTTTGTAATCTGCAAACCATGGTACAAGTATTTGTTTCTATTATTTCAGAAGAAATGTAACAGTGGTGTGGTAGAGCAATTGCTAAACTGGACACAATCTTTTTTTTATTTTTTAAAAAAATATATTTTATTGATTTTTTACAGAGAGGAAGGGAGAGGGATAGAGAGTTAGAAACATCGATGGGAGAGAAACATCGATAAGCTGCCTCCCGCAAACCTCCTACTGGGGATGTCCCCGCAACCAAGGTACATGCCCTTGACCAGAATCGAACCTGGGACTTTTCAGTCTGTAGGCTGATGCTCTATCCACTGAGCCAAACCAGTTAGGGCCGGCCTGCCTTCCTTCCTTCCTTCCTTCCTTTCTCTATCTTTCTTCCTAAAATATTTTTTTATTGATTTCAGAGTGGAAGGGAGAGAGAGATAGAGGCATTAACGATGGGAGAGAATCATTGATCAATTGCCTCCTGCATGCCCCACAATGGGGATTGAGCCTGCAACCTGGGCATATGCCCTGACCAGGAATCAAACCGTGACCTCCTGGTTCATAGGTTGACGCTCAACCACTGAGCCATGCCGACTGGGCCTGGCCAAAATCTTTACACCTCCTTGTATTCGTGCCCTTTCAATGTGACTTTGTAGATCTTGTTATCAAGAGATGCAATCCATTTCCCCTATATTTGTCTATATTTGGGCTGGCCTTATGACTTACTTTAGGCAATAGCAAATAGTGGGTATCCCACTGTATCAGTTCTTGCTTACTTTGACTTGCTTTCTCTTGGAATCCTGCTCAACTGTCCTGTGAATAAGTCCTGATTGTCCTTCTAGATCAGTGGTTCTCAACCTTCTGGCCCTTTAAATACAGTTCCTCATGTTGTGACCCAACCATAAAATTATTTTCATTGCTACTTCATAACTGTAACATTGCTACTGTTATGAATCGTAATGTAAATATCTGATATGCAGGATGGTCTTAGGCGACCCCTGTGAAAGGGTCGTTCGATCGCCAAAGGGGTCGCGACCCACAGGTTGAGAACTGCTGTTCTAGATGAAGACCACATGGAAAACATCCCTTTGAGCCCAGTCAAGGCCATTCTAGAACAGCCTATAGCCCGTCGACCCCACACCTGGGAGAGAGCCCAGCCAAGATCAGCAAAGTTGCCTGTCTGCCCCAGAGCTGACTGCAAATGTATGGATGATCCCAACTGAGTTCAAAAGAACTGCCCAGCTGGTTTGTATATTCATGAACAATAATAAACACTCACTATTTTAAACCACTGAGTTTTAGAGTGGTTAGTTATACTATATATAGTTATAGGTAACTGATACAAGTTGCTATATGCCTGGCACTGTGCTAATAAGCACTTTATAGAGGTTATTTCACTTCCTCCTTACAATAATGTTATGCAGTAAATATTATTTCCGTTTTACAGCTTGTAAAATTGTGGTGCACCCCAATAATGTTGCACAGCAAACAGTGGTGGCCAAAATTCAAATCAGGCAGTCTAACTCCAGAGTAGCACTGAAACCAAGAGGATCTTCTATTTAACCCGACAAATAAGAAACGTATTCCACTCTTCTCCAGGATAAAAGTCTGCTCTAATCTTACTCTGCACTTCTGATTGTTCCAAGTCAGAGGGTCATTTCTATGGAGAATACATAACAATAAGGACAGTGACTTCGTTTGTTGATCCCTATCTCATGTGATCCTTACAACAACCTGTAAAGATTGTGTAATCACCTTGTTTTACAGAGTAGAGGGAAAAAACGGTTAAGGAGGAGGCCCAGAGAGACTAAGCCACCTCCCTAAGTCACAGAGCCTGTGGACAGCCTAGCAGGACTATAACTCTGCAGTCCACGCCCATGCTGCCTGGCTGCTCTTCGGAACCACCTCTAGGTACTCCATGCCTTTCTGCAGCTCAATAGCCAATTGTTTCACTTAGCAAACATATGCCAAATATCTCCTATGTCTCCAGCCATAAGACTGGCTCTTGAGAAGGCTTCAAAGCAGTTAAATCAATGTTCGCTGCCCTCAAGGAACTTACAATTAGTTGGAGATGCAAGCTGAAATACACAAAAAGTTAAATGATATAATAAGAGATGAAATGTAAAAGGTATTACTAATTGTCAAATGAATGGAATAAACAGACTTCAGAGTTCAAAGGAGAGTGAGAGAAACATGGGCTGGATCTGTCTGGCAAGGCTTCACATGGGAGAAACATGAAGGATGAAGGATGGGAGATTCCCTGTGGGAATATAGTCTTCTGTTGCTGTAGGTGTATAATTCTTATTGTAGAGTTGTTATGATGATTGCATCTTCAAGATATCCATGTAGCTAGAACACAAATTGCTGACATTTTGCATGCATTATTCATTGCTTGCATTTCTTCTTGGTCCTTCTCTCCATCTTTTTCTACCCCATGGGACTGGTCTAGACCAGCAGTCACCAACCTTTCAGACCTCACGGACCACCAATGGTCCACAGACCACCGGTTGGAAACCTCTGGTCTAGACAATAAGTCTTAGGCTTACTGCATTTGTATTCATCAGATATATTGGTCAGTAGTAGTTTTGTGTGTATATTATCCGTCAGGTTTGGGTATCAGGGTTATGTTGGCCTCATAAAATGTGTTACAAAGTATTGCCACTTCTTCAGTTTTTACAGAGAGTTTGAGAAGGATAGAAATCAAATCTTTTTTTAATGTTTGGTAGAATTCACTAATGAAATCATTTGGTCCTGAACTTTTATTTTTGGGGAGTTTATGATCATTGTTTCAATTTCTTCACTATTGATCAGTCTACTTAGATATTTCAGTACCTCATGATTCAGCCTAGAAAAGTTATATATTTCTAGGAACTTATCTATTCCTTCTAGGTTAATTAATGAATTTGGTGGCATATATCTTTTATAGTATTCTAGTATGATCATTGGTATATCTGTGATATCTGTGATAATTTCTCCTCTTTCATTTCTGATTTTGTTTGTATAAGTCTTTCCTCTTTTTTCCTCTTTTTTCTAGACAGGGGGTTGTCAATTTTATTAATCTTTTCAATGAACCATATTTTTGTGTATTAATTTTTTGTATAGAATACTATTCCGCCATAGAAAAGATAAAATACTGCCATCTGTGACAACATGGATGGATCTTGAGAATATTATGATAAGCAAAATAAGTCAGTCAGAAAAAGCTAAGAACCTTATGATTTCACTCATGTATAAGATATAAAACTGAAATTCATAGACAGAGACAACAGTATGGTGGCTACCAGAAGGAAGGGGGGCAGTAAAGAAAGGGAAAAGGGGGCCAAATATATAATGACAGAGAACAATTTGACTGTGGGTGATGGGCACACAATGCAATATCAGATCATGTATCATAGAATTGTACACTTTAAACCTATGTGATCTTATTAACTAATGTCACCCAAAAAATTTAATAAAAAAGAACACTTATCTCAGAATTCTTACTATTAATTCAGAGTTCCATTTTTACTTTTTATTCTTTAATTTTCATGCTCCTTTTATACAACCCCATGTAAAAAAATGTAGAGGAAAGTGATAGGGTGCTCTACAAACATAAGGTAATAATGCTGCTAATCACAAACATTTCTGTGGTTTGGTTTTTCTTCTTATATGTCCTATCCTGTCCTCATCCCTGCAGAATTTCACTTCATCTCATATATGTCCAATTTTCCATAGTTATTATGAAAATTATAGTATTGGCTATTCCAATTTTATTTGGCAATTTATTAAGTCTGTTCTCGAGCTTATGGATTAGAGAGTGTCTCCCATAAAACAGAACTTATCTAGAAAAGCAGACCATAGTCCACTGCGACTCTATATGATGCCATTTTATAGCAAGAGGACAGATCACTAAATTTTAGTTTATTCTGATCACTTCCCCCGTGTAGACTGTGACTCTTCCACAACAAAAGTCAGAAAATACAATTCAAGCTTACTTTAATTTGTTAAAAAACGTTTTGGTGCCACTTTTGTCACTTGAAATTATTTTATTATAAGAATATTCTAACCTTGCATAATATCCCAAAATAGATCATGCCCTTGAAGGGGAGAGAAATACTATTTCAACACAAAATAAATTGTTCCATGTATACTAACGTGTCTTGAGCTCTGTCACGTGTCTCTAAACAACATAGTAATTTGACCTCAAATTACAGTATAGCATTACAGTTAGTATCATTTTCCCCTTCAATAAGTGATAGCCTGAGTAGAAAGGGAGAGTTTGTAGAACAAAACTCTTCCTTGTAAGATAGACTTGGGATCTGACTTCTATTATTACAGTTATGCACCAGGCACTTTCAGGAACACTAGTTCCAATGACCTAAAGGAGATCCTCAAAACTGCTGCTTCCCAGATGACCCTTTGTCTAGAAACTCATGCTATGAGAACAAAAAGACATTTAATATCAGCGATGTAGGGAAAAGATGGCCAACCAATATTCAGGGGTTAGAAGGAGGAAAAACCCTTCTACAATCGCAGAGCAAACTAACACATGTTAACCACAGGTGTCCAAAGGTTGGATGAAAGAGCAAAGTTGTTCAAGGTCCTACTCAGGCATCTAGCAGCAAAAACATGACTCTACAGCATGAACTTCCTATTTAGGAACTCTCTAGTTGATAGCAACTCAAAACTTTTGCTTTTAATCTTCCTTGATCCCATCCTCATCCTATTTTTTCTGACATTTGATTTAAATCAGTAAAAACAACTTCAAAACTTTTCTTGCAGAGGTTTTGGTTGAAGGAGCCTCAACTGAGTCATTTGCTCAATAAACATTTGTTGATTGTCCACTAAGGGCAGGACCCTAGACCAGGCCCCAAGACTCAGGGAATACAATAATGAATAAGACCCAGTTTCTGCTCTCAAGGAGTTGGGCTTCTTTCCTCAAGTCTGGCACCTCTGCCTGCAGGGTCCAAAAGGCTTCATGGGATGTTTTCTAATAGAACTTTGATGGGTAAGTGGTTCTCTTGACAGATGATGGGGCTAGGGGCAAAGCTGGTGATACTGTATGCACAGAAAACAGCAAATCACATAGGCAGAAGCAAATAAAAAGCATGTTTGGTCAACTGGAAATAATATTGAAGCAAATGTAGGATTTCATTGGGAGGAAATGGAGAGCCATGAGGTTAGATATGGCAAGGGTAAGGATAGGTGGAGAATGATAAACCAATAAGCTTAGGCTTCATCTGGTGGATAGCTGGGGACAGGGAAATGTCCCTGATAAGGTCAGTTCTACATTTTAGAGACAATACTTTGTGTTAGTGACCAATTGGAGGGGAAGAGACTAGAAAGTAGAGTAAAGAGGACTTTATAGTAAAACAGTAGAGAGATGGAAATAGGAATCACAGATTATTAACTATTTCATCACCATGAATAACCAAAAGCAAACAGTCTAAATGCTTCCCGATTTTGTCTCTATACTTCTCTCATGAAATACATGTTTAGGTATTTGTTTGTTTGATTGTTTCTGGGGGACAGGAAAGGGAATAGTATTTCTTTTTAAAAAGCCCTGCTCTTTGTAAAAACCCTTCTATGATTAAGAAAATAGTAATCAATAATGCCCCATCAGTATACACCAATTGGGATATATTCCTTTGTGGTATATTAAAAATTGATCATGCTTCTGAGTCACAAAACCAATTCCCTACTCTGTCATTTAATAGATTTCTATCATTGCACAAGTTGTCCAACTTCACTAGGTTGTCATCTTTAAAGCTCTGTATCAGTCAGGGCCTCAATCAGGAAATAGAGACACACACTCAAAGAGTAAAACTGAAGTAGGTTTAATGAAGAAAATTCATCAAGGGATGATGAAGCACCCTGGGACTAGCAATAGTGGAGACCCAATACTAACCCTTGGACGAGGAGAGAAGAGGAGGGGAGGGGAGGGGAGAGGAGAGGAGAGGAAAGGAGGGGAGGGGAGAGGAAACAGGAAGGAGGGATGGAAAAAAAAGACCACTTTGCTACCTTGTCTGCCTGTCTGGCTTCAGTTGAGTTTTTCTGCACACCATCAGAGTCCTCTGAGAGATAGGTATTAGGTCAAACTGCTTTTTGTTTTTTAATTTTACTACTGTAAGAACAGGTAACATGAAATGGACCCTCGGAACGGAGGTTTGCAGGGGAGGGGAGGGGAGAGAGATATGAAATGTAGCTGTAGGACAGATAGAGGGTGTGGCCTCCACACAGCCACTGCTAACCAGTAGCCTTAGCAGAGAGGGAGCTGAGGGAAAAATACCTGAAACTTACTTTTTCTTTTGCCCTCAGATATTCTACAAGTGCCAGCACTGGCTAAACCCTTCCAGAAGCAGGAGCTCACTGATGCAGTCGATAAATGTCAGCTTCCAAGTCACTGAAAAGATGAGCAAAAGAGTAGAAAGTAGATCTAGAGGTGAAATGGAAGATACCTTGTCCAAAATGTAATAATGGTTGTCTACCTCTCACGTAGATTTTTGGTGAGGGTCAAATGAGGTATTATATGTAAAAATACTTTAAAAACTGTAAACAAAAGTCCATTCTATAAGAAGTAAACAAGCATCATGCCAATATATTGTATAAGTCTCCTGAGATTGACAGACCTCAAACTTTCAAATCAAGAGTATCCCCTACATTAAAATTTTTTCTTTCTGGTTAAAAGTTCAAGTCATGAAGACAAAAATCAAACTGAAAAGAAAATTTTCAGTAACAAATAGTTAAGTCTAAGTGAGAAATTAATTCCTAGTTAAGCTGATGGTCAGGCAGGACTTAGACACCAACATACCAACATCTCTGTTTTAGTTTCCCACCCTTCTCCTTTCCCAACTCTACATCTAACCTTTGCCACTAGCAGAATTAACAAAAATTCTAGAAGCCTATTCCATTTTCTATTGTGGCTCAGGACCAGTTCTTACAAGTACCAATTCATTTGCCAAAGAACATTCAACAAACATTTGCAATCATTGTACTTAGCATAAAAGTCAAGTGTTTACCTACTCATTGGTGGATAACGAGCCATGACAATATTTCTTCAGCATTCAAAACTTATAATCTCATTTATAATCTTTTCTCTTTCTTGTTCACTCCTCTCTAACCATACTGACATCCTTGCTATTCCATGAACACCTCTAGGTATACTCTTGCCTTAGGGTCTTTCCTCTGATTATTCTCCAGATAGCCACATGGCTAGCTTCTTCACCTCCATCAAGTTTGTGCAAATACCACCTTCTCAATGCCCCACCCTATTAAAGATTGCAACCCCAACCAAGTTCCTAAGTCCTTTTATCCTACTCTACTTTTTCCCCTATAGCACTTAGAACCTTCTAACATGCTATATAATGCACCCATTTGTTATGGCTATTTTTAAAATATTTTTATTGATTTCAGATAGGAAGGGAAAGGGATAGAGAGAGATAGAAACATCAATGATGAGAGAGAATCACTGATCGGCTGCCTCCTGCATGCCCCACACTGGGGATGGAGCCCACAACCTGGGCATGTGCCCTGACCAGGAATCAAACCATGACCTCCCGGTTCATAGGTCAATGCTCAACCACTGAGCCACGCCAGCCAGGCTGTTATGGCTATTTTTAATGTCTACCTTTCCTTGTGTCCCCATGGACTGGGATGTTTGTTTTGTTCACTGATGTAGCCCCAAGCATCTACAACTTAGACTGGCCTATACTGGACACTTAACAAATTATTACTTGAATGAATGAATGAATGAACCAATCAATCATCCAATCAGTCATGTGAAATCATTTCAGTAGTCTCAATGACATTAGCAAGTTTTAGTTAATGGAAAATTTAAAAGTTAAAAAAGAAAGCTATGTAGGCGTATTTTAAATCTAATAGCTTTATCTCAACTATAATTTGTTCCAAATGTTTTGCTTGTAGGTGAAAACTCATATAAGTGGTGATTAATCCCCATTATAATTAAATGTAAAAGCTGTAACATTTCTATGAAAGGAAATATAAGATCAAGCATCAAGCTGGTATTATAGATAATAAGTGTTTGTAATTAACATACTGTGGATAACTGTAAACTCTGTCATTACGCTAATAAAATGTAAAAATTCCTAAAGCAACTGGGGACTCTGTGGTAGCTGCAACGTCAACACTAGCCACTTTGCCGGTTGTTTAGAGGCTGTGCAAATTAGCACAAACTGGTAGTAACACACAGAATGCATCTGGGAACCATTTTTGCACAACATACGTTTAGAGATTATTTTCCTCTTCTTTAGTTAAAATATCACATCCTGATGCATAAACAGGTGGAGCCGAGATAAACTTCAAACTGGTAAGGGGAATAAACCCTGATGTAGGCAGTTTAAGCACACACCTCTGAGTAAACTATCACCAGGCTCTGATTTGAGTGAACAAAGGTTTCCTGTGTAACAAATTTGGATCCAAAAATTCATGGCTTGAATATATAGAAAATATGCCTTGAGGGATTAGTATAATTATTTTGTTGCACAGATACCTGGAAAGGCAAACAAAGAGCTCAAATGACATAACTAGGTATTAAGGCATTAAAGAGGTAAATGGTTTCTTTCCAGAAAGCCAAACCTTCTTACCTCCACCACCCAAAGTGCTATACAGTCAGAAGCTTTAAGAAGCCACTGTACAGCCGTTTTTGTTAATCAGTGAAGGACAAGATTTTTAGTGGACCCAGTCATACATTAACTCAGGTGGACAGTGACCTGAACTCTGCTTCAGTGGTAATCAGTCTCACACATAAATCGTGTGTGTGTGCGCGCGCGTGTGCGTGTGTGTGTGTGTGTGTGTGTGTGTTGGTGCCTGTGTGTGTGTGTGTGTGTGTGTGTGTGTGTTGGTACCTGATGAATATGTTTGGGCTTCTCACTGCAACAAAGAACTACATTTAGATACAAATTGAACTGCTCTAAATCAAGAATTAAAATATGACTTGTTAGCTTTTTACTAGATATCATGTGTTACGAGCTGAACTGCGTCTCCACAAAATTCATATGCTGAGTTCTTAACCTCCAGTACCTCAGAATATGACCATATTTGGAGATAGGGCCTTTGAAGAGGTAGTAATTAAGGGAAAGTGAAGTCATACAAGTGAGCGCTAATCCAGTAGGCCTGACGTCTTCATATGAACAGGAGATTAGAACACAGACACACACAAGAGAAAAAACCTTGTGAAGACAGAGAAGTTAGCCATCTACCTGCCAAGGAGAGAGGCCTCAGAAAAACTCTGCCAATACAGAGTTTTGATCTTGGACTTCTAGCCTCCAGGACTTTGCAGAAAAAGATTTCTATTGTTTAAGCCACCCAGTCTGTGGTATTTGTTATGGAGGCACTAGCAAACTAATACATCATGAATGATTTGTCTCATTATATCGTAGCAACAAAAGAACAATGCAATTTTTAAAATTCAGTTTCCAATGACAATGGATTCTTCATTTATGCAGTATCATGAGGGAATAAATCATTCCATATTAAGTACACTTTCCAGATAACTGAAGTTTGCCGATTAACAAACCAAAATTTATATTCTAATTATATCAAATGTTTCTAAAATGCATCATTATATGCTATTCCCTTATTAAAACAGAGTATACCTTAATGCAACCCTTTTAAATAATAAAATTTCCAACAAAATAGATAATTCTTAGGTACTATATTTCAATTATTGTTTCTATCTAATAGTAAGACTAACTCTCATGTCTTACTTCTTGGTATTTATCCAAAGAAACCCAAATACTAATTCAAAAGGAATTGTTATGTTCACTGCAGCATTATTTACAATAGCCAAGATATGGAAGCAAGCTAAGTATTCACCGGTAAATGAATGGATAAAGAAAATGTGGTACATATATATAATGGAATATTACTCAGCTATAAAAAGACTGAAAATTTAACATTTGGGACAACATGGATGGACCTAGAGGATATTATGCTAAGTGAAATAAGTCAGACAGGGACAAAAAATACCATATGAATTTACTCATATGTGAAATCTAAAAAATACCCCAAAAAACCAATAAACAAAATACAAACAAATTTACTTTTCTAATTTGCTTGTCCCTCACTTCCAGCTAACATTTACTGAAACTTCCAGTACAACTCCTATCTACCAAGACTTCTAATCTACCATAGGCTGAGAAATTAGGTAACTAAGCATATGTTAGAACTATGTCTCAAGTAAGAATCAAAAGGCTTGGGGGAAAGTTTAGGAGCTTGCCTATGAGTAAACAAGTTCACATACTCTTTGTGGCACATATTTTTTGCTTCTCATTAAAGTTTTGTTTTCATTGCTATTTTTGCCTGTCTTCCTAAGAGTTAACATTGAAAAGTTTATGAACACTGTTTGAATAAGTGAGATTTTATTTTTATAATATTTTATTAATTAGTAATTTATCTCCACTTCATAGACTTTCACACAAACTTTATTGATATCAAAATCTGTATAGTGTTGATCTCAGACCTTCAAATGAAAGATGTTTATGAACATATCAACTTTAATAGTAACAGGTAGCATGTATTAGCATTTATATATGCCTGGTAAAAGCTCTTTGGGTATCTCACTTAACTACCAACAATGCAAAGAATTTATTGAAAGCAAGAAAAGAGATAGAAAATTACTATGACCTTTCAGAAACTGTGCTTACTGGATAGACATACAAGGCAGGGCAAAAGTAAGTTTATAGTTGTGAATACACAAAACGCAGTTTATTTTAGTGTTATTATTTATTAATTATTGTATTATTTTCCATATGAACAACTGTAAACCTACTTTTGCCCCACCCTATATTATGCAAATGAGCACTCCTGATAAAATGTTTGAATCTCATTTTTTTAAAAGCTACTAGTAAAGAGGAGACAAAATGGCAGTGGAATAGACAGATGTGCCCCGAGCCTTGTCCCGGAGCAGATAGACTGAGCAACTAAATCGAATAACATCCACGCCAAATTGGCGAAGTAGACTCAGCTGCCCAGGGCACCGCAACAACACAAGCAGCAGCCAGGTGAGCAGCCCACCCTCATTTGAGGAGCAGTAGCCGCACACAGCCTGCACCTACCCGAGGAGCAACCGCTGCATGACTCGACACCTAGATTCTTCAGTGAGAGCAAAAATGGGAGACAAAGAAACCCCCAAAGAAAAGAAAAGGAGGAACCGCCAGAAAAGCAGCTAAGTGAAACAGAGGCATGCAATATGTCAGAAAAAGAATTCAGAATAAGGGTCATATAGTTCAGAAACCGGATGGATGAAAAAAATCAACAACTTATGTAAGAATAAAGAAGAAATAAAGAGTGAGATAGCTGAAATAAAAAACACAATGGAAAGTTTCAACAGTAGATTAGGAGACGCGGAGGACCAAATTAGCGAATTAGAAGACAGGGAAGCAAAACACACCCAAACTGAACTGCAATTGGAGAAAAAAATTAAAAGACAGGAGGAGAACCTAAGGGAGCTTTGGGACAACATGAAACAAAGCAACATATGAATAATAGGGGTTCAAGAACAACAGGAAGAGGAACAATGGTTAAAAAACCTATTTGAAGAAATAATGTCAGAAAACTTCCCTGAGGTGGGGAAGAAAAAAGTCACACAAGCACAGAGAGTCCCAAACAAGATGAACTGGAAAAGACCCACACCAAGACTCGTAATTATGATGGCAAAAGTTCAGGACAAAGAGAGAATCTTAAAGGCTGTGTGTGTGTGTGTGTGTGTGTGTGTGAGAGAGAGAGAGAGAGAGAGAGAAAGACATAAAGTTACATACAAGGGAGCTCCCACTAGATTATCTCAACAGAAAGACATCAGAAAGAAATGGAAGGAAATTTACACAGTGATGCAAAACAAGGGACTGAATCCAAGAATACTCTATCCAGCAAGGCTATCATTCAAAATTGAAGGGGAAATAAGGAGTTTCACAGACAAAAAAAGGCTAAGGGAGTTTATCACTACCAATGCAAGAAATGCTAAAGGGACTGGTGTAAAAAGAAGAAATAAAAAGGGAATAAGGAACAGAGGCACAAAAAATTAAAATGGCTATAAACAAATACCTATCAATAATAACTTTAAATGTAACCGGACTAAATGCTCTAATCAAAAGACATCGAGTGGCTGAATGGATAGAAAAACATGACCCATATATATGTTATCTACAAGAGACCCACCTCAGAACAAGGGACTCAAACAGACCGAAAGTGAAGGGATGGAACAATATCTTTCAGACAAATGGAAATTAAAAAAAAAGCTGGGGTAGCAGTACTTATATATGACAAAATAGACCTCAAAGTGAAGGCCATAACAAGAAATAAGGATGGCCACTTCATAATACTAAAGGGATTGCTACAACAAGAGGCTATAACCTTGGTAAATATATATGCACCCAATGCAGGAGCACCCAAATACATAAAAAAACTCCTGGAACATATCAAGGGAGAGATCAACAACAATACAATCATAGTAGGGGACTTTAATACCCCACTGACATCACTGTATAAATCTTCTAGACGAAATATCAGCAAAGAAACAGCAATCCTAAACAACTCTCTAGATTAGATGGACTTAATTGGTATCTTCAGAACATTTCACTCCAAAGCCACAGAATATACATTCTTCTCAAGTGCATATGGGACATTTTCAAAGATAGACCACATGTTGGGTCACAGGCAAAGTCTCTCCAAATTCAAGAAGATTGAAATCATATCAAGCATCTTCTCAGACCACAATGGCATAATATTAGAAATACAAAACAATAAAAAAATTAAAACACTTGGAAGCTGAATAGCATTTTATTAAACAATGATTGGGTTACCAAAGAGATCAAAGAAGAAATTAAAAACATCCTGGAAACGAATGACAATGAAAACACAACAATCCAAAATCTATGGGACACAGTGAAAGCAGTCCTGAGAGGGAAGGTTCTTTGAAAGGATAAACAAGATTGATGAACCTCTCGCCAGGCTCAACAAGAAGCAAAGGGAGAGGACTCAAATAAACAAAATCAGAAATGAAAGAGGTGAAATAACAACAGACCCCACCGATATACAAATATTGTTAAAAAATACTATGAACAACTCTATTCCAAAAAAAACTAGACAACCTAGAGGAAATGGAAATATTTTTGAAAAAATACAACCTTCCAAAACTCAATCAGGAAGAATCTAAAAATCTCAATAGGCTGATAACTATGGAAGAAATTGAAGCAGTAATCAAAAAGCTTCCAGCAAACAAGATCCTGGGGCCAGACGGCTTCATAGGGGAGTTTTACCAAACATTCAAGGAAGAATTAAAACCTATCCTCCTCAGACTATTCCAAAAACTAAAAAAGGAAGGAACACTTCCAAGCTCCTTCTATGAAGCCAGCATTACCCTAACACTGAAGCCAGATAAAGACAACACAATGAAAGAGAATTACAGGCCAATATCACTCATGAATATATATGCCAAAATCCTCAACAAATTCTAGCAAATCAGATCCAGCAGTACATCAGAAAGATCATTCACCATGACCCAGTAGGATTTATCCTGGGGATGCAAGGATTATACAATATCCTCAAATCAAAAAAATGTGATACATCACATAAACAAATTGAGAGATAAAAATCACATAGGCATATCAATTGATGCAGAAAAAGTATTTGACAAAATCCAACACCATTTCTTGATAAAAACCCTCAGCAAAATGGGAATAGAGGGAATCACACATCAACATAATAAAAGTCTTTTATGACAAACCTACAGCCAACGTCATACTCAATGGGCAAAAACTAAAACCATTTCACCTAAAAATAGGAATGAGACAGGGATGCCCACTTTCCCCACTCCTGTTCGACATAGTTCTGGAAGTCCTAGCCATAGCAATTAGACAAGAAGAAGAAATAAAAGGCATCCAAATTGGAAAAGAAGACATAAAACTGTCATTATTCACAGGTGACATGATACTGTACATAGAAAACCCTAAAGACTCCATCAAAAAATTATTACACTTAATGAACGAATTCGGCAATATAGCAGGATACAAAATTAACAACAAGAAATCTATGGCATTTTTATACACCAATAGTGAACTTACAGAGAGAGAGACTAAAAAAACAATTCCATTTACCATCGCACCAAAAAAATTAAGATACCTAGAAATAAACTTAACTAAGGAGGTAAAAAACCTGTACTTGGACACTGGAAAAAGAGATAGAGGAAGAACATACTTCCATCTGTTCATGGATTGGTAGAATGAACATCATTAAAATGTCCATACTACCCAAAACAATCTACAGATTCAATGCACTCCCCATTAAAATACCAACGCATATTTCACAGACATAGAACGAACTCTCCAAAAATTCATCTGGGAAAAAAAAAGACCCCAAATAACTGCAGCAATCCTGAGAAAGAAGAACAAAGTAGGAGGGACCTCAATACCAGATATCAAGCTGTATTACAAAGCCACTGTTCTCAAAACTGCATGGTACTGGCACAAGAACAGACAGATAGACCAATGGAATAGAATAGAGAATCCAGAAATCGACCCAAACCACTATGCTCAATTAATGTTTGACAAAGGAGGCAAGAACATGCAGTGGAGTCAAGACAGTCTCTTCAATAAATGGTGTTGGGAAAATTGGACAGATAGATGCAAAAAAATGAAACCAGTCCACCAACTTACACCATACACAAAAATAAAATCAAAGTGGATAAAGGACTTAAATGTAAGATGGAAAACCATAAAAATATGAGAGGAATCCACAGGCAGCAAAATCTCAGACATAGGCCAAGCAATATCTTCACTGATACAGCTCCTAGGGCAATGGAAACTAAAGAGAAAATAAACAAATGGGACTACATCAAAATAAAAAGCTTCTGTACAGCAAAAGAAACCATCAACAAAATAACAAGAAAGCCCACTGCCTGGAGAACATATTTGCCAATGTTATCACCGATAAGGGTTAAATCTCCAACATTTACAGGGAACTCATACAATTTAACAAAAGGAAAATTAACAACCCAATCAAAAATGAGCAACGGACCTAAATACTAGTAGATACTTTTCAAAAGAGGATATAAGAAAGGCCAAGAGACATACGAAAACATGCTCAAAGTCACTAATAGTCTGCGATATGCAAATCAAAACGACAATGCAGTACCATCTCCCACCTGTCAGAATGGCTATCATCAACAAATCAACAAATGACAAGTGCTGGTGAGGATGACGAGAAAAAGGAACCCTAGTGCACTGCTGGTGAGAATGCAGACTGGCGCAGCTATTATGGACAACGGTATGAAGTTTCCTCAAAAAACTAAAAATGGAACTGCCATTTGACCCTGTGATCCCACTTCTAGGAATATATCCCAAGAAACTAGAAACACCAATCAGAAAGGATATATGCACCCCTATGTTCATAGCAGCACAATTTACTATAGTTAAGATTTGGAAACAGCCTAAGTGCCCATCAGCAGATGAGTGGATTAAAAAACTGTGGTACATCTACACAATGGAATACTACGCTGAGGTAAAAAAGAAGGAATTCTTACCATCTGCAACAGCATGGATGGAATTGGAGAGCATTTTGCTAAGTGAAATAAGTCAGTCAGAAAAAGATAAATATCACATGATCTCACTCATTTGTGGAATATAATGAACAACATAAACTGATGAACAAAAACAGATCCAGAGACAGAGAAGCATTGATCAGACCATCAAACCTCAGAGGTAAGGTAGGGGAGGGTGGGGGTAAGGGGGAGAGATCAACCAAAGGATATGTATGCATGCATATAAGCCTAAGGAATGGACACAGATACCAGGGGCCTGAGGGCATGAATGGAGGGGTGGGGGGCAATGGGGGGGATAAGGACACATATCTAATACCATAATCAATAAAGAAAAAAAAGAAAATGTTAAAACCAGAAAAAAAAGCTACTAGTAAAAACTAATATAACATATAGTTTCAAATTAAATATAATCCAGGTACAAGCCAATCATTCTTCTCCATGGACCATTACTCCTGAAAACAACCTGGAAAATTAGTGCTCCTTCTCTCTACCTTCCCTGCAGGGGTTCTTGTCCCAGCATCAAGAAAGGTTCAGGAATCTGGAGAAGGCTGTGCGTAGATGACATAGGAATCCAGAGACTAATAAAGAGTCCAGAGACGAACTATAATTTTGAAAGACTTTGGGGGTCAGAGGAGCTTAGCTAAAGGAGCCAAGTTCTAAGATCTTAAGTCTAAGGCCTTAGGTTCTCTCCGTCCCCAGGACTGGATGCTTTTTATTAACACAACTTGTCCTGAGGCGAGGCAGAGATATACACTTCAAAGGGTCAGGGTTTGGTACAGAGTCCATTGTCAGAATGGGGGAATTAGCCTAAGGCTGTTCAGGTGTTTGGCCAGTAGGAGGCAATAACATGTAGATTAAGATGCCCTTTAACTGTCTGGCAGCCAGAAATCAGTTTAATGCATCCTATTCAGGTTTGGAGAAATGCCTTTAGCCATTTCCAACAGGTGACTACATGTGTGACTCAACCCTGTTGAGTCCCCAAGTCTCATCAGCCTTTTGATGAAACTCTTGAAATTGTGACATGCTGGAATTGGTTTCCGGCACTTCCCTATGACCCAACATGAATTTATAAAGATATGCATATATGTGGAGCAATCTCTGGAAGTGAATCTCTGGAATATGCAGAATTAGGCTGTTATATCAGCTTCCACTTCCTAAAAGATATGTACTTAACACATTTGGAGGTTAATTTTTTCAATTAATTTTGAGGTATAATTAAATGTACAGATCTTAACTGTTTATTTGATGAGTTTTGACAAGGGATGCACCCTTATAGTCAACGCACCAATCAAGATATATTACATTTCCACCATTCCAGAGTTCCCTTGTGCCCCTTTGCAGTCAATCTCTCTTCCCAACTATAGGTACTCAGATACAACAGCAGTTATGGTAATAGCTATTGTTTATGGATGGTTAACAATGGGAGTATTTTCTGAGTGCCCACATGCTAGGCACTGTACACATGGTATTTCATTTAATTCACCTGTCAAATGTTGGTATTATCCCCACTGGTCTATTTGAAATAAAAGGGGGTGGGGACTAGACGAGGACCAAGACATTAATTATGCAAGGAAGGTCATACAACAACTGAGTGGTGGGATCAGACCTGAACCAAGAATATCTAAATTAGAATCCCTCATGAGAAACTGTATCACCTCTACACAAATGCTAAGGAGTTTTCTGTTAATTTGAAACACACACTAAGTAGTAGTATTAGTGAAGCCATTAGTTCAAACTCACAACCCCATCTCTATTACAAACATCCCCAAGTATCTTATCTTAACAAGCAAGCAAAGGTTTCAGAGGCCAATACTAATGATGATTAAAGAGGATTACTTACAAATTCTTCAACTGCATGGAACTCCTTCATGTATTTTTAGAGTAGTTAGGAGAGGGGGGAAACCCTCTATTTAAGTGTGTGGGTCACAACCCCATCAACCCCACAACAGGGCTAGTGCTTTGTAAAATGAACCAAAGGACTCCAACCACCCCTTGCTCTTGGTCAACCACAGTCCCACGGTCCACTCTACGGAAGAGCCACAGGCTCTGTACAGCATGGCACCGTCAACTTCTTAGAGAAGCCAGGGGGCAAACATCTGGATTGAACCTTTTGATTCCTTGTTACATTAATTTTATTCAGTGTTTTAAACTCAACACACTTACATTTACAAAACACTTCACACAGATGACTTCCTTCATGAATGGAGCTCCATTCACTTCTCACTTAAAACATCAAACCTATTCTGAAATGACTGAGGTTAAAGCTGGTTCAGTGTCAATTTGCAATTATTATTAAAAAAAAAAACCACAAAAAACTAGGTGCACAAATGCAGAAGGGGTTTTACTAAAATAAAGCAGCCAGGTAAGGAGCACAGGTAGGCTTTCAGGGACCCACAGGACTGGTGCTAACCTGTTGGGGAGGTGGGTATTTGATTCTCCAGAGAAAAGATATTATGAGAACTACCCTTTCGAATTACCAGCTTACACCTTGGGAATTAATATGACTCATTTCCCCCCAAACTGGAGTTGTTTTCTAGAAGTCCCTCCCCTCGGTTTCCCTGTGGTCTCGCTAATCCCTTAACAGATGTTGGAGGAGAGGGGTTCTCTCCCTTTTAGAACGAATTATTCTTTGGCAGGTTCAAGACTTTAGGACGCATGTTTACTAAATCCTAAACGTTTGACAACCTCTTGCCCAAAGAGAGACAACAATATACAACACACAACTATACCCCACCCCACCCCACCCCTAACACCTGAGCCTCCTTTTCCCTCTGCTAAACAAGAACACGGCTTAAATACAACAGAAACACCCAGTGGATGTCACCTAGAAATACCCCAAGGCCCAGGTCCACAGCGGGTTGGAACGGGGAAAGCATTGGAGGGTGCTGCTTCTCCACAATTAGCTGGGATCACGAGGAGGGGCCCTCTGAGGATCCGCGCTCACTCGCCCAGCACCCTGGGGTCCTGCTCACGCGAAGCCTCCAGGACTTTTTGGCGCCACCAGACAGTTCAGCAAAACCACCCCAGGACAGCTCGGGAGCGATGCAAAGGGGCGTGGCGCGGGGCGGTGGCTTCTCGGGCTGCAGGGTGGGGTGGAGGGATGCACGCGCTGCCCCACGTTTCGGTTGTGTCCTCTGGGGCCCCGGAAGTCTGGGAGGCGGAGGCGGAGGCGGAGTGACCGGGGCCAGAGCTGCCCAACGGGCAGCGGAGAGGGTCGTCGGGAGTCCCCCGGCCAGAGGAGCCGGGGGGTGGAGGGTGGGGGGACTCCCTCCCACAAGGACCCACTCCAGAGAGTGGAGGGGGCCGGGCTCGGGGACC
>NW_005364671.1:1992215-2003264 GCF_000412655.1 Myotis brandtii
GGCCGGCTCAGCGCAGCGCAGTCGCTTCGCTCCCCCAGCCGTTGTCGCCACCCCCAACCTCTCCGCCACCTCCAGGGGGCGCCTGACATGGGCGACCGAGGACTGATCCTTGGAGTCCAGGGACCTTGGTGTCCCCAGCGCCTAGTTCTGGGCTTGGCAGCAAGTCTCTGCTCAAACAATTGAATGAATAAATCTCCCTTTTCTCCCTGTGCTTAAATTTCAAGTGAAGTAAAATTCTTTGCAGTTCAAGTCCACCGATACTACAACACCATTTGGGCAAAACACTTAGGTCCTGAGGTTTTACAAACGTGACCAATTTGGAACCCTTCGAAGAAATCTTACCCTTTGGGCAAAGACGCATTAGAAAGGTGGTCTTTCCCTGGCAGGGAGTGTGGGCACCGTAAGTGGATCCTTGAGCCTTATCTGGCCAGTTGGTGTCTAAGATTCATGTCCGAAATGAAAAATGGAGACAGAGATGGACATCACTGAGCCCCAAACAAAATGGCCAAGACTTTTGTGCAATGTGATTTTGGGTAAAAATGTTTTAGTTACTTTGTAGCCTCCCAAACCACACAAGTATTAGTCCCATGCTGGGTAATGTGATCATTAAAAATAGGAAAGGGGCTTCTTTGGCCCTCACTGGTAAAACTTCCACTCTAGGGGCTCAGAGACTTGCAGATCTTTGGGTTGTTGAGAACGCCATTACTGCCTAAAGAAAATCTACGTTGATTAAAAATACAGGAAATGAAGATTTTTTTTTTCTGAGGTGAAGTAAACTCACCTAGCATCATAGTGTTAGAAGGAAAATATTAAAGCAGTCATCTTATCCGATGCCTCTTTCTAGGTAAAGGCTTTAGGGCCCAGAGAAGACCTGCCCCAGGTGTCAAGAGAATCAGGATGTAAAATTGACCCTTGGGATATTGCTTTACTTCACATTTCTCGGGATTCTGAAGTTTTCCCTGTTTTGGGAAGTTCATCCATTCAGACCTTCATACTACCCACATAAACTAAAGAGGAAGCCTAGGTAGTTTAAAGGACTTGGAATGACAAAAGACACACATATCAAAGTAGCTGTTAGCTATTGAGCACTTACTATGTGCACTTTCCATGGATTATCTCATTTAATTCAAGTTTTAATTGATTTCATTCTTAGCACAGCCTTAAAATTGAACAATCTCTAATGGCTAAAAGGGCTGTTTTCCCCACTGTGTCCTTTGACCATGCAACACAAAAGAGTTCTGTTCCTGGGCACATGGAGATATACTAACTCAAAATTCTGCTAATTCACATCCTTTGACTCAGCAGTTCCACTTTTATAAATTTATCTTAAGGAAATAATCATTAACATGTTCAAAGACTTGACTATATTTGTTTACTACAGCATTCGTTGAAATATGGAAAAACTGTAGTCTTTAATGATCAACAAGGAGACTGATCATCAATACAATGCAGTATTCTGCAGACATTAAGAATCATCTAGTGGATGAATATTTATTTAGCATGGAAATATATTCACAATATATTTCAAAGTGAGAAAAGCAGTTAACACTATTGTATGCTCAGGACGATCCTATTTTTGAAAGGGAAACAGTGATTATTTTGGAAGGTGGGATTATGAGTGATTTTTATTTTTTTCTCTTTTGCTTTTCTGTATTTTAAAAAATACCAACAGTAAATATTTATTATTTTGGAATCAAAATTTTTAATGTATCACTATCCCTGATTGTTATCAAAGTACCTACAATGAGTGAAACACTGTGGCAAGGGCTAGCAAGCAAGAATTCAGTGCAGTTTAGCACAGTACAGAAGAGAGTCTTAACCACTGTAGTTTGGGTATTACTCAGACCTGGGTTCCAAATCTTAGCTCTGCCTTCTTTAAGGTCTGTCATCTTGAACAAGTTATTTGGGGTTTCTAAGCCTGAAAATAATAGTGATAATAACTTTTATTGAGAGTTTACTTTGCTCTGGACACTATACTAAGTAAGCACTCTGTATACAGTCTCATACCCACAACTGATGAGGAAATTGAGGCTTAAATTAAAGGAAATTAAATAACTTGCCCAAGTTTACACAGCTAGGTGAATATATCATAATGTGATTGTGAGGATTAAATGCAAGAGTGGGGGGCTTAAAGCACTTAAGCCTAACACACTACCAGATTAGATGATGGTAGATAGATAGATAGGTAGACAGATATACACACTTGATACATCATTTTTAATAATTTAGACACAACCCTTGTAGCAAGTTTTGCTTTATTTTATTACTCAAATCACCTCTCTAAGCAACCTAATTTGGCTATTTTCTGTGGTTAGTACGAGCATGGGCTCTAAAGCCTGCTTTGGCTTGAATCTCAGCACTACCACTTACTAGCTCTATGATTCTGGGTAAGTTACTTAACCTCTTTGTGCCTCAGTGTTTTGTCTGTGAGATGGGCATAATATTAGAACTGATTTCACGGAAGTTGCTCTGAGTATTAAATGAGTTAACACTGAAAGCAATAAAAATAGTGCCTCGTATACTTAGCATTTTTAAAACTGATTACACATTTTATAAATTTCAAGTTCTATTTTACACTATTATAAAGATTTAGTACACATCCTTATATTGAGATCTGAACATACTGTTATTAATGCCAAAAGGTTATGTAAATGCACAATCTGTCGGAATTTATAGTAGGAAGCTGCCTCCATTTAAAAGAAACCCATGTAGCATTTACATGTGCTTATATTACTAAAACAGACGTCAAACCCAGACACAAGATATAAAAAAAATGCCAATTCTTTCTGCCTTAACTTCAGCAAGATCAGTTTATCCATGAATTCTTTAAAGAAAAGGATCTGGCATATTTAGGATTTTACTTTGTCATGTATTCTGTGGATTTATAAGGTCTTTTGAAAACAATTGAACAATTCCAAACAAAGATAAACAATATATCTTCAATTTTATGATCAAATATGGCAAAGTAATACTACTTATGAAAAATCTCATAAAGAAAGCATATTACCTAGGATTAAGAACCATGCTACCTGCAAAAAAACTGTTTCTTACCAATTGAAAATATATTTTAGACATACATATATATATCTCCACACATACATATAGACAAGTGTTTTGGAATTAGGTTAAATTCTCCAAAGTATAATATTAATCACATTCCTTCCCCATACAAACCATAAATAAAATCTGTGATAATTTTACAATTACAAGTCATATTGTGGCTCTAGGATAGCCAATGTCATGTAGCAAAGTAATTAGTAAGAGCATAGAAACTTACTTTGTTCCTTCGAAAGACAATTCCTGTATTAAGTAATATTATTTTTCCTTAAAAGTCCTGAATCTTCACACAAAGGCATTACAAGCTCATTATGCACCTTAATTATAAGGGCACCTGTGTTTCTTTGTTTATCTGGTTGGTTGGACCTGAGGATTTGATTTGTCACATTACTCCTCTGTCCCGCCCTATTTCTCTCTTAATGAGAAACAACTTAACAATAGCATCTGTGCAACCTCCAAGGCTCAAATAATGACTAGGAAGGAAGGGAGGTAGTAGTTATGTTGGGGAGCACGTGTTACTTGACCTTCAGGTAAAGGGCTAAAATTCAGGGTTAATAAGCATGAAACCCCACCCCCACCTCCTACTCCCACCTTTTTCTTCCCCACTCTCCACCACCCCCTCTCCTTCCTTCCTGCGGGGAGGAGGAAGGAGGAGCAGAGTGGTATTAGGTGGAGTCAGATTAATCCCTCCTCTGTCTTTCAGGAGCCATGTGGTCTTTGGCAAGTTTCTTTAATTCTCTGAGCCTTGGTTTCTGAATAATAGAGATACTAGTACTTACCTCATAGGTTGTTATGAAGATGATTTTTAATGTTTAATAGGAAAGTGTGTAAAGGAATCGCTTAATACAAGTTGCTTCTCTTTCCCCCTTTTCCCTCTGCATTGGGAACATTAAAAAAAGACTCCAGCTATGCACATCGGTAGAAGAATAGGCATATATGAAGGTATGGATATTTGAGAAATTTGGGAATTTGATGTAAGATAGAAAATGCATCTAGAGTCTTCATCATCAACATCTCCTGAAAGGGAAAAGGATTCATTCATTCTGCAGGTATTCATTGAGCACCTACTAGGCCTAAGGCTCATGCTAACTACTGGCAATAGAGTTGTCTTCTGTTCTTGAGAAGATAACAGCCTGAGCAGACAGAGATGAAGAAATGACAGATGGTGACAGTACTTTGTAACACAGTGTAACAAGTGCTAAAATAGAGAGAAGCACCAGGTACTGTGAGAGTACAGAGTAAGGGCAGCAAAACCAGCCTAGGAGAAAAGGAGTAGGTGGGAAAGAGGGAGGGCCTGGGAAGTTCCTGGAAAACATGACTCTGGAATTGGGGTTTTGAAGACAATTAGGAGTTAGAAGGTGAAAGACTGAACATCGAAGCTTGTTAGAGGTGCCTTTTAAATTTTATTTAAATCTTTATTTTTGAAAGTATTACATATGTCTCCTCCCCCCTCCCCGCATTGAATCTAGCCCACTCCCTCCCCCATTCCGCTACCCCAGGCCCTATTGCCTGTGTCCAGTGGTTAAGTATATATGCATACAAGTTCTTTGGTTGTGCTCTTTCTGCCCATCCACCGTCCCCCGCTTTCCCTCTGAGGTTCTACAGTCTGTTCCATGCGTCTAAGTCTCTGGAACTTAGAGGTGCTTTTAAAAAAAATACCTACTCTACATAACTGTGAAGTAAATGATGTGTTCCATTGTCAGGATGAGGCTACGCTGTAATGCCATTGACTATTATGAATGTAATAGAATTTGTACATCTAATGCTTCATCACATGAGATTTTAATGAGAACAATGAATAAGCACTGTTTTCAAGTAAGCCCATGAGCATATGTTCAGAGACATTTGATTAGAGCCTTTGCTCTAACAGTTTCAACTATTCTTAGTTGCTCTTTAACAGTTACAGTTTACACTTAATAGATTCAATAATTAATTGCATAATGGTAGAAAATAACTCAGTAAATCATGACATGCAAGAAATGACAGAAAAAGAGTACTCAGTCTTCATTAGGTTTTAGTGCTGCAAGGGATCTTAGAGATCATTGGTATCCTCCTCATTTTACTGGCGAGGAGGAAAAGTCAGGTCCAGAGAAGCTCAGTGAACTGCCCAGGTGCACACAGCTGGTGAGAAGCAGAGTCAAGAATAGCAGTTCTGCCGAAACCGGTTTGGCTCAGTGGATAGAGCGTCGGCCTGCGGACTGAAAGGTCCCAGGTTCAATTCCGGTCAAGGGCATGTACCTGGGTTGCGGGCACATCCCCAGTAGGAGATGTGCAGGAGGCAGCTGATCGATGTTTCTCTCTCATCGATGTTTCTAACTCTCTATCTCTCTCCCTTCCTCTCTGTAAAAAATCAATAAAATATATTTTTTTAAAAAAAAGAATAACAGTTTTCTGGGCTCTCTGCCCATTGCTCTTACCAATGGCAATGGCTACCATTTACTGGTCATTTCCCATGTGCTAGCTAAAATCTCTATTATTTCATTTTATGGACATATCTACTCCAACACTTATGCCTGAATCCTTTTAGAATGGAGCAGGGAATAAATAACTTTAAGAAGTAAATATATGTTGTGCAGATACCAGTGAATGAAGAAATATTCACATAGAGCTTATTTCAATAGCTAGTTTATGTGTTTCTTTCAAAGGGAACTTCAGTTTTATACACATCTTTCAGATTTTGTTGTTAAGATTCTCCTCTAGTAGTTTGATTTAATTCAGTTCGATTTGACAAATGTTTATTGAGTGCTTGTGATAGCAAAGGTGACTCTCTCTTTTCTGTTGCATTCTCCCTGGGTGTCAAGAGAGGCTGTGCCATGCCAGGAAAGAGCACAAGCTTGGGAGTTAAAAAGGCTAAGGTTCAAACCCCAGCTCCACAATGAACTGTTTCAGGGATCTTGGGGCGGTTGCCTACTTCCCTTACCTATAAAACGAGGGTGTGAATTACATCTACCTTACAGGGTTGTTCTATAGATGAAAATGAATAAAATAAGTAAATAGAATCCATTTTATTCAAGGCCATTTGTTCTGCTGAATACTCATATTCATTAAGCTGAGCAACATTCTGTTCAAGGTCATTTATTATAACGTGTGGTAGATTATATTATCCAAATGTGGCTAAACAATATCTCCCACCACACCTGCTCTTCTGCAGTGTGACCTCGCTACTCCCTTACCAAGAAGTGAATCTAATTGCTTTCCCCTTGAATCTTGACCACTCTTAGTGACTGTGGGTCATGCTATCCATTGAGTCTTCCTTCTAGCTAATAGGAATACAGATGTTACACTGGGAGCTAAGATGTAAGTTGGCAGGAGAACTAAACAGAAAGACCCTGGCACCTGGATGATTATGTGCGTTGTCATTTTGGCCATGGACTACCAACTCAGATTTACAGGGCAGAAGAATAAACCTTCATCTAATATAGGCCACTTATTTCAGACCTTCCTGTCACAGCAACCAAACCAATATCCTAACCAACACAATTAGAGACTCTATAAAGAATCTAAAGCAGTTGCTCACTGTTAAGTATATAGGACATTTCAAACACTTAAATCATCTACTGCCCTCCAGAACACAATCCCTCCCTTCTGGGTGATTTTCGTACCTGACTGATTGACCTCTTTCACATAGACTTTTTTCTATCTCTTCCCTCAGAGTCATCAACAGACAATAGTAATTTTTTTTTCATTTGTAGCAGTACTTAGTGTCCAACAGAAACCACTCCATCTGTTAAACAATATCTCGACTGCAAAGCTTCTCTTACTGTTGGTGGATAGATAATGACATGGACAGTCACTATCACCGTGGCAACAGTACCCAGGAACTATCAGAGGAAAATTGCATATGGAAGGCTGGCTCTTGAGTAGTCATGCCTCAGCTTCCTCCGGGGTCTGCTTTTTCTGCAAGTCTGGTGGACAGTAGTAATCTTTTAAATCACTTAATCTCACCAATCCTTGAACGTCTCATCTCCAATGACTCACTTTCCTGCCATTTCAGCCACCAGTCTTACAGCCGACCCCAGACTTCTTCATGACACTAAATGGCACCACCTGTAAATTTTAGAATCCTGCCATTTTTCTCTCTGATTCCTGCTCCTGGCCACCTCTCTTACTCTCTCTCTGCTACAAACCCAGTGTTTATTTTCATCATGTTCTTCACTCCTAGGTCCTATCCTATGTGTGGAGTATGATTTTTTCTGACTGGCATTTTTACTGCTATGGGCCAAACAGTTAGCATTTTCTCTGCTACCCTAGAATCTTGCCCTAACCTCTTCACCTTCTGCCATTACCACCTGGTCAGCCCTAGCTTGGGGTCTCCACTGGACTCCCACAGCCCCTGCACAGAGCTGTCACTCTGCTCTGTCCATTTCAGTTTGGGTGTCGGTCTCCTCAGTGGACTATGAGCTCTTTGAGGTTGGAGACTGACTTATTCATCTATGTATCTACAATTTCCAGCAAAAACACGTCTATTAGTTGGAATGCCTCAGTTGTTTCTGTCTCCATGCTTTTGCTTATGCCATTCCTCCCTCAAAATATATCCCCTTACTACATTAGCTCCTTTTAAAGTCAGACAAATCCTGTAAGGTTCATTTCAGATGCCACCTCCAAGAAGTTTTTCCTGATATACTTTCCACTTCTGAGGCTCTGTAGCATTTCATTGGTATTTCTTTGCAGGCACTTTGATTTTGTAATCAGTTCAATTATTGAGCACCTACTATTCACTTGGTGATACGCAACCCATTTCACTCCTGCCTGTTCTTTACTCCTCATAAGTATCCAATTATCCTGACTTTGCAGATAAGGAAACTGAAGCTCTGAAAGGTTAGGATGACTTTGCCCAAAGTCACACAGCTAGAAAGTGGCAGGACCAAGATTCACTCCAAGGTCGCTATTCTTGTGCTGAACTTTGTTGCCCCTGAGCTTCTGTCCCTTGTGTAAATGTCTTGTCTAAGGTATGTTCTTGAGGCAAGGGCTGTGTCTCTCACCTTTATGATTATAACATCCTCTAACATCTAGCCCAGCCTCTTGCACAGAGTGAGTGCAACAGAATAAACAGAAAATAAAATACCGATTCAGGGACTCTCAGAAAACACCTGCAAGGCAGCATGTAGATCCCTCCCTCCACTCCCATTTCCCCCTCACTGACTCAGGGGGCCTGGCTGCCAATGCGCTCACACCAGACTCTTCCAGGAGCAGGTGCTAGTTCAAACAGCCTCATTAACAATCTGTGGGGCCCCTGTACTCATTATAGTGGGGTTTTAACTATATCCAGTTTCCACAATTCAACAGCTTCTATTTTTAACCATAATGGCAGGATCTACAGGAGAAGGAACTAACAGGATCTAGTATTCTCCCATGTCACTTTATGTCCCCTCCTAGTGTTCCAGAGGAAAAGAACCTGTCAAAAAGCAAGAAAATACATCAGATCAGCTACATACATTGTGATTAATATCTCACCATTTACCTGTTTTCTGGCCATGTAAATGTTATAGTTTTTTAATCAAAGTAAATCTAAAAACTAAGACAATTTACCAAGCTTATCACCAAACATGACAGTTTACCTGTTCCCAGCCATATAGTTTCCATGATACCACAGCAATCTCAAACATTCCTTCCCTCCTAAACATCACTTCTCTCCTAGGACGGGTGGCCGAGGCCTCATAAGGCTCAGTTTGGTTTTGTTTAGTCTCAGTTTTCCCCATTTTACCTTGCTGGAATACTATTAATTATTTCTTGTGAATTATTTCTTGGCAGAATGCTTAGCACAAATTACACATAGTGAATGTTTGGTGAATAAATAAATAATCTAACTTGGTGCTATTCAAGCCTTTTTAAAACTGTGCAAAGTAAAAAATATAATGTATATTCCCCTTATCTCCCTCTGAAACAAACATTTTCTGAAGCATTGCTTACCTTTACTACCTGCAATGCACGCTGATGTTTTCCCTCCGCTCCTATACTATCCTATTATCTCACTTCTTTTAAATGTTGGTTGTAATTCAATAAATTCATGCATGATCACACTAAGGAGTTCCAAACCTAATTTGGATCATATTGGATTAGGGATAGGAACTATATTTTATTTTGTACATAGGTTATTTTATTTACCATCACCATGTCTTTTTTTTTTCTATTTTCAAGTGTTTAGCAAGGGCATAATCTATATTTATAAAAGGCTAATATGCAAAGTGTCCCATCGGGAGTTCCACAGGGAGACCGGGAGTTCAATTGCTCACTATGACATGTGCTGACCACCAGTGGGTGGCGCGGAACAAAGGAAGGCCCTGGCTGGCAGCTGGGGAAGGAAGGCCCTGGCCAGCAGCCAGAAGGCCCTGACTGGCCCTGATTGCTGGCCAGGCCTAGGGACCCTACCCATGCATGGATTTCATGCACTGAGCCTCTAGTTAAAAATAAACATATGGGGAAAAGTCCTTCACACAAAACAGACAATAGCTGTCCTCTTCAGGGTCTCCTGGTGTTTAAAGTTTGCCTCTTTGCCTTGGAAACCATGACAACTTGGGGTCAGACTGAATTATTCTTGCCAAGGAATGTTTCTCAAACTGTATGTGTCCATTCTTCCTCGGGCCGCCAACTAATGATAACACCTAACATTTACTGAGCACTTACATTTGAGGTACTGTTTTTATAATCATTTTATATGTATATCCTCAGTTAATCTTCACAAAAGACTTTTAGGTAAAAACTATTATTTTTGCCATTTTATAGAGGAGAAAACACAGGTACAGAGAGACTAAGGCTGCTGGAAAAGAGTGGAGCCAGTTGAACCCAGATATTCTAAGAAGATGTGTTCATCACAGCTAGACTACTATATTCAAATCTTGTCTCTGCCTCTTAGTAACTGTGAGGTCTTGAGAAAGTTTCTTAAGATCTCTGTGCCTGTGTTTTCTCAACTATGAAATGATAGTTAATGATGATATTAATAGTGCCTACTCACAAAATTTGGGAAGATTAGGGCAGTTTATATGTAATACTTAGAACAATATCTGGCACATGGTAAGCACTTACTAAATGTTTGTTCTTATGATGACATGAAAAACTGCACCCTAAGCCACTGTAATAAACTGTCTTTATAGTTCTTAGATGTCTTCCATAGTGAAAGGAACATTTGTGCTGAAAAGAACCCTAGAGGTCAACTAGTTCCACTTGGTCATTTCACAGTTGTGGATGGTCTAAAGCAGTGGTTCTCAACCTTGGCTGCACATTAGAATCACCTGGGAATCTTTTTAAAAATCCTGATTTCTGGGACTCATCCTCCAGAAATTCTGTTTCTTTGTTATGGGGTGGGCCACAACATTAGTAACAAAGAAACAGAATTTCCAGAGGATGAGCCCCAGAAATCAGGATTTTGAAAAGATTCCCAGGTGATTCTAATGTGCAGCCAAGGTTGAGAACCACTGGTCTAAAGAGAAGGAAGGGACTTGTTTGTCCAAAACTCCAAATGGATGAGGCAGTGCTGGGAGTAGAACTTGGATATCCAGTTTCCCAGTAGTGTCCTTCCCACCACACTACCTCTTGCTTCCTCATGTGTCTTATGAATGCTGCTATCCTATTCACTCCATTTTCTCCATGTCATTATGTTGCTGGGAATAAACTTAAGTGCTGACTGCTGGGGAAACTCTTACTCAACAAGCTATACTGCAAGCATCCTGCTTTCTATATTTATTCATTGCAGGTATTTAGTATTTTATTATAACACTATAGGCCCGGTGCACAGATTCGTGCACATTGAAAGGAAATTAATTAGAAGAAATATTTTAATATCGAGATTTGCCCTTTCTCTATAATAGAAGTGTCAACCAAATTCATGATTGACAATGACAGATAGAAACACATGCGTGTGATTGGTGCCAGCAAGAGCTTTATATGTATCACGCATGCGTGAGTCAACTTAGCCTTTTATAGATATAGCATAAACTTTCTTAATTAGACCTGCTTTCTGATTTAGCTAAACTTTTTCCAGCCCAGTGAAGCACC
>NW_005364671.1:2003338-2007797 GCF_000412655.1 Myotis brandtii
GCAGGGAGAACAAAGGGTAAAATATTTAACTGCAGCAGTGTTTGACTATATTCTGTGCAGTGAGAAAACCTGAAGTCATTTTCAAGGTCTACCATTTCTGACTTCTTTTCAGTCTTGTCAAATTTCTAAACTTTCCGGCTAATGAAAAAAAAAAAATAAGTTGCTATCTAGTCTCCTATCTACCTACTCCAGGACTTCAGTGAGGATCAAATGGGATGAGGCACGGAAAAATGCTTCACAGACATTTGGTTAAAGTGTGAAATGTTTGCACCTGGCTATAAAGCAAATCGTGTTCCTGGGCTAAAGAAACTCCAAGGAGGCTAGTCACTAGGGCCACATTTTGCACCATGGGGTCTTGGCAGCATTGGCTGCGATTTGGTGGGGCGTCGCTCTGGGGTGGTGGTGGGGCCTGTGTCCCACTTGGGGGAAGCTGAGTGTTGCTTTGTCAACTCCAGGACTGTGGTGCCGTTTCTTTGTAAATGGCTAATGTTCGTCACGGCAGCTCCTGCATTGAGCTTTTGCCCCCTGGTGGTCAGGGTGCGTCATAGCGACCAGTCAGACAGTTGGACAGACACTTAACATTTTAGCTTTTTATATATATAGATGTAAGGTTAGAAAACACAAATTTGGAGGAAGATGGGCCAGCCAATTCTCCATTTATTCTGCTGGTGCCTCCCTCATACACTGTTTAGCCTGTGGCCTTGACCTCCTCAGACCTTCCTGTATCCTCTCCTGCCCCTGCACTCTATCCCCACAGCAGCCTGAGTGAGCCTTTTAAAAATGTGATAATGTCACTGCTCTGCTCAAAACCTTTCAGTGGTTTTGCATTATTCGTATGGCAATGACCAAAATCCTTCCAATGGCCTACATGACCCTGCTTGTCCTGGCTCCTGCCACCGCTCCCATATTGCTGTCCATTGAGCCTGCACTCAACTCCAGATCTTTAAAAGCATCTTCATCTCCCCCACCACAGGAACTTTGCACATTCTGTTTCCCTTGTCTTAATCCCTCTTCCTCAGGGCTTTATTGTAATGACTTCTTTTATCTCAGTTGACACTTTCTCAGGGAAACCTTTTTCTAAATCACTTTATAGAATTAATTATTTTGATAAGCTTAGTATTTTTATTTTTTGGTTAATTTCTTGATTCATATCCATTTCTTCCACTAGATTATAAACTCTGTGAGGATCAAAATAATATATTCTTGCTCTAGCTGGTTTTGTTCAGTGGATAGAACGTCAGCCTGTTGACTGAAGGGTCCCGAGTTCATGCCTGGTTTGCAGTCTTGATCCCCAGTGTGGGGCGTGCAGGAGGCAGCCTATCAATGATTCTCTCTCATCATTGATGTTTCTATTTCTCTCTCCTCCTTTCCTCTCTGAAATAAAAATATATTTAAAAAATAATAATATATTCTCTCTCTTTCTAATTTAGAGCCTGCTATGTGTTAACTAGGTTTTTGCAATGCATCTAACTACATTATACCTAACTAGAGTCCTGGTGCATGAATTCATGTGCCAGTGGGGTCCCTCGGTTTGGTCTGTGGGATCAGGCCGAAACCAGCTCTCCAATATCCCTCAAGGGGTCCCAGATTGCAAGAGGGCGCAGGCCAGGCTGAGGGACTCCACCAGTGCATGATCGGGGCCGGGGAAGAACATGGGATGTTGGCCAGCAGGGAAGGGACCACAGGAGGGCTCCAGGGTGTGTCTGGCCCATCTCACTCAGTCCCTGTCGGCCGGACCCAAGCAGCAAGCTAACCTACCGGTTGGAGCATCTGCCCCCTGGTGGTCAGTGCACATCATAGCGACTGGTTGACTGGTTGACTGTCTGCCCCCTGGTGGTCAGTGTACATCATAGCGAACGGTTGAGCGGCCTTAGCATATCATTAGCATATTATGCTTTGATTGGTTGAACAGACAACCAGACACTTAGCATATTAGGCTTTTATTATATAGGATTGTTATAATAATTCACAGGATAGGCCCAGTGTGTCATTTATAGATGAGAAACTGAGATTCAGGAGAGTTAAGTAACTCGACTTTCAAGTAAAGTTATACAGCTAGTAAGTGGTGAGGCTAGAATTTGAGTTCCAGTCTTTCCAGTTCCAAAATCAGTATACTTCCCTTTACATTGTGACTAAGAAAACTTTTAATTTTCATTATTTTTTGTAAAAAAAAAAAAAAAAAAAAAAAAAAAAAAAAAAAAAAAAAAAAAAAAAAAAAAAAGAGAGATTGTCTTAATGGTATGTCAGCTGAATGCCAAATTTCTTTCCTGGATATGTGTATATTTTTGATAGGGAAAATGGTGAGAATTGTGTATTCACGTGACTATCTTTAGAAAAATGTTACCTGCCGTCATATAGCTTTCTTTTAAAACAAATATTATTGACTTAGTTTAGTCCATTTAAATTCCTTGTGTCAGATTTCACTGTATGTAATTGTATGTTCACTGTGTTTTTATTCTGCCACAGAAGCTAGCATTTGAGAAATGAAATTTGCCCAGGAAAGGCTGAATCAGACCTTGGAGATTTGGATACTTTGGCTGCCCTGCATCGTTAAGGTTCAGGGATATGCAATTGTAAAGCAAGTAACTTTTATTCATGACTTCCTCATGTTTTCTTTATTTCTACTCATTACAGCATGTTTATTATCAGTTTGAAACAGATTTTTCCTTTTGTATCTTGTTAGTTTTATCTTCTGAGAATTTGTTGTAAGGAAGTAAATTGTAGATTTCACTTTGATTCTGATGCCTCCCTGAACTTCAAAGGTAATATTCCCTCAGAAAGAAGATTGAATTCTAATTTTTTATCTCAGAAAATTATACAGGCAACATATTTGAAGTAGCATGATGGGAAAATCTAAAATAGAAATGAATGCATGAGCTCTCCTTTTAAAGAAAGTGCAGACAAGAAAGCAGAAGAAGAAAAATAAACAGGACTATATGAAGAGGACAGGCTCCCTCAAGCATTCAATGGCCAATCTAATAAAGTAAACACATTTTTTCCCTTAAGTTAAAAATAGGAAATTACTGATTTTCAAGGCACAGAGAGAAAACTATTCTCACTATAGTTTTTCTTCCAAAAAAGCGTGAGCTCATTTCAGTTCTTTGGAAATACCTTTGAGCCCCAACATTCCCTATTGCAAGTGGCCAAGCTGTGTGCCATTGGAAATACTGTGCATTTTGGGGGGAAGGGGGGTAAAAATAAAATCAGAGAGGGGAAGTGTAACTCCCCACTTCTTTTTTTTTTTTTTTTTTAATATATTTTATTGATTTTTTACAGAGAGGAAGGGAGACGGATAGAGAGTTAGAAACATCGATGAGAGAGAAACACCGATCAGCTGCCTCCTGCACACTCCCTACTGGGGATGTGCCCGCAACCAAGGTACATGCCCTTGACCAGAATCGAACCTGGGACCCTTGAGTCTGCAGGCCGACGCTCTATCCACTGAGCCAAACCGGTTAGGGCAACTCCCCACTTCTTAAGTGTGGACTGCATCCGGTGACTTCCTCCACAGAATAAAGAACAGAAAGAGGGAAAGAGAGTAATTTTACCCTAGAGCAGTGGTCGGCAAACTCATTAGTCAACGGAGCCAAATATCAACAGTACAACGATTGAAATTTCTTTTGAGAGCCAAATTTTTTGAACTTAAACTATATAGGTAGGTACATTGTTATTAACTTAATTGGGGCACTCCTAAGCTGGCCTTTGCTAAAAACGTCCTCAATCTGATTGAGGTACGTTCGCCGACCCCTTCCAGATCTCCCATCCACACTCATCTTGCATACTTGTTTCAGATAGACGAGTGTGGATGGGAGAGTTGGAAGGGGTCGACCTCAGCGAATGTACCTCAAAACAATATATCCCGTTGCCCTACCGACCAACCACACCCCCCACTTCTAACACCACTTCTTCAAAATAGACTCACCCAGGCTGAAAACCGACTTCTGCCCATGAGCCACAAAGTTTCAATCGCACTGTATGTGCACGCCTGCACGTGGTATTTTGTGAAAGAGCCAAACTCAAGGGGCCAAAGAGCTGCATGTGGCTCGTGAGCCGCGGTTTGCTGACCACTGCCCTAGAGCAGTGGTTCTCAACCTGGCCCTTTAAATACAGTTCCTCATGTTGTGACCCAACCATAAAATTATTTTTGTTGCTACTTCATAACTGTAATGTTGCTACTGTTATGAATTGTAATGTAAATATCTGATATGCAGGATGGTCTTAGGCGACTCCTGTGAAAGGGTCCTTCGATCGCCAAAGGGGTCGAGACCCACAGGTTGAGAACCGCTACCCTAGAGAAACCTGACAAATACTACCTCAGCCAGATTCAAGGCCAACATCAATATCATAATTATATTGATAACTAGAGGCCCGGTGCACAAAATTTTGTGCACTCGGGGGGAAGGGGGGGTCCCTCAGCCCGGCCTGTGCCCTCTCGCAGTCTGGGACCCCTCGGAAGATA
>NW_005364671.1:2008449-2024503 GCF_000412655.1 Myotis brandtii
GTTACACACAGAGCCGCAGGGCGATCAGGGGGTTGGGGAGCTCCCCCCTATCAGGCACAGCTGCAGGGCTGATCAGGGGGTTGGGGCGCCTTCCCCTGTCACGAACAGAGCAGGGCGGATAGGGAGGTTGTGGCCCCGCCCCCTGTCACACACAGAGCTGCAGGGCGATCAGGGGGTTTGGGCGCTGCCCCCTGTCACGCTGATCTGGTGCCAAGAGGCCTCGCGGCTCCGCTGATCCTGGTGCTGGGAGGCATATTACCCTTTTACTATATAGGATAGAGGCCTGGGGGCCGGCTGGTTTGCCCTGAAGGGTGTCCTGGATCAGGGTGGGGGTCCCCACTGGGGTGCCTGGCCAGTCTAGGTGAAGAGCTGAGGGCTGCTTTCAGGCTGGCAATTGACTGAAGCTCCCAACCGCTCCTTTTTTTCTTTTTTTCTTTTTTTTATTCTGGGCCAGCTTTAGCTCTGGCTCTAGCTCTGAGGCTTCTGCTGCTATAATCAAAACAATGTATAACTCTAGCTCTGAGATCCCGGCTGGCTGAAAGCTGGTTTCTGGGGTTTTGTTTAGCTTCTATATTTGCAACATAGTTTCTTAGAGTTGTAGCTCAGAGGCCGGCAAGTCAGGCGGGGAACGTTGGAGTCTGCAGTCACTGGAGCAAGCAAGCCTCATGTTCGCTTCCAGCTGCCTGGCTGCCGGCCGCCATCTTGGCTGACAGTTAATTTGCATAAGGATATGCTGATTAGCCAATGGGAAGGGTAGTGGTTGTACGCTAATTACCATGTTTCTCTTTTATTAGTGTAGATATGTACCCTTTATATGATGTGATGAAAATGGCACTTTACCTCTGTGATAATCTTCCCCCAAACCCATAAACACAGTGTAATCATGAGAAAAACATCAGACAAATTGAGATAGAGGGCATCCTCCAAAATACTTGAGCAATATTCCCCAAAGTATCAAGATCATCAAAAACAAGGAAAGTCTAAGAAGATGTCAAAGTGAAGAGTAACGTAAGGAGATATGCCAACTAAGTGTAATGTGGTATATTGCATGGGATATTGGACATCAGGGAAAACTAAGGAAATCTGAGTAAACTTTGGATTTTAATGGTTCATTAATTGTAACAAATGTACCATACTAATATAAGATGCTAATATTAGGGTAACTGGGTACAGGTACATGGGAAGTCTCTATACTATCTTCTCAATTTTTCTGTAAATCTAAAATGGTTATAAAGTAAAATCTATTAAAAACAATGACAAATAAAAATGCTTGTGGAGTCATTAGAAGAACTTCCATGGGAATTTAGGAGAACACAGAAGCAATGAACGTTACATAACAAGATCTAAAATTGGTCTGATGCTTGCTGGTTTAGGAAATGCCTTAATGTCTACTATCTCATTTAATTTCTAAACAGTCTAGTGAAGTAGATACCATTAATTACTTCCATTTTACTGTTAAGAAAAGTGGAGTTTGGAAAGATGAGGTGACTTTTTGGGAATCAAAACCTGGCCCGACTCTAATTCCAATTATTTTCCCATCACATCCCAGTTACCTCTGTATTTACTGTCCCCAAATGTTAGCAACAAAGCAGTCAATAATAGCACGAGGGTGTTAATGGTTGATGAACATAGTCAAATGAATAATTCCTAAAGTCTTTCCTTTTTGCCATCAAATGATGCTACCTAAGATCTTTATTTAAGCATTGGTTAGTTGCATCTTATTAGAAAAAGTCAACTAATTCTATTTGCCTCTGACAACAAGGTTCTGGAGTGTGTTACCATTGAGGGGAGAGGGTGATATGCACGGGCAGTAGTTTGCTTCCTGTCAGAAAGCTTTATCTTTTAAGTCTGCACACTTTTGGAATATGACCTTTACTCAAGGCTACTTTAAACATCTCATTTGGCTTTTCAGAGTTTATTGGTAATAGATGGTGTTTTATACTTTGAACCAGGAAAGTGTTCAAAGACCAGCAATGTTTTGGTGGTAGTTTACAAAAAATTCCAGTTGTGGTGGACATATGATACTCCATCTGCCTGTATTGTGTGGGTATTGTTCTGCAGTGTTCGATAGCATGTCCATTCTTGCTTTTGGATTACAAACTCCTTGGGGTATGGATGTGGTTTTTGTTTGGACCATTTTACCTGCTGCAAAGCAACAGGTATCCTTTCTCCCTCCAAATACAGAGGACATGTGGCTCTTAAAATGGCAGTTGTAGGAGCAATGAAAAATATATATGTGTATCTTTAGCAATCAGTTACTGTGGGGCAGGTGGAAGTGGGGGAACTATCAGTTAAAACATCTGCCAAGACACACATAGCAACAATAGCAGTTATTGGATATTTTTTAATGTAGCTGTGTAAGATGAACTCACCATACAAAAATCTGTCTCTAATCCCATCAGAGAATCTGATTTATAATCATGGATCTCATTAGATGTCCTGATAGATAGCTGGCTTGAGTCTCTGTCAGATCTTAGTTGGAGAGTAGGTGTGGCAGGTAGGTGCAGGGCACAGAGAATTTTAAAAAAGAGGACTCTCTAATAAATGTTGTTTTTAATTTTCCATCTTGTTGAAAACTGTCCTGGAAGGAAATTCTAGATTATTTTGATCACCTTTTAGGGCATTTACAGAGAGGATTTTTTTATTTTTAATTAAAAAATATTTTTATTGATTTCAGAGAGGAAGGGAGAGAGAAACATCAATGATGAGAGAGAATCATTGATTGGCTGCCTCCTGCATGCTCCACACTGGGGATCGAGCCTGCAACCCAGGCATGTCCCTGACCAGGAATTGAACCGTGACCTCCTGATTCATAGGTTGATGCTCAACCACTGAGCCATGAGGGCTGGGTAGCAAGGATGGTTTTAGCACCTTTGGGCTCAAATCTTTTATAGGGCTTCAGAGATTACACCCAACTCCTTCAACCATACAGAAGCCACTTTCTGCTGTTATTGTTGAGTCATTCCAGACTGTGTCTCTTTTACCATCTGTTCCTCACATCTCTGTTTCCTTTCCCTAGGATCCGTCCCTTCTTCCCTACGTGTCCTTCAAAACTCAGCTCACATTTTACCTTACTCTAGAAAATCTTCTTTGATCATGTCCCAATTCGACTGTAAGTTTAGGTTAGAATCTATCAGGGGTGGGCAAACTTTTTGACTCGAGGGCCACAATGGGTTCTTAAACTGGACCGCAGGGCCGGAACAAAAGCATGGATGGAGTGTTTGTGTGAACTAATATAAATTCAAAGTAAACATCATTACATAAAAGGGTACAGTCTTTTTTTTTTTTAGTTTTATTCATTTCAAATGGGCCGGATCCGGCCCGCGGGCCGTAGTTTGCCCACGGCTGGGTTAGATGTACTATTTTTTGTACTCCCCAAATACTATGCATATAGAGTTAGCATAGCTTTCATTTGTTTATTCATGTATTCAATTGTTCATTCAGCTTATTTATTAAATACCCACTATGTGTCAGAAGGTTCCTGCTGTCATAGAGCTTACTGGGGAGGAGGGGATAAATAAATAAGTAGGCAAATAATTAAATATAATTTATGATTTTAGATAGTAAAGAAAAAAGTGGCGTTACATGATAATGAGTGAATGAAAGTGGGAGCTATTTTGATTTAGTGGTCAGGGAAGTTTTCTCTGAGGAGGTGACATTTGAAAAAGAGACTTGAATAAAGTGAGAGAGCAAATGATGTGAAGATATGAGGGAGAGCAGTTTAAGCAGAGGGAACAATGAAGGCTGAAAAAGGAAAACAAGCTTGAGGTGCTTGAGGAACTGCAAGGAGCCTGGGTGGCTGGAGCCCAGCGTGTCAGGTGAGATTGGAAAGGCAGGCCTAGTGAGGTCATATTGGACGGTAAAGGCCAAGAAGAAAACTTTATGGATTGATGGAGCCAGGATTTGTACCTAGACTTATTACACTTCAAAGTTTGTGTATATCACAGTACATCACCTATACATATCACATTCTATAATACAACGATGGGAAGTAAAAACTTTGGTTGTCTAAAAATATTTAATTAAGATGTATTAAAATATAATATAAATATTTTGAAAAAATGAATCATATTTATTAATTAGGAAAGAAATATATAGTTTTAGGCCCAGTTAATATTAGCTATTGATCTATTTTTATTAACTCAGGGAAGATATAAGTTTTTATCCGACTGAACTATTCTTGAAAACAGTGCTGTTTATAAATCAGAGAACATTGCAATTCTAATTACAGATTTATATCACTGATTGTGATATTCAGCTTTCTTTTTGCATATTTTATGAAAAAAGATATGGTCTAGTGTTTCATTACATAACCATAAATTTCCAGATAGTTCTGGGATTTTTATACTTGCATCCACAATTTTACTATGACTCTTTATTGGACATAGTTAACTTTCCATATCAATCACTTCCTCTTAAAACTAATAGAAGAGATGCTTATTAATTTGGACACATTCTATGATTTGCATTGTAACAGCAATTCTGAAAATTTAGGTCCATTGGCATCATAGTCTGTGAATCTCTTCTGAAACTGTCACACCATTTCTACCATGTAACTCTAGATCTCTAACATTTTTTATTCTTTTGAGTCCTGGAAAATGATGTTCTAGGCCTCTTGTTCAACCTAAATGTCTTCCTTGAAGAAGTGAGAAACAGCATGACTGCAGTTTCAAGTTCAATGTTTTTAGGTATTTGTCAGATCACTAAGAAAGTCTAATCTTAATGACACTGGGGGACCTAGCAAAATGGGTGTTTTAGAGTCCTTTAGCTCCAAGTCTTTTGTTTTAGTTCTTAAGAAGTTTAAACCATCAAGTCATCTAATATCATTAAAATAAACTAGGTGTTCTTACCTTACTTTGTCTTCTTCCAAAATATCCCATAAATAAGTACCAGTTAAGGGCTGAAAATTGGAGATCTTGATCTGTTCCTCCATTAAACCACAGAGAACTCAGCGCAGCTAGTTCCTACTACATACTCTCTTTCAGAAGACATGAAGTCTGAGATTTATAAACCTTCTCTCCTGATAGAAATAAAGTGTTGAAAACAATTCCCTCCCCCGCTTTTCCTGCAGGTGCCCCATTTGTGACAAGTGCAATCAGGTTTGCCATGTTTAAACCAAACTTCTCAAATTTCTTCTTGGCAGATGGTTAAGCTCTATCACTTCATGTGTTCTGGCTAATTAGGTAAAACTTCCTCCCCCCTCTTGCCCCAACCCCCAACAAATATCACAGCTAGAAAGTTGTCAAGGGTATCATGTGACAGGCACTTGCACACTCTGCTGGTGGGAGCATAAAGGGATGAGGTCTTTGGGGGAAAACAATTTGTCAACATGTTTTAAGAGTCTTGAAAAGTCATCCCCTCTGACCCAGTGACTTAATATCTAGAAATTCAAGCCAAGGATAAGATCAGAGATGATGAGCAAAGATATATGTGCAAGGATGTTCACTGCAGCATTATTTATAATATTAAAAAAATAGGCCCAGCCCGTGTGGTTCAGTGGTTGAGCATCAACCCAGGAACCAAGAGGTCATCGGCTGGATTCCTGGTCACCACACATACCTGGGTTGCGGATTCCATCCCCAGTAGGGGGCATGCAGGAGGCAGCTGATCAATGATTCTCTTTTATCATTGATGTTTCTAACTCTCTCTCTCCCTTCCTCTCTGAAATCAATAAAAATATATTTTAAAAGATAGGACTTGTTTGACTAAAATAGCCACGAAGAAGGAAATGGTTTAATTAGTTATGATGCATCCCTAAGATGTATATTTTGCAGCAACATGAATAATATTTTCAAAGAATACCTTATGGCATGAGAAAATTCTCATCAAATAACATTAAGTGGAGAAACTATGGCATAAAAAATACATGGTGCAATATCTGAATTAAAAAATAAATGTATATATGGTTATAATGTATTCTCCACTGCAGTCACTAAATACTAAGGGTTTGGTGAAGTCTGACCCTTCTTGGAGTCCCTAGCCCTACTAATCTCACCCCAATGAGAAACTACACAAAAAATAGAAAGTTCCTTGTGGGGGTAGCTTTTCACAAGGAGTGGGAGAAACAGAGACTAGAAGCCACCATCTTAAGCAGTCCCTTTTATCGAAAAAGTGAAGCTTTTCAAATTTGAGCCTTCAAAGGAGAGTGGCCTATGTGGGAATTTCCATCCTTAGGACCGTTTCCCCTTCTCAGTTTCCCTGACCTTTCGTCTTAACCCCATCGTTTTCCAAATCCCGGAGGCCCATGCTCTTGTTCCCTGCTTTGGGAATCTACTCTTTCTTCATCTTCGAAGAAAGAAAATCTGCCTCTCTGAACTTTGTATGTATCTGGTTTGGGCCCGTTTTCCCTCAGCTCCTACTCTTCTCAGTCATTGCCTATTCCTAAGAGTAGGATATCACTATTGACTTCCTCATTAGTTCACCTAAGAAGTAATTATATCTCACCAAAGATGAGGTGTGTGATGCTCAGATTTCTTGGACACAATGAAGATTTGCCAAGGACAGCCTTTTCCTTCTATTGCCATGTATTTATCTTTGCTCCTTTCAGAACAGTGGCTCTTGGAGTTACTGTGCTAAGAAAGCATTGGTTTGTATTTCATATCCATTCACCAGACCAGCTGTCAATGGCTCTTCCTCTTTGCTACCCAGAGTGGTGTCCATGCCAATTACATTTTCTGTAATGACATGACTTACCATGACTGGGAGCTAATAACGGGACAGGTTTTTCAGTTTAAATTGCAACAATGTCTTTTCCACTAGACTGAGTTTCCTCAAGCCAATACCAAGTCTGACTCATCCAGATACATTCCCACCCCCACTATCATTGGTACACTACTCTGTCCATCAAATCAGGCTGCCTTTATGTTATTGATATGATTTGAGAATTTGAGAATTTGGTATGGAAAAGTCTGGGAGCTCGGTGAGGTTGAAACAGCCCCGGTGAGGTCGGGACGTCCCCAGTGAGGTTGAAACAGCCCCGGTGAGGTCGAGACGGCCCCGATGAGGTTGGGACTGCTCCAGTGAGGTTGGGACAGATAATGGGGACCAGTATAGATTGATGAACAGGGGTAGATGCAGAGGCAGAGCAACACTGAACAGACTGTCAAACTACAGTGGGAAGCCTGGGGAGGGTTTGGGGTGGGGGCATTAAGAGATCAACCGAAGGCCTTATATGCATGCATATAAGATTAACCAATGGACACAAGACACCTGGGGGGGGGGGAAGGGGCCGGGGGAATGTCAAGGAGGGGAAAAAAGGAGACATATGTAATACTCTTTTTAACACTTTAAGAAATAAAAATTATAAAAAAAATTACTACTAGATGCACAAATCATGATTTCCAAAAAATCTTTTGTTTGTAAAGTTCCCTTAGTTCAATGGAAGGATTTTTCTACATGTGGAGCCAGGTACATGTGCCTCAATTTATTATAAGCCCACACAAAAGTCCCCCACTGGGGATCGAGCCCACAACCAGGGCATGTGCCCTTGACTGTAATCGAACCCAGGACCTTTCAGTTCGCAGGCCGACGCTCTATCCACTGAGCCAAACAGGCTAGGGCGCTAATGGAATATATTAATGAAGAGCATGATCTTTGGAGTAAAGCCTTGTTTTGAATCTTAACTCTACTACTTACTAGCTATGTTACATCAGGCAACTTACATGACTTCTCTCTGTTTCTTGGTTAGTAAAATAGGGATAAAGTCTATTTCAGGGAGCTATTGTGAGACTGAAATAAGAATGAAACTTATTAAATAGTGACAATTGTTATAATATATTATAGGTAGTCTTAAACCTGGAATATAAAGAAAAATGGTTAAGATGGAGGTGTGCTTTTGAACAGAAAAAACAGATTTCTTTTATTGTAAAATAAAATACAAAAATGTATAGCTTCATGAGTTCTTATAACACATACATCTTTATAACACCAACCAGATCAACAGAACTTTTCTACTCACTGTAAAAACTCCTCCATGTGCCCTATCCTAATCACAATTTCCTGCCTACCCAATTTTACAATGATTACTTCTGTGTGTTTCTTCTCTATGGTTGTATCACCCAAGCATATATCTCTAAAAACTATAGTTTAGACTTGTACATTTTTAATTTAATAAGTATTCACAATTGGAAAGAGAGATCTAGGAAAATAAGTTATAACTCAGTGACAGGTGTAATTAAAATGTATACACAATGTAGAGTGATAGTACATTGTATAGGGTGTCCCAAAATTCACGCAAGATTTGAATTTTGCGTGAGCATTAACAACAACAACAACAAAATAAAAGCCTAATTTTACTTGGTTTATTGAATCAGATTCTAATATCTGTTGCCCTTTGATTTCAATCCCTTCAATTTGATAAGCATTACCAAGTACCAATTATGGCCCAGGAGCAGGGACAATGAAGACCAATGAAGACCATGGCTTTGCGTATGTGCCAGCAAAGCCATGGAGGTCATTTACCCGATGTGCTATTCCATACATAACCCTATACTGTATCCTTTATGAATCAATAAAAATTTACAATTTTTAATTATAAACCTGTGTTTTCTATCAAAATTACTTCTTGCGTGAATTTTGGGACACCCTATACTAGTTAAAAGCATGGCATTCAGAGACAAGCTGCCTAGACTCACGTCCCAACTTCGTCAATTATTAACTCTTTGAGCTTGACTTTGTTACTCAACTTCTTTGCTCTTATTCTTCTCATTTGTAAAATGGCAATAATACCTATTTAAGTACATGGAAGGAAATATACAATATATTTTTCAGAAAATAGGAAACCAATTAACTAAACATTCAATTCAGGAACTAAAAACTAGGGACAGAGTAAACTCTAAGAAACCAGAAGGAAAAAAATAAAGGCAGAAAAGATTAAATTAAATAATGAGGCATAGACTTCCAGCTGTTCCTCAATAGTATTTGTTTTTCTCCTCCTCTTCATTAAATTGAGAATCCCAATGTTTAGAGAGCCTGAGGCTAGGATCAGTTTCATGGGTCTGTGACCTGTGCAGTGCTCAGATGCTCCTGAGATTAATTTAATGCTCTGATGTTCCCACCTTGAAATTCTAAATAATGTTTGAAAAAGAAGTCCCTGTAGAGCGCGGCTATAGGGTTAAGCCTCAGACTGACCTGTTGGCAGAGCCACAAGTCCCAGCTTAGAGAGCACAGTCCTCTTAGCATAATTAGGCTTGACCTTATGATGCTCCCTAGATCTTATCTGGGAAGCTAATGGGCTGAGGGAGATGCAGCAAGTGCTGCCAAAACAAGTGAAACTCACAAGAACATTGTAACTATGGTGACCACTACCTTGTTTACCTCTGACTATAAAATAAAGGCTCAGCTTGCCTCTGGATCTCTCTCTGTGGCCTCAGTCAGGCACAGGAAGAACCACCTAGAACAGTGATGGCGAACCTTTTGAGCTTGGCATGTCAGCATTTTGAAAAACCCTAACTAAACTCTGGTGCTGTGTCACATATAGAAATTTTTTGATATTTGTAACCATAGTAAAACAAAGATTTATATTTTTGATATTTATTTTATATATTTAAATGCCATTTAACAAAGAAAAATCAACCAAAAAAATGAGTTCGTGTGTCACCTCATAGGTTCGCCATCACTGACCTAGACCCAGCTTATTCTCTTTGTCTGTCATTTCTTCATCCATTCACCGCCCTCACTCAGGCTTGTGAACCCTTGGCTGAGGTGGCTCAGCCCAGGCCCCACATTTTCATTTTGCTCTGGACCCTGCCAATTATGTACCCAGCCCTAATCTGGCTATACAACTGCCTATAACAGAGATTCATTTTCCATCTCTTCTTTAGCTAGGAGTCCTTTTGTGAGCAAATTCTGCTCAATGGGATGTAATGTATATGTACTCTTAAAATACATTCCTTCTTCTTGGCTGAAAGACAACCAGCAAGAAGTAATGGCTGGAACTTCAGTAGTCATCTTGGACCAAGATGGAAACCATGCAAGCTAGAGCATCAAGACATACCTAGTTTGATTCCCAACCCGTAGGGCATCATAACAGCCCCAAAGTATCTCAAGACTTCTTCAACTTAAGAAAAAAGAAATATTTTATTTTGTTTAAGCCACTGGTATATTTTGCTCATGTGGAAACATGCTGTTGATTTTGAAATTGAAATTCACAATGAAAAAAAGGAAATATATTCAGAAACAAAAGTGATTTTAAAAGTAATAACATAAAAACTTAAAACATAAATGAAATTGATATATTTCTGAAAAATATGAAGTGCCAAAATTGCCTCAAGGAAAATATAAATATAAGATAGTAACCATTAAAGAACTTGAAATAAGAAAAAAATGTTCTCCTTAGGATTCTCTAGGCTTAGATGGCCTATTTTATTTTCTAACACATATATGAACATTTAAAATAAAATAGCTAACTGAATTCAACAATGCATTAAGAAAGTAAACTGTAATCAAATAGTATTTATTCCAGAAATGCAAAGATGTTGTAATATAAGAAAGTCTATCCCAGTGGTCGGCAAGCTCATTAGTCAACAGAGCCAAATATCAACAGTACAACGATTGAAATTTCTTTTGAGAGCCAAATTTTTTAAACTTAAACTATATAGGTAGGTACATTGTTATTAACTTAATTAGGGTACTCCTAAGGCTTAGGAAGAGCCACACTCAAGGGGCCAAAGAGCCGCATGTGGCTCGCGAGCCACAGTTTGCTGACCACTGGTCTATCCATTTGTTTCAGTACATTAAAGAAGAAAAAAAACACGTGATTATCTTAGTAGATGCAAACAAAATTTTAATTTAAAATTTAATATCCATTTTTAATTGAAAAACTCCTTAAAATTTTCCTCAATTTAACCAATACTTTCTTTCAAAGGCTGTTTTTAATGGAAAAACTTTACATGCAGTTCCTTTAATATCAGGAAAAGGTGAAAATCCCAGCGGTAAACTACTTTTTAACACAATACTAAAGGCTCTGGCTAAAGCAATAATTCAGGAAACATTAAAAGTATAGCTACCATTTTGCTGTTGATTTTTCTTATGGGTTAAAGGAAATCTGAAACAATAAAAAACTATGTGATATAGTATGAGAGTTCAGTATATTTTACAATTATAACTTACAAAATCAACAGCATTTGTCTACATGAGCAAAGCAAGTAGAAAAAATTATAGAACATAAGATACCATTCACAATACTACACAAACTATGAAATATTTAAACAGTGTTGTCAGAGAAGACCTCTCCAATAATGAAACATTTGGGATGAGACCTGAATGAAATCAGTCAGTCAGGGAGATATCTGAAGAAAGATCATTCTGGTCAGAGTGACTTTGCACCATTGATTCTCTTCCTTTCAACATGAGAATATTTCTCTTTCTGTTGAGTTCAGTCATGTTTTAACATTTCAATACTTTATCCTGGTTAAGAAGAAATCTTCAGATAATTCTTTGATAGCCTTGGCATAAGGCAGGGCTTTTTTCCCCTTTTAATTTTTTTCAATATTTTTTTTATTGATTTCAGAGAGGAAGGGAGAGAGGAGAGAGAGATAGAAACATCAATGCTGAGAGAGAAGCATTGATCGACTGCCTCCTGCAAGCCCCCTACTAGGGATCGAGCTGGCAACCTGGGCATGTGCCCTTGACCTGAATCGAACCTGGGACCCTTCAGTCCGCAGGCTGATGCTCTATCCACTGAGCCAAACTAGCTAGGGCAGCCCCTTTTTATTTTATTTTTTAAAAAATATATAATTATATATATATATATTATTGATTTTTTACAGACAGGAAGAGAGAGGGATAGAGAGTTAGAAACATCAATGAGAGAGAAACATTGATCAGCTGCTTCCTGCACACCTCCTACAGGGCATGCCTGCAACCAAGGTACATGCCCTTGACCGGAATTGAACCTGGGACCTTTCAGTCCAGAGGCCAACGCTCTATCCACTGAGACAAACTGGTTAGGGCCCCTTTTTATTTTTTAACAAAACTTATAAGCCAAATAAAAGACTGATAACATTTTTAGAATGCAAAACCAATATCAGCATAGTAGAAAAACAAATGACAAGCTGTATTAAAGAGTAAATATTTTCACCTCTCTTTTCCTCACCCTACACATCATCTGGCTTCGCTAACCATTCCTCCCTTCCCCCTTCCTCATCTTTTAATACTCAGCTCAAGGGTCAATACTCCCACAAAACCTTCCCTGGTGCCCTCTTTGATGTACCTACACATTTCTGAGCATATCTGCATCATTGTTCTTACCATACTGTTTGGAAATTAATTGTAAACTGGATTTGTATGTGTTAATCTTTTCTTCCCAATTAGTTTGTAAACAACAAAGGCATGGTTTTGATGTGAATGATATAACATAGGTGAATTTCTTAAGCATCATTCTAGTCTTCCCTGGGTCTGCTACTTTCTGACCCAGTGACTTTGTGTACGTTTCTTAAACTCATTCCAATTTCACCTTTTGTATGGGATGATAACATTAATACCAATTTTACAATGGTATTCTGAGAATTGAATGAGTTACTACATTTAAGAAATGTGATTATAACTTGAATGTTTCTCTCATTCCATACTGCATCTAACTCAATGCATAAAAGTAACATGAAAGGTGTTACTTTAATGTTTACATAGGGAATGGGTGAATCCTACAGGGACTATTTTGTCAGAAGGCAGGCATCCTGGCTCTGTGGTACGTGGGTGGATGTCTTTGGAGACAAAAACCACAGGAGATCCTTGGGGAAGGCAGACCTCCCAGGGACATTCTGAATGATTGCATGAGAAATGCAACTTTCAGGGCCTACATGGGGGCAGGCATTCCTATCCCACCTCCCATGCTGTGCTATTTCACACAACAAAAGGGAAGTCTCTGAGGACTCCTGCAGGAGTGAAGTCTACCCTCTCTCCTGCACTACTCCCTGAAGAGGAGTTGACGCAGAACTAAACCTAGTCCTGTTAGCCTCAGCACTGATTTTCCCAGGCATTCCATTTCCGCTACGAAGGTGGCATTTATCTATCAATGTTGTCCAACAGAACCTTCTGCAGTGTCCATCTCTGTATTCAGGGTGGGGTAAAAAGTAGGTTTACAGTTTTGAGGATGCAAACTGCCGGGGTTCTTGTCCCAGCATCAAGAAGGGTTCAGGAATCTGGAGAAGGCTGTGCGTAGATGTTAAATAAGAGTCCAGAGACTAATAAAGAGTCCGGAGAGGAAATATAATTTTGAAAGGCATTGTGGGTCAGAGGAGCTTAGCTAAAGGAGCTAAGACCTAAGGTCTTAAGTCTAAGGCCTTAGGTTCTCCTCTTTCCCAGGACCCCATGCTTTTTATTAACAATTTGTCCTAAGGCGAGGCAGATATATACACTTCAAAGGGTATACAGAAACATTGTCAGAATGGGGGAATTTGCCTACGGCTATACAGGTGTTTGGCCAGTAGGAGGCAATGTGTAGATTAAGATGCCTTTTAGCTGTCTGGCAGCCAAGAAATCAATTTAATGTATCCTATTCAGGTTTGGGGAAATGCCTTCAGCCATTCCCAGATGCAGCCCTGCTGTCATGCTGGAATTGGTCTCAGGCATCAAACCAGAGAGTTTATTCTTGTACTATCATTTATTAATTATTGTATTAGTTTCTACTCGAACAATTGTAAGCCTACCTTTGCCCCACCTTGTATATGTAGTCCAACACAGTAGCCACTAGCTGCATGTGGCTATTGAGTACTAGACATGTGGCCAATCTGACTTAGTAACTGATTTTTAAAATTTATTTAAGATAAATTGAACAGTGCAGTTTTATACAAACATATTTGTTGACCTTTCAAATTACCATTTGATGAGAACCTTTATGTGCTGCATACACTTGTATAGAGTATTTAATACACAGCCTCCCAATTTTCCTGGCTCTAATCTACTCTCTACATAGCAATCAGAGCAGCTGACCAGATCCTTGACCTGCTTAAACACCTGTCAATGGGTTTCTATCACTTTCAGGATCAAGTACCCCATATATGCATCCTCCTTTCTCCCTGCACCTTTATTTTCTTTGCCCAGCTTAATCCTACTTGGCCTTGAAAATCAAATGCCCTTTCCTCCAGGAAACCTTCCTTGAACATCCCTTTACCTACCCCTCTCCACTGGTCTGGTTGTGTGCTCTTCCTTTGGGCTCCCACAGCCACCCATGCTTTTCCTCTATCAGAACACTGATCATATTAGGGTATAATTACTGATTAAATCTCTTTTCCCTTTTGGACTCTGAGCTCCTAAGAACCATGGACAGTGTTATATTCACCTCTTTATCTCCAGAATCTGCACACAGTCTGTCTCAGAAGAGAGATCAAGGAATGTTTAAGTAAATCATTCTAAAATGTGTTGGCTTCTGTATTTACTAGAATCATACTTGTCACATCCTTTTTAACCTATCACCCCATTTATGACTTAGAGCACTCTTTGTGGTAGGCAGGGCCTTTGTCTCAGTTTGCTGGAAAAGGAAACTGAAGCTTAATGGCTATAATTGATTTATTTGTCCAACATTATAAAGCTATGCAGTCTGAGTTCGAATAGAAACCTGGCTCTTCAAACTCCCTTTGCCCATCTTCCTGTATTCAGTGAAGTTAATTCCTACAGCTCTCATAGTCTTTACCAGTCATTAAGATTGATTTGGGAAACTTAGGTATTTTTATCTTGATTTTTTGATATTGACATGGCTTGTGAATTTTAAACTGCTCAAATGTGAGGGCTATTTCCAATGGGTATTTTCATGTAACTTCCTATAGAAGATTCTTGTGGTGCCCACACCTTATCCCTAACTTCAGTGCAGGTGAGTCAACAGTTCTATGCATGTTGCCAGCAACTCAACCCCAAAGCTTTCTGGTCCCTCTGTTTTCCTGCCTCAAGACTTTCTCACAAACTCTATAAGGCTGCTTAGCCCTGGGCACACATAACCAGGACATGTGAAAGCTTTCAAACTAGGGGATGGAGGTAACCCTCAGTCAATGGGGATGGAAATTAAGAGGTAAATGACCCAGTTTCCTTGTTCTTTCGTAAGACAATGCTGACACACATTCTACATGGTGCTTCAGAGGTTCTCCAGTGAGATTAAGCAGTTACTAAAGCAATCAGCTCAATGGCACATTTTTTTTTCTTGGCTTTTCCCCCCCATCCCTCTTTCTCTCTCTCCACCTCACTTCTGTTTCATGGGTTTACCTCCCAAACACATTGCCAGCAGCCAAGCCCTTTCCCAGCTGCTCCTCCTCTCCTTTGCCTGGCTGACAGCTATTCATTCTTCAAGACCCAGCTAGGGTATCCACTCCTCTCATAAGTCTTCACTGATTACTCCCACCCTCCAATTTAGTTTCATCTCTATGATCCTGTAGCACCTGGAATACTACTTAACCTCTATCAAAGCCATTATCTCTTTTCCTTTCTCCAAAGCCAGGGCCCCTTGAGGAGTGGGGGCCCAACTAGCAAGGTACTTGTTGAAAAATCAAGTGCTCAGTAAAACTGGTAGGAATGTGCAGTAGCGAACTTAGGAATCATTTTTCATTCCACACACATTGAGCACTCACTTGGTGACAGCACTATGCTGAATACAAAGATGAAGACATGGACCCCAGGCATCAGGGGAGCTCACCATCGATTGAGGAAAAGAGAAGTGAATAATGCATAAAACACCGTAAGTGTTCGGACAGTGATGCACAAGGAACGTTGGACCTCTGAGTGTTTGGGTGGTGTGGGCACAGAATCATTGATTCTTAGGGCATTTCAGCGGAAGACGTATTACCCAGCACCTCCACCAGGCCAGGCACACGGTGGGTGGGTCAGGTGGAAAAGCGCTGGGGAATCAAGAAGCCGTTCCCAAGCTCCCAAAGTGGACTAGCACCTGGAGAAAAGCCAGCCCACCCAGCTCTGTGGTCAGCACGAGGACCCCTAGAAGGCCATCCCAGCACATCAGGGCCCCGCGCCCCAGAGGGGGCGGAGCATGCTCAGTAGCCAGGACGCCTGGCTACGGGGAAGAGCCGCTGAGTCCCAGCCCCCAGGCTCCCGGGCCCCGAGGGGGCGGGGCCTT